>NC_041230.1:37693810-37739655 GCF_002837175.3 Physeter macrocephalus
CAGCCGCTCCGCGGCATGTGGGATCTTCCCGGACCGGGGCACGAACCCGTGTCCCCTGCATCGGCAGGCAGACTCTCAGCCACTGTGCCACCAGGGAAGCCCTGCATTTTCTAGATCATGAAATTTGATGGAAAGTCGATTAAAGCGATAGACCACTTGGTGAATCTTCTAATGACCTTGTTTCCTTTTCACAAGCCAGCTTATCAATATAATGCACTTCAGAATCTCACGCAGGATCAGTGAGCCAGTCATTGCTCTCTAACCTCAGAACGTTTCTCCCTTTAGAGAAGCAGAGTGGTGTTTCCTGCCTCTGGCCGCCCCGCTCCTTTTATTTGCTCCATTGTCCTCTTGTCACAGCACTCACCCTATGTGTCGTTGGTCAGTTGTCTATGTAATTACTAGTTGCACACCATCTCTCTTGCTGGAGTTTGCAGCACTTTTAGGGCCAGGCTTACAGCTGGCTCCCTATTGCCTGTCATAGGGCCTAGCTCCTGGGAGGTCTCAGCAAATACTTGACGGGAGAACAAATGTACACTGAGTGAATGGAGACTGGAGATTGACGTCTCACCCACAAGTGGTCCATGAGCTTTCAGAGTAATTTTTTTTTTGGCTGCATTGCATAGCATGTGGGATCTTGGCTTTCCCACCAGGAATCGAACCCACACCCCTGCAGTGGAAGCGCGGATTCTTTTTCTTTTTCTTTTTCTTTTTTTTTTTTTTTTTTCGTGGTACGCGGGCCTCTCACTGCTGTGGCCTCTCCCGTTGCGGAGCAGAGGCTCCGGACGCACAGGCTCAGCAGCCATGGCTCACGGGCCCAGCCGCTCCGCGGCATGTGGGATCCTCCCGGACCGGGGCATGAACCCGTGTCCCCTGCATCGGCAGGCGGACTCTCAACCACTGCGCCACCAGGGAAGCCCATCTTTTTCTTTTTTTAAAATAAATTTATTTATTTATTTATTTATTTTTGGCTGCGTTGGGTCCTCTTTGCTGTGTGCGGGACCTCTCTAGCTGTGGTGAGCAGGGGCCACTCTTCGCTGCGGTGCATGGGCCTCATTGCGGTGGCCTCCCCCGTTGCAGAGCACGGGCTCTATGGCGCCTGGGCTTAGTTGCTCCGCAGTACATGGGATCCTCCCAGACCAGGGCTCAAACCCGTGTCTCCTGAATTGGCAGGCGGACTCCTAACCACTCTGCCACCAGGGAAGCCCTGAAGCACGGATTCTTAACCGCTGAACCCCCGGGGAAGTCCCCAGAGTAATTTTTATACAGGCTCTTTATACCCTCAGCGCCTCAGTGACCCCTGAGCTATGTCTTTTTGGCTCAGGGTACTTCTTAGCAGCAGGTTTGAATGTCCTATTTGCATCCTGGATCTTTGCCTGGATCTTCTCAGATCTTCCCGTGGGCCATCTCAGATCTTGCCATCACAATGTCTTTGTGGAGGCTCCCAGAGACCTACAGGGCTACAGGGAGCAGTGTTGCCCTTGTTCAGTGCAATAGGGGGTGGAGTAGCCTCTTTCCTCATCCTCCTGGAAGCACCTCAAGGCCTTGTCCTTCCTGAGTGCCATTGTGAGTAGAGCTAGGCAAGCCCGGGTAGGTCGTCCCCTGGGGAGAAATGTGGCAGTTGTCTCGCCCTGTGGCACAACTCTAGCCAACTTGTACCTAGACCTCACAGTTTATGAAGCAGCTTTCATAGCGAATCTGTTTTTCCTTCCTTCTTGAGGTGTTGGGTATATTGTTACCCCCTTTTTTCAGATGGACTCAGAGAGGTTGGGTAGCTTGCCAGAGGTCACACTGCAGATAATTGATGGAGCCTGGACTCCGCTTTCTTCCAGGGTTCTGTGGGCCTCTTCATGAGCCTGGGAGTACAGCAGTAGCCTGGCCACACTGAGATTCATGGGGGCAACTCCCATGCAGACCTGGTGGGTGGACATGGAGGGGCTTCCAGATTCCATCCTGCTAGTTCCGTGACTGCTGTGTGGGGCTCAGGAGTGGCCTCAGGCAGGAAGGTCATGGGTTTATGAACTTCTTTCACTGAGGAGCAAAATAGCCCAGTAAAGAATGTAAACAGTCTCTCTGTGCCTTGGTTTTTTAATATGTAAACTAGTGTCAGAGACAGTATACACCTTCCAGGGTTGTTCTGAGGATTAAATGGCTCCTTGTAAGACATGATTCCAGTGCCCAGCACAGAGGAAGAACACGGGATGCTCACTTGGCTGCTGTCAGGATTCTGGCCCCAGGTTTACTGGGAGACCTATCATCAGACCCTCACCTGTTCTTCACTCTTGCTGGGTTTCAGTTTCTTTTTGGGGTGGAGTTGAGGGAGCAGACAGGGACCTTTAAGCAGTCAGTGGTTTGAAAACCTCTCAGGCCGAAAGCTTAGGAGCTTCTAGAAGATATAAGAATTTTTAAAAATGGGAAGGCTATGAGCCCTTGGGAGAGTGTCCTTGGGCCTTGAGTCATATCTCAATCTGCAAACTATGAATGCTCTGGTAGATATGCTGAGGCCCCTCTCCTGCTCAGGGCTGTTCCTATATTTAGGGTCCCTATCCCCTCTACCCTCACTTCTGATTCAGGACTAAGGCCCCTAGAAACACAGCCTCTTCTCTTGGCAGGAGGGTTCAGAGGGTACATAGGCCACTGTTAACTTGGGCTTTGTCAACTCGGAATCTCTGGGGATTCTGGGCAAGTATGGGCTGAAGATGGGCAGCTGCCGCCCTCTCTGTCTCCACTGCTCCGTCAGCTTTGAGATGATGTTGGAGCATCAGACTAGGAATGAGTCCAGTCCCACTAGTTTCTGCTGGTTTTATGACTGCTGGCAAATCATTTAACCTCTTAGGCTTACTTTCCACATCTGTAAAATGGGGATAAGAAAGCCTGCTACCCATAGTTGGTATGAGGATCAGATGAGGTAATGGATGGAAAAGGGCCTGGCATACACAGGAGGTCTCCATAAATACATGTTGGATCAAGAGAACAATCAGGCCTAGAGAGGCCTCAGGGTAGATCGTTTGGGTTTAGTCCTTCCTAGAAGGTTTTCCCTGAGAGGGTAGAAATGCTGAGGACAAATATCTAAATATCTGACTTCACTTCTGGCCAAGCGACTCAGCAAAGGGAGGGCCAGGGTGTAAACCTACCAGGCGGGACTTCCCTGGTAACGCAGTGGTTAAGAATCCGCAATGCAGGGGACATGGGTTTGAGCCCTGACCCGGGAAGATCCCACATGCGGTGGTGCAGTTAAGCCCGTGCGCCACAACTACTGAGCCTGCGCTCTAGAGCTTGCAAGCCACAACTACTGAGCCCGTGTACCACAACTACTGAAGCCCGCGTGCCTAGAGCTCGCGCTCCACATCAAGAGAAGCCACCACAATGAGAAGCCCACGCACCGCAACAAAGAGTAGCTCCCGCTTGCCGCAACTAGAGAAAGCCCACGCGCACAGCAACAAAAAGACCCAAAGCAGCCAAAAATAAATAAATAAATAAATTTATTAAAAATATAAATAAAATAAAGTAAAATAAAACATAAACCTACCAAGCCCTGGCTAGTGCTTGTCCTTCACCGTAGGGGAGGTGTGATGACCAGCCCGTCCCCCAGCCATTGTGGCGGACCCTTGTGGGGCCCACAGAGGCATGGGAAACCAGGTGGCCTGATGACTGTTCCTTTCCCTCCACAGGTATAGCCTTCACAGACCTCCCGGTAAGTACTACTATTGGGTCTCCTGCTCTGGCCCCGGGGGCCGCCTGGGAAAGGGCATGGTGTTACCTGCAAGTGCAGGGTGTGGAGTCCTGCCCTTTCCCCAGCCAGGGATGTGTGCTGTGTCGTCAGCTTGAAGGTACCAGTAGGCGGTACCTGCCAGCCTTCTTCTCTCTCCAGCAGCAAGGCCTGGTCTTCCTCCATGACTCTTAGCAGGTGACAGAGATTTGTGGCATTTCCAAAGGCAGCTAGGAGGTAGGGGACGGTGTGGGCAGAGATGAGGTAGCTCCATGCCTCAGCTGGTCTGAACCAGTTCTGTGTGGCTTATAGCCAGTGGACCTGTGTGCAGAGTATAGAAAATTGTTCATATAGAAACTTGTTCCTGAACTGTTAGGGAGCCAGGTCCCTGTGCATACCCATCAAAGATCCCTGAGGAAAGCCAGTGCCCTAGGGGACTGAACCTGCTACTGTGCAAGGTACTACTCCTGGGCCAGAGAGGTGAGATTTATGGGGTTTTCTCCTCTTAGAAAAGGGTGAGGTTTCCTGCTGGCTTAGTTCAGGGCTCATCCCACCTCCTGCACTCCAGTCCTTCTTTGTCATGAGTCATCACAGGCCTTGTCACATGCAGGGCCTCCGCCCAGAATGCTGGGAGCCTGGCCTGGCTCTGTGTGCCCTGGCTGGGGTCTGGAAGGAGGAAAGGTTTGCTGACTCTGGGGGCTGCTTAGGGATCCTGGGCTCCCCTGTGATGCTCTAGGAATAGGAAATGCCCCTGTGATCTGAGGGGCCTTCTGAAGCCCAGACTGCAACACGCAGGATCCTGTTAGAACCTCTATGTATCAAAATCCTTCCCTCCAACCTGGAGTCCCCAGAGAGGGGCTCTGGTCCTAAGCAAAGAAAGAGAACAGACACAGGAGAATTCTGACCCTGAGTGGGGAAGAGTCTAGTGGTGGAGGTATGACATGAAACACCCAGATGTGGATGTGATGGCACTCTGTGCCAAGTGCTAGAAAGGCTGAACCCAGTGTGCAGTACCAGCACGTGGTAGTCAGGAATGATACATGGTCTGAGGATGGAAGGTGGAAGAGAAGACTGGGGACCTGGGGCCAATGAGGAGGAGGCTGGTGAGACATTGGGCTGTAGCAGTGGGAGCCATAGGAGGCCTGGAGTGAGGGAGCGACCTGGCAAAAGCTGGTCAAGGCAGGGGATAGATGGGAAGCAGGGAGCCCCACACCCAGAGGGACATGCCCAAACCTCACTGGCCAGAAGATCCTCCTCTTAGCCTCAGACAAGAAGGACAGCAGCCTTTCTTTACCTTTTTCCAGTGTCAGGGGGTCCATACCACCTAACCCCCTTGGCCATTTGGCTATACTCTCCTCTTCCTCCCCTCCTTTCCTCTCTCCCCGCATCCCTTCCTGCCCCCTTATATACCCCCCTTTTTTGTGGCAAAGGGATCCTTGGTCCTGGATCTTTCTGAAAGGAGCCATCCTCCACCCCTGCAGCAGATCTTCACGGGCCCAGCCTGCCTCTCTCTGCCCTGGCTGAGTCCCGAAGTGGGACCTTGGGCTTTGGGAACACTACAGCCTCTGATGCAGGTCAAGAGACTCCATGTTGAGCCTCGCTTACTTTTCTTTTGCCTTCTCCCCTCAAACTTTGGGGAATAGTGTCTCTGCTAGGGAGGTGGGCAGAATGTGGCTTAGCCCTGCCTCCCCCAGCCATGCTGCAATTCTCTCAAAGCCAAAGCAATGGCCTGTGGGAGCCAGCGCCTTCCCCTCTGTGCTGGAAGTGAGATGAGGCGAGGCCCTGCTGCCCCATTGCCCTCAGGGCCCAACTGACATTTCATTCTCCTCCTCAGGCCAACCTCTACCCCACCGTAGGCCTGCAGACACCTGGGGAGATTGTGGACGCCAACTTTGGGCAGCAACCCTTCCTGTTTGACATTGAGGACTACATGCGGGAGTGGCGTGCCAAGGTCCAGGGCACTGTCCACTGCTTCCCCATCAGTGCCCGGCTTGGCGAGTGGCAGGCGGTGCTGCAGAAGTGAGTGCTCCGCTCCCGCCCTTACCCAGCCCTGCCCCATCCCAGGGGCCTCACTCTCCTGTAGGCCCCTGTACTGCTACAAGCTGCTCTTGTGAACTTTAGTGGGTAGTGTTCCTTCTGGAAAGCACTCCCAGGATGACTCTGTCTGCTGCTCTCCTGCTCATCTCTTAGTTCAGTTCTCCAGAGCTGCTCCTAGTTAAACCTTTGCCGCCTCAACTGGATCGGAAGGCCCTGTATGTAACATCACCAGCAGGGCTGTTTTCCTTCGCCAGGTCATTTTGCAGAGGACGTGCTAGTAGGCCCTGTGGTATCTTCCTCTGTGTACTTTTCTTTTCCATAATAGGGAGTGTCTATCATGCCATGACTCTGGCCTAAGATCACCTCTCAGGGTCAGATCCAGCTAAGTCCCTTGCATCTGTGGCAGTGGTGGTGTGAAGAGGGTCCTCCCTAGGACCTAGCTGGCTCTTGGCTGATTAATTCCCAGCCTCTCCTGGGAGACAGTCATGATGAGAATCCCAAGGGAGGCCAGATATGGTTCTCTCTTCCACTTGACAGCTGCAGGCCTGAGTGAGGCAATGACCTGTACCCACTCTGCCAGGAGGTGGGTTAGTTTGTTAGATTGGCTCCCAGGGGTGGGCAGAAAAGGGCTGGGCTTCTACTAGCTCTGGTCATTGCCCTGCACACACCGGGGTACCAGAGTCCAGCGGGTGGGGGTGGGGTGCACACTAGGTTCTTTGTGTAGCCTTCCTTTCTTTAGGGATTGATATTGAGGCAGGGCCCTTGGGAGGGCTGAGGCAGGGGCTAGGTGGCCAGACCCTTCTCAGGAATAGCAGCACTACTACATCTTGTCCCCAGCCCCCAGAACTTATAAGAATCCCTTCCTTGGAGGGCCAGCATGGTGCCAGTCCCCATAGCAGGCTTGCTGGGACAGGCAAGGGGAGAGGTGGAGCTGCCCCAGCTGTGTGGGGGAGGGACTAATACTCTCAGTTGACAGGGCCTGGGCTCAGCACGTGGGTGTATTTGTTTACATGTATGTATCTGTGTGCCTGTGTGTGTTCATATGTAGTATTTGCTGAGACCTGCATATAACTCATATCTGTGATTTCATATAACTTCGCTTTATGGACATTGTTAATGGCTGTATTATCTCGCAGACACATTTGCCACAAACCCCTTGGCTGGCTTCCCTTGGTGGTAGGTTCAGGTTATTTCCTCTCTCTTGCTTGTGTAGGTCACCCTTTTGTACATAAAGAGTTTTCCATATTTAAGATTATTTTCTGGGTGTCCTTTCAAGAAGTGGAATTACTGAGTCAAAGGGACTGTACATTTTAGTGGCCTCTGACGTGCATATGGGCGCATCTGAACCATGTTCTGTGAAGAATTTTTGCCCTTGTGTTTGTAATAATATAAATATTATAATTCTTATTCATAATTAATGTTATAAATACATAATTTCATAATAAGAGGTTGTATATATTGACTTCTTGCTTTGCTAGGCACTTTATATGGATCATCTCATTTACCCCTTAAAACATGAGGGAACACACAGCTGAACTTCTGTGCCTTTTACATGACAGCCCTTCAGACATTTGTGTTTGGCAGTTATAATAATGACATTGACATATGCACACACCAAGGTATTCACTTTTGTACACATCAAATATGAGGACTCTACGTGTGCTGCTGCTTAGCCAGCTTTCGGTGTTATTAAATGGTTTCTGGACATCAGGCTTCTCAGGGCCATCTCCCAAAGATTGTGTTCTGGTTGGCCATGTTACTGCCTGAAACCTTGGCTTCTTGGGCCCTTAATTTGTTGTGTATCGTGGAGTAACTTGGGTCATGGGTTAGCTCCCCATCACCGTCTAGAGCCAACACTCCTGAGGGCCAGGTTCACCTGAGCTGGAATGCTTCTGCCGGGCGCGTGGGGCACCTGCAGAGGAGCTCCTGTGTCTGTAGAAGGTACGCACGTGGCATGCATCATCACTGGGCAGCTGCCAGACTGCTTGGCTGGCTGCCCTTCCAGGAAGCCCTCATAGAGCCTCTCGGCAGTCTCTGGGTTTGCTGCAGGTCACAGGAGGCAGCCACTTCTATAAGGAGATGGTATGTGCCTCTGTATGTAATTTTTTTATCATACTTGCCCGCCTGTGGGCAGCATATCCCAGAGAAACTGCAGCCACTCCTCCAAGCTGTGAGGACAGATGTGGTGACCTGCCCCTCTCCCGCCTGACTGCATGAGCACTGGGGGATGTTTTCATTTTGTTTTAGCCCCTTTACTATTCTGTGGAGGTTGCACCTTTAAGATATGTTTAGGGAAGCCCTAACAGGGAGATAGTCTGTCCCATCAGGGGGTTGGTGAGAAATGCAGTTCTTAAGTGTCACCTTGAGCATTTCCTTTTTTCTAGCATGGTCTCATCTTACCTGGTGCATCATGGGTATTGTGCCACGGCCACGGCTTTTGCCCGAATGACTGAAACCCCGATTCAGGAAGAACAAGCGTCCATAAAGAACAGACAAAGTAAGGTTGATTCTCCTCTCCCCTCTCCCTCCCTCTCTCACCTGTCCCTAATTCTGCTCTCTGGCTCATGGCAGCCTTGGGTAACCTGTCAGGAGTCTGTTCAGCTCAGGTCCTCACCAGAAGACCAGCCCACAGCCCAGCCCCAGGCCCTTCTTCGGTCCCTCTTTCAAGGCCACACTGTCCAGAAGGACAGTCCAGCAACATGGGAATGTCTCGGTGCAGCCTCCCTAATGCATACTCTGATGGCCTGGCACAGGCTGGGGCCTGGTATGGCTGGATCTTCCTCCATGCTTGTTTTCTTCCTCCTGCATCCTGGATTCCACTCAGCCTCCTGTTCACAGTCTTCTAGAAAGAGTGTGTTTGCATCTTACCAGTTCAGTGCCCTGCCTTTGCCACCATTTACTCAACCTTAGTAGTTCTGCCTGCCCCTGGGCAGAGAGGGGACTGAAGCAGTCAGACAGGGGGAAGGCTGATGCTCCGTGGCCACTGTGGTAGACCTCTCTCTGCTTCCCACCTCTGGTCCTGGGCTTTGCAGACAGAGAAGGAGCCAAAGGAAGCTTTCCTGGTGTTCATACTAGCCTGCATACTGCGTTTTTGGGGCTCTTTTGTGGAAGGAGGGTGCTGGGAAAGAGGAAACAGCCCAGAAAGGAGATAGGAAGAGGAGAGGAGAGTGAGGGAGAGTAGGTGTGTGTGGACACGTGTGTCTGTGTGTGCCTGCTTGCGTCACTCTGAGCCTGTCGTCTCTGTGTATGTGCATGTGTCTGTGTCTCCCAGAGAAGCCACGCCCAGCCAGACAGTCGGAAAGGGATCCCAGACTTGGGATCTACCCAGAAGTCGCTCCCAGCAAGACGCACCAGGCCCCAGGGCAAGAGCACGATGCCGACGGCCTGAGAGGTGTCAACGTCAGAGCTGCCAGTGTGAGGAGGATGACCTCTTCTCTCAGCAGGGGGCGTGCCGCAGCCCCTGAAGACCGCCGAGACGTGGGCCCTGGCCCAGAATCCATGAGCTGCCATTGCAAACCCCCTGTGAAGCCTGAGGAGAGAAGTCTGTCTGAAGAGGAGCCTCTCAGGCCACGAAGCTGCCCGGGTGCCCATCCCTAGATTATGCTCCCACGGCCAGGACCTCTTCCCCCTCCCAGGTCCCTGGCAACCTGTACTCCATAGGAGCAGGCCTCCAAACTCAATCTGCTGCCTCTGAGCTAAGAGCGCCCCCCTCCATTTTCCCCCCTTATTCTTTGAGGACTACCTGACACTTGACAGAAACCAGGATCTATTGTGGGGCTGGATGGCCAGGTTGTATCTTCAGCCTCTTCTGTGAGCATCTCAGTGGGCTTGCCACTCTGAGCCAGCCCACCTGACTGTCAGCTGGTCCGTGCTTGGGGCTGGCAGTGTGTAGACGTGTGGCTGTGAGGAAGGTCTGCGGCCCCTCGCTCACTGCCGCGTTCTTGCTCTCTACAGAGATCCAGAAGCTGGTGCTGGAGGGTCGTGTGGGTGAGGCCATTGAGACCACACAGCGCTTCTACCCAGGGCTGCTGGAGCACAACCCCAACCTGCTCTTCATGCTCAAGTAAGTTTGGGGCACCGTCAGGTCCCCCACAGCCCAGCTGGTGGTGGGCATACACAACCCGGACCAAGCCCAGAGCGTTGCTGCTCTGCTCCTTCTGCAGGTGCCGACAGTTTGTGGAGATGGTGAATGGGACTGACAGTGAGGTCCGCAGCTTGAGCTCCCGAAGCCCCAAGTCCCAGGACAGCTACCCTGGCTCCCCAAGCCTCAGCCCCCGACACGGCCCCACTAGTTCCCACATGCACAACACAGGTCAGCCACTCTCCAGAGGGCTCTGGGAAGAACTGGTGTGGAGAAGCAAGGCCACCCATACACCCTTCCCTGGGATGGGCTCAGGGCTTGCTGCTGGATTGGGGGAAGGGAAATGGGACCACTGTAGTTATTCCTGGGGCCCTGCTTGATGGCAAGCTGCCCCTCCTCCTGTGACTGTCCCCCGGCTTTTAGGAGCAGATAGTCCCAGCTGCAGCAATGGCGTCGCTTCCACCAAGAGCAAACAGAACCACAGTAAATACCCTCCGCCCAGCTCCTCCTCTTCCTCGTCGTCGTCCTCATCTTCCTCATCTCCATCCTCAGTCAATTACTCCGAGTCCAACTCAACAGATTCCACCAAGTCCCAGCCCCACAGCAGTACCAGTAACCAGGAGACCAGGTGCCTGTTCTGCTCTGCTTCTTCCTCCTGCCTTCTGCTCTGCGCCCACTGCAGCCTGTCCTTTGAGCGCCACCCTGCCCTTTACCCCCCACCTCCATCCCAGGTCTGTGCCTGGAATAGTAGCCGCTGACCCACCAGGCCTGGCATTGGCTCCAGCTTCGGGTCCAACTCTTGATTCAGCTGCCACCTTCCTTGGCCCTGTCTTTCTCCAGAGGCGCTGACGCTGAGAATGTGATTGCCTCCAAGGTTACCAGGCCTCTCAGAACCCCCAGGGTCTAGACTAAAGGAGCATTTACTGGGCTTAGCTTGTGGTCAGCCAGGTTGGGCAGGCAGGGTTTTTAATAGGTTGCAGACTGTAGGTGGCTTTCAGTAGCCCTCCAGCATGCTACAGGGCTGACCTGGGTTTGGCTCCCAGAGATGCCTGTCAGGACTTACCTGCCCTGGTCATTGGGGGACAGGGGGTGTATAGAAGGGGTGTACCAACTCAGAGGAGGGCCAGGGTGAGGACGGTCACAGAGGCAGCATGGGGACCAGAGTGGGAGTGAGGTACAAGCCTCTGGGATGGCTGGTGTCACAGTAGGGCCCAAGTATTAGAGCCCGGGAAGCCTGGGAGCTGTCCTTTCATGCCCTTTGGGGACCTCAGTTTACCCACTGCCAACTGCGGCTAAAGCCTAAATGGAGGCCCAACCAGGCTGTTCCATTCACATCCCCTTTGCTAACTCCTACCTCAACCCTTCTCCACAGCGACAGTGAGATGGAGATGGAGGCGGAACATTACCCCAATGGTGTCCTGGAGAGCATGTCCACACGCATTGTCAATGGTGCCTACAAGCATGAGGACCTGCAGACGGATGAGTCCAGCATGGGTAAGGCCGTGCCCCCGCATGGAGTTCCACAGGCGGCATTGCTCAGTCCCGGTGTCCTCTCCCCTCTGTGGGGGTTGGGATGGGCAGGCTTTGGTGGCTGGAGAAGCTCTATCCAGATCTGGTCCACTGCCTCGTTAGCCAATCATGAATCGGTGCTTGAGGTGGGAAGGCCCCAGCCTGCTGCCCAGAACAAGTTCCCAGCGTTTGGGGCTGGAGGGAGTTGGTGAGAGCAGACACCTTATGAACACCCTTGGATCTTGCAGAGGGTGGGAAGAGGGCAAGCTTTGAGTCCTGTCTGACTCCTAGACCATGGGCTAGGTGGACTAAGAAGAGCTCAGCTCTGGATGGTCCACCTGCTCCTCTCAGCCCTCACTTGCCTCTAGCAGAAGCTGCACCACCCCACCCTATCCCCAGCCAAGGTCCTTCTTGTCGTGTTCTCTTTGGGGTCCCCACCCTAGTCCTCCCTTTCTCTCTTTATCCCTCCTGATGTGTTCCCTGCTGGGCTCTGGGCGCAGACGATGGGCATCCTCGGCGGCAGCTCTGCGGGGGCAATCAGGCGGCCACAGAAAGGATTATCCTGTTTGGCCGTGAGTTGCAGGCACTGAGTGAGCAGCTGGGCCGGGAATACGGCAAGAATTTGGCCCACACAGAGATGCTGCAGGTACAGAACAAGCCAGGCCCTCATACAGAGTGGGCCCCCATTTGGTGGTGGGGCAGGGTGACTGTGGGAGGGCACTCGGGGCAGGCAGCAGCAACAGGACACAGCGGGCTCTAGTCAAGTCTGCAGTGGGGAACAGGACATCCAGGGTACACCCCACCCTCTCTAGGTTCTGGGGAGGACACAGCCCTACCTGACCCTTCAGTCGGGGTATGTTGTGCTCTCCGTGGGCACCACGCAGGGCCCTGTATCCCCCTGGAGCCATGGAGGAGGGGGTGCGTGGTGCGTGCCACAGTCCTCTCAAGAATGCCCTGTCCTTTAGGATGCCTTTAGCCTGCTTGCGTACTCAGACCCCTGGAGCTGCCCAGTTGGCCAGCAGCTTGACCCCATCCAGAGGGAGCCTGTATGTGCTGCCCTCAACAGCGCCATTTTAGGTAAGTGGATCTAACAAAAACAGAAGCTGGCCTATGAGTACCTAGGTTGGCCTCTTCACCCCTCCCTAGAAATTACTGATGTTTATCCAAATCTGGGCAGTGAGCTCTGCCCAGAGGCTCTCTGGTGACCCATAGGACTCTTGGGCTCCCATGGCTGAACCTAAACCCTGACCTCCCTCTGCCCAACTGAGTTGGCTGGCTAGATCATGATGGGCCCTAGACTATGACCCTGGGCCTTGGCTAGCTCATTGCTCTAAAGAAAGCTGAGATTCACAGGCAGGGCCATGGCCTGGTGGCTGGGACACACTCACACAGAGACACATGAGTGCTCTGTTCCAAGAGATTCTGTCCACTCCCCCCACCTTCTGCTCCCAAGGGAACTTTGACCTGGGCTTAGCCCTGAGCAGGGCAGTGACCAGGCCTTGTCTCTTCTCCACAGAGTCTCAGAACCTGCCAAAGCAGCCCCCTCTGATGCTCGCCTTGGGCCAGGCATCTGAATGTCTACGGCTCATGGCCCGAGCGGGCCTGGGATCTTGCTCCTTTGCCAGAGTCGACGACTACTTGCACTAGCTGACCACACTGTCTGGCCCCACCTGGCCCTCCCGCGGCCCCAGGGCTGGAGCAGCCCTGCCCTCCATCGGCACCTGGTGCAGGGACCTGGAAGCCATGGGCAGAGTCCACCCCTCCTGCCTGGCCTCCCCCCTTCCTTTCCTTCCTTTCTTCCCTTCCTTCCTTTCTTTTTCTCCCACCCTCAGTCTCTCTCTCTCCCCCCTTCATGTGCAGCGGCCTATGACACAGTATTGTCTGGTTACTTCTATTTTGAAAGAAGGGGTTTGTTTTGAGGAGAGGTTGGGGTTTTTTAATCTTTTTTTTTTCCCCTCCTGACTGAGCCACCAGTATTTATCTCTGGAGAGTTTGTGCTGAGCTGGTTTCTGCTAATTTAGTGGTGAAGCCTATCCAAGTTGGTGATAGCTTATTATTTTCATAAGTAAAAAAAAAAAAAATGAGATTATATATATATATATATATATATATAAATATATATATTAAAAAAAGACACAGTATTTATCGTAGTGTTAGTGGTCCAGCACCTCTTGGGTGAAGCTTTCCAGACACCATATGTTTTTGAGTCCAACTCATTAAAAAAGAATCATCTCTGTCACCTCAGCCAAGTGATTCGTTTATTTCGGGCTTCCCCTTTGTTTAGCCACAGGCCCAGCTGCAGCCTAGGGAAGCCCAGTAGGCTTTGGGGGCCACATAGTGGGCAGGTCAGGCTAAGCTGGTTTGCAGCATCTGAGAGGTGTGGGTCCCTAGGCCCCTGAGAGCCGAACTGAGCAGAGAACTGCAGGGCCAAGGGTCCAAAGAAGAGATGAATTGGCCCAGGGCTACACAGCAGAGCAAGGGAGTTAGAGGGTCCTTGGCTAGCACGCTATCTACCATTCTACCCTGCCTCTCACTGCCTGCCTTGCCTCTCTCTCTCTTCCCTTTTCAACATCCTGCCTACCTTTGTTGTTAAGATGGCCAAATAATTCATTTACTCTAAATTGATTGCCTGGAAATTACCTGCCTTTGACCCGAGAGCTGCTGAGTGTCAGGCTGCAGGGAGGAAGTCTCCATACCCAGGACAGAGGCCCTTGAGTACACGGGCTGCCTGCTTCCTGCCTGGATCTTCACCGTCTCTGCACAGCTGTGATGGAATTGATGCTTTCTGTTGAAAAGCCAGGACCTTGTGGAGACAGATTTTTGGGCTGCCAGTCGCTGGAGTGGATGGAACCCTTGACCCCCTAGGCCAGGGCCTCACTGTAGCTGTGCCAGGCAGCTCCTTTGCAGTTTGGCCCCGGCCACTCTTAGAAAAGACTGTTAAGAATATTTGCTGGTCAGAGGAAAGGACCTCATGGGCTTTACAAATGTCCCGTCCGTCCATGTCAGACGGATCCTCACAGCTAGTGGGTCAAAAATAGTCCCGGTACTGCCATCAGGGAATCAGGAGAGGAAGGGTTACGATGCTGCCAGGACTTAGGCCAGCCATCTGTGGAGAGGACAGACTGCCCAGGAGGAAGAAAGGGACGAGGCCTCCCAGAGGAGCACCAGGATGGGCTGGGATTTCCCCATCGGCCTCACAGTGGGAGGGAGTGCCCAAGCAGCCCCTGCAAAGGGGCAGGGTCAGAAGTCGAGCTTCCAGTCCCTGCTTGGATCTGGGCTGGCCAAGCTCCTGCTCTCCATCAGTGGATTCAGGAATGGTTGGTGTGGCCTGAGATATTCAGTGCCCACCAGGACTCGCTGGGCCTACAGCTGGACAACAAGAGAAATGATTGAGTTGGACTAACTGCTGGTGATGGGCCCAGTGGCCCTGTGCTCTCCCAGAATTCTGCCCTGGGACATGGTCCTGTAGGCTGCTGCTTTTTTCTTGGTCCCTACTAGGGCCCCAGCTGGCATCCCAGAGACCGCAACCTATCAGGGGGGTGTTGTCCTGTCTGTAAAGGAAATTCATCGTGTGCAAACCTGGGGATGCCTAGCTCCCAAACCAAGAAGTTGGAAACATCAGGCTCTTAAAATGATCAGAAGCAAGCAGGAGTGGGAATTAAAACCAGAGGCTTTTGCAACTGGAATGAAGTTCAGAGAACACCTCCTCCAACAGTCCTCTCCTTTTATAGATAAGGAAACAGGCCCAGGAGATTAAGTGACTTGGCCGAAGTCACACAACAAATTAGGGCAGAACTGGGACTAACCTCATCCCTGAGGATTGGACAACACTGTTTAGTCCTAAAGCTGAATGGCGGGTGAGGGGTTAGGCTGGCAAGGCCTCCAGCAGTGTCTGCGCAGCTGGTACCTTCAGGGGTGTGTCAGGGATGGGGATGGGTGCCTGGGCTTGGGTTGTAGAGCGGCTGAGCGGCCCAGGAGGGCTCAGGACAGCTGTGTGCTGCTTGGGGTTGGGTGTCCACCTGCCTCGCACTCAGTACCCATGGCCACCTCCCCATTTTCTGTGCCTTATCTCACTGTTTCAGCTGAGTCCAAGTTGTTTACTCTGTTCCTCTCCAGAGGGGCTTTCTGTCCCAGTTGGACAGCATACCTTTGGGACATAAGCCTTTGCCCCACAAGCCGCGGAGAGGACCAAACTCAAGCTGCTTGAGCCCACTGTCTTGCTGATAGTCCAGGCCTGCCTGCCAGCCCGAGGAGCCCCTTATGCGCACCCAGTCCTGCCAGCCTGCTTCCGGGAGCCGAGAGTGGGGAAGGCACCTGGGAGGAGTCCCGGTGAAGAGCTGAACTTGAACCAAGGAGGCAGGAAGAAGACCTGGCTCTGTTGGGTTGTTCAGCCCTGGGGGAGCAGCCTTCCCTACTTACCTTTTCCTCTTGCTTCACCAAATGGTCGCTCCTTCCAGAGCAGAAACTGGCGGACACACAAAGAAAGCCAGAACCCCTATTCCTCACCTACATGGGTCTGGCTGGGTGTTGGCCGGCAGAACAGGGACACCAAGAGATGGAGAAGCGGGGACTGCCCAGCCTCCCAGCACCTTCCTACCCCTTAAGCAAGCACAAAGAAGATGAGGCAGAGACCTGTCAGAGCTGAAAGTTCCTTTGGTCGCTCACAACTCAGGTATGCACACCGTGTGGCAGCTGGGCAGGAGAGCCCTACTTGACCACCAGCCCCGTGCACACGGACCTGTGGCCAGATTGTGGACTCTGGCTGTCTCAGGCACCGCCTCTTTGCATTGGGTTTTCCTCCATTAGTAACTACAGCCGACACAGACGTCCTCCACATTGTGCACACTGGTTCTGCCTTTGTCCTCGCAAGTTGATACTTGGCATTAGCATGAAACTTCTGGGTGTGGGAGGGTTTAGAGAGAATTCTAACACAAAACATCCTATTAAATTGTACTTGAGAGATGAAAAAACTCCTGTTGTATTTTGACAGAATTATTTTTATTAAAATACACTTCCATGAGTAGTCACGAGTGTCTGGTCTCTGTCGTGAGTCCTACTGGGATTGGCACCCTTAGTGTGGCACAGCCGTCCTGGAGGGCTTGGTCCCTTCCCAGTCTACTAGTCGAGCGCCTGGGCCCCTGGTGTCTCAAGGATTCTCAAGACTTTTGCAAGACCCCAAAGAGCGTAGATACTTAAAGCTTTGATTCTCTCCCACGAAACAGCTTTCATCTGAGACAAAGAAAAAGTAGCAAATACAAAAAGGTGGGCCATAGGACCTCTTCTCCTCAAAGTAAGATTTTAATGCATTCTAAATACGCTCGCTCCAAACACTGGTCAGAACTCTTCTGAGGGGTATTAAGGTTAGCTTCCTTTCAGTCTGAGGAAAAAGAGCTCATGCTCAAAATCCCAGTTTGGGTGACCCCAGAAAATTAACCTTTCTCAGCTTCATTTTCCCCATTCTTAATATGTTAATCCTGCTTCCCCATGGTGACAGAGGATTACAGCATGCATAGGGCAGGGCTTGGCACCTAGGGACACAGTACAAATGACCACCCTGTCTCCATGAGGATGCTCCCTACTGTGACCGGCCTGCTCCTGCCTCAAGCTGCCTCCTCTGCTCCCAAGGCACCAGGGTTTTATGCAGAGGAGGCATAAAATAGATTATGCTGCTGTCCACCTGGAGACAAGACTAGAAGCAAAGAAACCGTCTAGAAGCACAAGGCCAAACACAAGAAGGTGGGTTTGAGAAATATTTAGGGGATGTTAGTACCACAGGATGAGTGACCGGATGTGAAGGAGATCGGGGTAGCAAGAGATAAGGCAACTGCAGGCTTTTTGTTGGGGTGAAAGGATGGATAATATAGGGATATATTATCCACAAGATAATACAGGGAACAGAAGGTGGTGGCTAAAAGTTACTGGGAGTGAGGAGGTTTTCTGGAGAGCACATAAATCTATCTCAGAGAGACATGTTTCCTGGGACTGGAAAAGGGTTCTGTGACCCAGTAAATAATGAAAACTGTCATGGATGCTCACAGTGAACATCACCCACTAATTGAAAGCTCTAAAAAATCCTGTGTTAAGATGTGTAGCTTGGGCTTCCCTGGTGGCGCAGTGGTTGAGAGTCCGCCTGCCAATGCAGGGGACACGGGTTCGTGCCCCGGTCCGGGAGGATCCCACATGTCGCGGAGCTGCTGGGCCCGTGAGCCATGGCCGCTGAGCCTACGCGTCCGGAGCCTGTGCTCCGCAACGGGAGAGGCCACAGCAGAGAGAGGCCCCCGTACCGCAATGCCAATGCAGGGGACACGGGTTCGTGCCCCGGTCCGGGAGGATCCCACATGTCGCGGAGCTGCTGGGCCCGTGAGCCATGGCCGCTGAGCCTACGCGTCCGGAGCCTGTGCTCCGCAACGGGAGAGGCCACAGCAGTGAGAGGCCCCCGTACCGCAAAAAAAAAAAAAAAAAGATGTATAGCTTAACCCATCATTTTCCAAACTTACATTACTACAGAATGCTTCTCTCAGGGGCATTTTGCAGGACTCTCAGGGAAAAGCTAGTGTAGAGGGAAGAGTGGAGTATTCGATTAAGCACAAATGTCCTGGTTCCATAAGTAAAGCGACAGTAAATTCATTTCCCTCCAGACACATTTCCAACATAGCCTGTTTTACACTAAGGCTTACAGGTTTATTTCGCTGCTCTAGCGGACAGTTTGGTGAAACAAAGGGTAGTCTCGTTACAAAGTGGTATTTATTTTGGGGGAAATAGGTTCCAGTAAAGAGATCGGCAGGACTGAGGTCACAGTCTTGAAAAGCACCGACATGTAAGGAACAACCAAAGAACATCCAAAGAGGACTCCACACAGGCACGAAAAAGCGAGTCATTAGGAGTCAGAAAGCCGCGAAGTCCGGCGAATTCAAGAGAACTGTCGTTCTGCAAAGATACATCGTTATCCAGCAGCAGACCTTCCTTTTTTCTGGGACAACCAATGCCCACCACACTACTCAGAACCTCCTCGCTCTTGCTGCCGGGCGACGGACCAGAAAGAAGACTAGCCCGAGAAACCTCTCCGTCTGCCGCCTCCACCGCCGGAAACGAACGACCAGGGCTTCCAGCCAGACTGCTTAACCTCCGCCCCCAACCAGCGAGCATGCGCAGCTCTCGGCCACGGCCCCTGGTCCACCCCCGTCAGGGAGCATGCGCAGGCCTCCCGCCGTCCCGCCCCTCCCTTTCCAGACCCCGGTTTCTTAGAAACCAGGCGGCGCGTTCCCGGTGGCGGCGCGCTAGATTCCGGGGCCTGTGGGTCCCCGCCAGCCTCCCTCACGGAGGGCTGGTGGCCGCCGAGACCCGTCCAGACCCTTGGTCTCCGGTGCGGCGCAGGGCGGGGCATGCCAGCTTGCCAGGTGAGAGGCGGCCGGCGACGGCGGGTGAGGATGAAGAAGGGCATGGCGCGGCGGCGAGCGGGCGCCTGCCGGGCCTCCTCCGCGGCCCGGCGCCCGAGGTCGGAGGCGGGGATACGCAGAGCTGGGGCTGGAGGGGGCCGTTCTAACAGCCAGCGCGGGCTCGGAGTTCGGGGGTCGCCCCAGAGTTCGTCCTCCTGCCTCAGAAATAGGACGTGCAAGTTTGGTCGTAGAATTTTAGAATATTGGCTCCTGGAAGGACCTCGGCCATAACCCATCCCTTTACTGGACGCGAAAACCTAGGCTCCCCCGCCCTGTGCCGAGCAGACCCCCCTACCTGTGTGGGGACCGACGCTTTGTGGATAAGAATGTGAGGAATGGGAACCTCAGACAAAGGGCTCGTGGGGTAGCTGGTCCATCGTTTTTCAGAATGAGATGGTACTTTTCGGGGATAAATCTTTAAGAAAAGAGCGTTCAGGTGGCAGGTGGGAGAAGGGACACTCCAGAAGGTGCGGTGGCTCTGCCAGTCCCGGAGTGTCCACTGGCCAGATCTCCCTGGGCCTGACCTACCTTTGAAGCTCAAGAAGGAAGCAGATGGACTTGCGAAGACAAAAGGTGAGGTGAAGTATTCTCAGGGCATTATCAGATGAATGGTGAGGGAGGAACAGGGGGCCGGGAGATCAGGACTTGTGAATGGCGGTGTGAAGAGTTTACAGCAGCATCTAAAAAACAAGACTGGAGTAGACAAGTTTAAAGCTGCCTTGGATAGACACCAAGGAAGGTTATAACCCTTATTTATGTTCATTGTTCCCACAGTGTCATGCTGAGGGCAAGACACACGAGGAAGGAAGTAGGTGGCTTTTAGTATCCAGAAACTGGTTGCACAGGGCACAGAGGACCTTTGTAAGCTATGGGGCACAGAGGTCTCAGAAGGAAGAGCCCTGAGTCTGTGACCTTCAGGTGAACGGAACAACTGTTTAAATTAGAAAAGACACTTAATGCATTATTGTGATGTGGGGAGATATGGAGAAGATGGTAGTCAGGAAATCTAGATACATTCTTATTTATTTATTTTTGGCTGCCGTTGGGTCTTCATTGCTGGGCGCGGGCTTTCTCTAGTTGCAGAGAGCAGGGCCTCCTCTTCGTTGTGGTAGGCGGGCTTCTCATTGCGGTGGCTTCTCTTGTTGCGGAGCACGGGCTCTAGGCGCACAGGCTTCAGTAGTTGTGGCGCACGGGCTTAGTTGCTCCGCGGCATGTGGGGTCTTCCGGGACCAGGGATCGAACCCGTGTGCCCTGAATTGGCAGGCGGATTCTGGGCTTAGTTGCTCCGCGGCATGTGGGATCTTCCGGGACCAGGGATCGAACCCGTGTGCCCTGAATTGGCAGGCGGATTCTCAACCACTGCGCCACCAGGGAAGCCCGTAGATACATTCTTGATAAGGAAACTCATTTCCTTCTGAAAAGCTACACCAGGGAACAAGAGTTTTAAGGCCATCCATTTTACAGAAAATGTGAAAAAGTTAGTGCTTTTGGACTAGGAGTTTAGAGAACTTATCTGTACCAAGAGCTGAAAAATTTCAGCAGACAGTATTATTGGTAGACACCCACCCCACCCCCACCATTTTACAGCTAAAGATTCTATTGTGAGAGACTTTCTCTTACCACCTGGTTGTTCTCTACCTTTCCTATGGAATGATTGGTCTGGAGCTGATCTGTTATTTTTATTTGTTGGGAAAATTCAAATATGTGATTTCTATAGTAATACTAGAACCCATTAGTAGTAGGATTAGCAATGAAAAAAAAAGTACTCCCCCAGAAGACATAAATGTTTGTAATATGGGGAAAAGAAGTGTGTGATTTTTAAAAGATGGTCCCTGATTCTAATCATCGAAGTCAGTTTTTTGCTAGCTTGATAAAACTAATTTTCAGTGTGTATTTGACTTTGCCGCAGGGTTTTTTTTTTTTTTTTTTTTTAACCCCTCAGAGTGGTAAGAGAAGATGCATTGAAAGTATGATAATGTTAATAGGTAAAATTAGTTTTTTTTGTGTGTGTGTGTGGTATGCGGGCCTCCCTCTGTTGTGGCCTCTCCCGTTGCGGAGCACAGGCTCCGGACGCGCAGGCTCAGCGGCCATGGCTCACGGGCCCAGCCGCTCCGCGGCACGTGGGATCCTCCCAGACCCGGGCGCGAACCCAGTTCCCCTGCGTCGGCAGGCGGACGCGCAACCACTGCGCCACCAGGGAAGCCCGGTAAGATTAGTTTAAGGAAGAAAGCTTTGTTCTTCCTTTGTCCATAACGATGGCTATTGTGGCTTTGCATTTTATTGACTTTTCTTCCATCTCTGGAAATATTTGTATAAATACCTCAAGAAATAATGGGGTATTATGAGAAGGATACATAATCTGTGGGGGAACGTTGGCACTGTTAACCAAATCCTGTCAGAAAAGCTTTATGAAAATTATTGTATTCTGTGTAGAAACCCTCATTACTTTAGCTTTGGCCCAGATAGAAGACAGGCAAGTAGGCCAAAATCAAAGTAGATGGAAGGGAGCAATTACCATCTGTGGCACTGGATAGGGAGTGGGAGGGGGCTTTGAATGTCAGTGCAAATACTTCCTTGAATGAGCATTTGGAGAAGATAATGCTTAAATGTGGTGAGTGTGCCCCGTGGATTTGTGTGCATTATTTTAGCCCCTCTAATCAGAAAGACACTTGTTTTCAGAGGAGAAAGATGTGCACACTCTCAAAGTCTTTCTTCATTGCTATGGCAATGAAACCTTTGACAAATAATTACTTAACATCCATTCCATTTTCTGGGACAGCTGAGGGCAGTTATCAAAACTGGCCTGTAGTAAAGTAATCAACAGTATTTAACAGGCCAACTTACCAGATAAACCAGTAATGCTAGCAGGATTTACTTTCACTGAACTGCTTTTCTAGTTATACAATAAGAGGAGAAATAAAATGGGGACACAGTGTGATCTCATGTAGGAAGTTGTAATACAGAGTTGGTGTTCGGAAAACACAGGAATCAGCGACCACTCACTTAGAAGCAGAAGAGCCCTTCTGATGCCTAACAAGTCACTTGTGTGTTTTTATAATAGGAGGTCCAATTCTAGGATAAATCCACGATTAGAATTGAACAGTGTCTAGAAAAAAATTGGTTATTTTGCTGTATTTGAGAATTCGTTTACAGTGTAGTAATAGGACATTATTTTTCTTACATACAAATAAAAGCAGCTTTGTATTAGTAAACTTCAGGACAGCCTAAAAGTCCAAATTACTTGAAAATTTAGATGCCAGGTGTTTTTAAGAGTGGGGAATGAAAGATAGTTGAAATAAGTTTGGGCTCATGAAAATCAGGATGATAAAAGATACTGAGAAAAACATGAAAACAGTAAGACTTCCCAGCACACTAACATTCACTTATGAATTAGCCATTAGGTCAGGAATGAGCTCATTAAAGTACCATGTCTTTAAACCCAGACAAAGGAAATGAGAAATGGAGTAAATATTTCTTTTTCATGATGATGGGAATGAACACTTAGAAAATAGGATTAAACATTAAGAAGGAAGAGGTGAATGTTCCTGCATTACTTAAATACACTCAAACCCTACCCTTAACACGTGTTCTTTAGTTCCTGCTCTTAGAAGGGGAATTGCAAGTGGTGTCTTTGTCCTAGGTACTGTCAGTTTCCAAGGTTGCCAGTGGCAAAATGGCACACTCTTTGGGACCCAGGATTGCCAGGAATTGCTGTGGGGATACCTCAGTCTCCCCACCACCTCTCAGAGCCATTCCCAGAAGCTGCTTCTGTAATGGTTCCTATCTGTCTTCTACTATGAAAGATTAGGAACGAAGGCTTTGAGGAATGGGAACTAAGTACTGAGCACAGTCTTCCTTTCTGGCCTGGGATAACTCTGCTCCTCTCAAACTGTCAGCTCTCAATTTCTCATGGGAATAGATAATCCCAAAATACAACTGGAAACGCTTCTACTTGGCTTTGAGATTTACCATATCACTTTACAACCTCAAAATCTTTATTATTTACTTTCACGATTAATTTTGCTTAGAATGATAACGTTAGGCAAATCATGTGATTTCTGGGCCATAATTTCTTAACCTGTATAATGGTTATAACAGAAAATTGGAAAATGACATAGGTGCCTAACACTAGAGAAAGGAAAAGCTGGTTCATGTAGTCAGTAAAATACCACGTAACCCTTAAAAACTGTCTGTGACAACATGAAAAATGCATATGTCAAAATAGTAAGTGAAAAAAAATCAGGATACAAAGTTGTGAATACAGTTTGATTACAAGTACATCAAACAGATGTAAAAACTTAGCAAAAAGGAACATAAAAAGAACACATAGTAATTTTCTATAATGAGTAAATATTAAAACAAACAAACCAACAAACCCCTCCTGAAAGTTTCTTGCTTGTGTAAAGAATGATACTGAACTTGTTTTCTCTCTGCGAGCCTTCACCCCTTCTTGCTCTCTGACTGTATTAAAAGTGGTGGAGGGGCTTCCCTGGTGGCGCAGTGGTTGCGCGTCCGCCTGCCGATGCGGGGGAACCGGGTTCGCGCCCCGGTTTGGGAGGATCCCACATGCCGCGGAGCGGCTGGGCCCGTGAGCCATGGCCGCTGAGCCTGCGCGTCCGGAGCCTGTCCTCCGCAACGGGAGAGGCCACAACAGTGTGAGGCCCGCGTACCACAAAAAAAAAAAAAAAAAAAAAAAAAGTGGTGGAGGGAGAACGGTGGCAGGGACCGGGCAGCACTGATGTTTCCTAACTCAGGTGTCATGAACCAAACAGTAGTGCAGTTACCTAGGATAATGAATTTACATGTATGTATTTGAAAGGTGACTGTACAGATATTATACTGCTTTCTAAGACTGCTATTTCTTTTGGTGCCCGTTGATGAATAGTTTTGACCCTTAGGGTCTCTTGGTGCTTGTTGATGGATGGTTTTGTATTACAGCATCTCAAAGCACATTTTAGGATGTTCCACGTGGTTAATGGTTTCTGCAGCTCCGTGGTGGTTCCTGCTAGGAAACGGTTATCATCTCAGAGGGGCCTCTCTGGGGGTGGCTCTGGGAGCCTGTGAGATGTGTATTTGTCATCCAGGCATCCTCTCATTGTCAGGGAAATGGGGGATGGTAGAGAGATCAGCTGTACTTCCTGTTACTTTTCAGCCTTTTGCACTCATATTCCTGTGCCAGGTGCTAAGGCGACATAGCTTTTTTTTTTTTTTTTTTTTTTTTTTATGGTACTCGAGCCTCTCACTGCTGTGGCCTCTCCCGTGGCGGAGCACAGGCTCCGCACGCACAGGTTCAATGGCCGTGGCTCACGGGCCCAGCCGCTCCGCGGCATATGGGATCTTCCCAGACCGGGACACGAACCCGTGTTCCCTGCATCGGCAGGCGGATTCTCAACCACTGCGCCACCAGGGAAGCCCCACAGCTTGCTTTTTGAAGCAATGGGGGAAATGATTGAACATAGTATTTCTTATCTGATCTTATTTTCGAAACTAAATCATTGTGCTTAAACGGCTGTTTTGGTTTCCCCAACCGAAGGCTTGCTCCTGATCATAGTGGTTATTCTTTTAAAATTATTGTCTTTGTTTCTCTTTCCTTCACTGCTTAATATTCCTGATATGCTAAGATTGTTGTCCAAAGAACATTTAAATGCCTTCAAGTAATTTCCAAATTATTATAGGAGTGTTACCAAATACCTTGAAGTGTTAAGTTTCAGGGACCTGTTATCTCCTTAATACAGTCTTGGTCCTGAAAGAGCTTCGTGTCTCGACAGTGAGGTAAGACATTGAGCATCATTTAAACAATGCTCAGAAAGTTCTAAAATACTAAAATGAGTGGCTATTTTCAGGTGGGCATATCCCATATACATCCTGTATTTTATAACCAGCCTCCTTCATTACACATTAACCAAAAGGAAAACAGGAAAAAGGGGGTGTTATGGCAAAGACTGTCCTGAGATTAGATTATTTTACATCTCAGGTTTAACACAGCTGAGCATGATCATGGCCTAGTTGGTAAGCAGTTTTCTGCATACACGTCGAGATGTTTGTGAAGGGCACCAGGCATGTCCAGTCACTGGAGAACTACTCAACCTTCCTGGTGACCAGAGGCCATATAACAGAGTTAGAGAACACTGGTCAGGGTTGTTGTGTTCTGGGGTGCCCTAAGAACATCCTGCACCCAAAAAATCTGAAGGAAGGCAGATAGGTAATTCTCTAAAGTGTCTCTTGCTGCCATAGAAATAGCCATTTTCACAGTGACAGGGTGCTTGTATCCATACAGAAGGTGGAAAACACAAAGAAAACCTTAGTAAATTAGGTTTGCACATTGAAAAATGTTTTATTGTTATAATTAAAAACTCATCCTCTTCTTGGGATTACAGGTAAAACCAAAGTATGTAATACACCTCACTCTAGGGTTGGCTCCTTCACATGCATCACAGCCAAGTGTGCTTTACCTCAGCAAAGGCAGAGTCTTTGTCACATGCCTGCCACTCATCGTGTTCCTCTGTCAAATTATTCCTTGGTATTCAGCGGTGGGTGTGGCAAGAAATGGAAACTAAGCTCCAGGAACCTGACCTGTCTGGATCACTGCTCTGTGCCCCACCTTCTGGCATAATGCCTGACTCATTGTTGCCCTTACAGATATTAGGGAACGAATGAGGAAAGAACTCTGGTGACTGGATGTTGTACCATTAAGTGGAGTGAGGGAGCACAGGAGAAGGAGAGGAAAGATGATTTTGGGTTGGGAGAAGCTGGTAGGTCTCTCGGGTGGGATTTCCAGTAGATGCTTAGAGGTATAGAGCCAGTTAAGAACATTTGCGTGGAGGTCAGAGTGAAGTTGAAGGATTAGATAAAATTGCTCTGTTGAGAGAGTAGGGCTGAGGATGGAATTTTCAGGTTGATGTCAGTCTAGAACTCATTGTTAAGGCAATCTTTGAAAAAATAACCTTGTTATTGCCAGACTTTCAAAAGCAATAAAGAATTAACACATCTGGTAAATAAATACTTTTTCTTACTGTAATCATCAGCTGAAACTAACTTTCAGATCTAATAATTATCCAGATACCTCTGTGGGTGTTAAATTTACTTCTCCTTTATGACCCAATTTAGCTGACCCTTTTGTACATTGTGTAGTTACACCTCATTAGACAGGTCATTAGGCCTTTCATTAGTGTCCCTCCTAGGACACTGTGTGGAGGGGAGTGCAGAGATGGGGAACTGGCATCTTTGGCTAGGGCTGGGTATGCTCTCCTGCTCTCTGGTGGCTGCCTAACAGTTTACCTCTGTGTCAGCTTGTAGAAATGGGGGAATAGCATTTCTTTCCTTGGTCCTGTTTGTGTTTTTGCTGTCAGTGAGAAGGCAGCGATCTCTATGTCACTGAGTCAGTGTAAGACACTTAAAATAAACAAATCATAGAAAAACTAAACCTTTCCACAGAGCCTTTGGATCGTTGAAACCCAGGGACCAAAGTACTTGTCATAACTCATGTGTAAAACTCAATACCTGTTTGTTTTGTTTGGCTTTTATTTTTCAATGGAAACATACATGTAGGTAAAGAAACACTTTCACATTTATCTGAAAGCAGTCCTGCAGAAAGCAGTGTTACCCTTTCAGACTATAAGTACAAGCTGGTTCATGGGGAGCTCTAACTGAACTGCAGGTAGTCCCTCTGCTATGAACGTGCAGTTCAGAACTCAAGCTGCAAACTTCCCCTGGTTCCTGCTCAGGCTCGGGTGATGAGGTGTGGTTGTCTTCCCTCTTGGGTCCAGCTCTGCTATCCACGCAGTGACAGCCTGTCTACCACAGTGGCTCAATTCCAGGTGTTGGGAGACCCAAACGAGGGCTGGGGGACAGTTAGACATAGCTTCCTAATTAGTTCTTGGTACATGACTGATGTTGAAGGCCACATGGAAGGCTACTTATTTCCCCACCAGTTTCCTGGGTTTTGCAAAAGGAGGATTGAGCTTAAAATTGACCTTTACATTTTAATTTTATCTCCTTTACCATGCTCAAGAATTATGCTCTTATGTTATAGATCCCTTTGCAACTGGATGTTATGTCATGGCACCCCCCTCCTATGGTAATGTTCCACGTATCAGTTCTAGAGCATCATTCAGAGAAGCTTATATTCAGGGAATTCGCTGGTGGTCCAGTGGTTAGGACTCGGCGCTTTCACTGCCGGGGCTTGGGTTCAATCCCTGGGCAGGGAACTAGATCCCGCAAGCCCTGTGGCGTGGCCAAAAAAAACAACAACAAAGACGCTTATATTCTTCAAGATTTTAGAACATATTTTATTTAAAATAGGAAGGAAGGACTTCCCTGGTGGCACAGTGGATAAAAATTCTCCTGCCAATGCAGGGGACACGTGTTCGATCCCTGGTCTGGGAAGATCCCACATGCCGTGGAGCAACTAAGCCTGTGTGCCACAACTACTGAGCCCGTGTACCGCAACTACTGAGGCCAGCGCTTCTAGAGCCCGTGCTCCTCAACAAGAGAAGCCACTGCAAGGAGAAGCCTGCGCACCGCAACGAAGAGTAGCCCCAGCTCGCCACAACTAGAGAAAGCTGGCGCACAGCAACAAAGACCCAACGCAACCAAAAATAAATAAAATTAAATCTTAAAAAAAAAAAAATAGGAAGGAAAAGAAGAGCTTGAGCAGGAAAAACTGTTGCCTTCTAGTCAGTGCAGCTATCACAAAGGCTTTGACCTGACTTCTTGATTCATCTGTTCTCGTACTTATTCATTCATATGCTCATTCCTCAATCATTACTCAGCAGCACCTACTCAGCTTCAGACACTGCTCTGTCCTGGTGACAGCAAAGTGTGAGATAGGCAACCTCTTGACATCATGACAGATCCCAGTGAAGTGTGACGGGCCCTGTGAAAGCCAAAGCTCAGGCACAGCTTCTCTGAAGAAGTGGTGTTTAACTGGAGACCTAACAGATCTGAGAAGGAGTTATCCTGGGGAAATAAGAAAAAGAAAACATTGTTTCAGGCAGAGCAAACAGTTTGGACCAGAATCTCAGAGCAGGACTGAAAGAGTTAGATTTGGTAGCTGCTAGCATGCTGAGTGCAGTGTAAAGGGGAAAGTGGTAAGGTGGAGAGATGGGGAAAGGCCCAACCCACACTGGGGAGAGCCCATGAAGGAATTTGGGCTTTATCTTAGGGTGACTTAGAGGCTGGGGAAGGAAATTGTCAGGTCCATTTCCATCGAGACTCACTCGATGTCTGTTCAGGGAACCAGAGCAGTGGATGAATTCAAGGGGCATTAAAATGTCCAATTGATGGGTTATAGGGATGGACTGGCTGTGGGGGCAGGAAGGCTTCACTGCAGCCAGAGTGGTTCCTTAGGAACTGGTTAGGTTTGAATCACTATCACTTGTTTGAGTCCACTATCACTTACTTTCCCTTCACGATTGTCTGTTGGCATTTGACTGAAAGTAGCCCCTAAGTGCTGGATCACTGTGGTCCTGCAAGCCTTGATTGATTATTTATTTACTTATTTATTTATGACTGCGTTGGGTCTTCGTTGCTGCACACGGGCTTTCTCTAGTTCTGGCAAATGGGGGCTACTCTTCGTTGTGGTGCGCGGGCTTCTCATTGCGGTGGCTTCTCTTGTTTCAGAGCATGGGCTCTAGGCGTGCGGGCTTAAGTAGTTGTGGCTCATGGACTTAGTTGCTCCACGGCATGTGGGATCTTCCCGGACCAGGGCTCAAACCCGTGTCCCCTGCATTGACAGGCGGATTCTTAACCACTGCGCCACCGGGGAAGTCCCAAGGCTTGATTTACAGTGTGCTTCTCTGTTAGAGAGAGAAAGCTTGACTACAAGGGGTCTGAGCTAACTGATAAGCTTGAATCATGTCATGTAGAGGAGTGGTGGTAGTTGGAGAGACAGTTCTGGGTGAGGGCCTCTCTTGACAGGTCAAGTTGTAGCTTATGACTGAGAGCATCAGCTCATTTTCCTAATCCCAATTGGCAGACAGAGCTATTCTGTTATATGATGCTTTCTTTCCTAAACCATTAAACCAGATTCTGCGCCAGACTATTTAATTAACAACCTAAGTACCCTCTTTATTACATTTGTGAACATATCCCAAGATCATACAGAATTATATACAGTTTTGATGAGTTCAGTATATATGTCTTTGTTTATTGATTAACTATGCAGGAGCAAGGTCTGAAATCTTTCATTTTTTTCAGCAAATATTTACTGAGCACCCACTACATATCAGGCCTTGTTCTAGGAACTTGGGAGTACAGCAGTGAACAAAACAGACAAAAAATTCCCTTTCCTCAAGGAGCATGCATTCTCGCAGGGGTGGTAGGATGAGACCAACAATGGGAACATAAACCTGTTTCTGATAAGACAGCATTTGAGTAGAGACCTGAAGGAAGTGAGGGAGTGAGTAGGCCAAATTGATACCATCTGTACAGTAGAGGGAACTGCCAGCGCAAAGGCCCTGAGACAGAGACATACCTGGTATGTTTGAGATACATACAGCAGTGAACCACTGTGGCTGGAGCAGAGTGAACAAGGGGAAGAGAAATTGGGTATAAGGTAAGAAAGAGGATAGGGTGCAGACAGATCACGTAGGGCCTTTTGTAGGTCAGGGAAAGAACCTTGGCTTTCATTCTAAGAGACATGGGAAGCTTGTGGAGCCTTCGGGCAGGGGAGTGGCTTGATCTGACTTACATTTTAATTGCGTCACTCTCAGTGCTTTGTTGACAATAGATTGGGGGTGCAGTATGGGAAGGGGCAGGGTAGAATCTGGGAGACCAGGTGAGCTGTCGTAGTAGCACTGGAGAGAGGTGATAGTGACTTGAACTAAGGTGGAGGCAGTAGAGTAGTAGGAAGTGCTTGGATACAGGATGTGTTTTGAAGGTAGAGCCAGCAAAACTTGTTTTTATGGATCAGGTGAGAAGTGTGAGAAAAGAAGGATCAAGGACTACTCCAAGGTTTTGACTTGAACAGTTGGAAAATTTGTGTTACCAGTTCCTGAGATGAAGCCATTGTGGGAAGAGAGAGTTTGGTGGGGAGAAACATCAGGAGTTTAGTTCTGGACACCAAGTCAAAATGTACATCAGATAGGCGGTTGTTTATACTAGCCTGGAGCTCAAGGAAGAGGACCTGGCTGATAACTTTGGGAGTCGTCAGAGAATAGGTAGTATTTAAAGCCACGAGACTGAATAGGATCATCAGTCATGAGCCAGGAGCAATGGTTACCACAGTCATTATCAGGAGAAACTAGCAGAGAAATGGCCAGAGAGGTAGGAGGAAACACAGCTAATGTCACAATCTGTTTTAAAAATAGATTGGGGGACTTCCCTGGTGTCATAGTTGTTCAGAATCCACCTACCAATGCAGGAGACATGGGTTCGAGCCCTGGTCTGGGAAGATCCCACATGCCGTGGAGCAGCTAAGCCCGTGTGCCACAACTACTGAGCCTGTGCTCTAGAGCCCGCAGGCCACAACTACTGAGCCCACACGCCACGACTACTGAAGCCCGCTCACCTAGAGACCGTGCTACGCAACAAGAGAAGCCACCGCAATGAGAAGCCCGCACACCACGACGAAGAGGAGCCCCTGCTCACTACAACTAGAGAAAGCCCGTGCGCAGCAACGAAGACCAACGCAGCCAAAAATAAAAATAAATTAATTAAAAAAAAATAGATTGGGGAATTCCCTGGCAGTCCAGTGGTTAGGACGGAGGGCACGGGTTCAGTCCCTGGTTGGAGAACTAAGATCCTGCAAACCACGTGGCATGATAAATAGACAGACAAACAAACAAACAAACAAATAAATGAATAATAGGGAGGGAGGGAGGGAGGAAGGAAGGAAGGAGGATTGAGGGCCCAACTCAATAACTAGGGTCCTGGCCTCATCACTGGCCACAGTGCTTTATTTTAGCCTATTTTATATTAAGATACAATTACTGAAAAAATTCATCCTCAGAAAAATCTAATTCCCAAAAAAGCCCCTTGATATTGGCCCCTTGGAATGTGTCTGAGGGGCCAGAGGCCTGTGGCAAAGTCTGAGGAGGGGTGCCCTAAGGGTGCACAGCTCTCAAAGGCTGCTGCTGCTGGGGAGTTCCAGCTGTGGGCTGGTTCTGGGGCGTGGGGGCTTGGGAGCTGAGCTAGCCACCCTTGTGGTGTGCTAACCTTATTGCCCAACCTGTACAGCTACAACCACAAACTGTTACACATTATTTCTCACTTATAGCCATCGTTAACTTCACCTGCCTACAGTGGTACCGGACAAGGACTCCTTTCTGAACCCTCACTTCCTTAGTATGAGTTGTTCCTGAGTGGTGAGGACTTGCCTAACACCCACAGCTCAGCAGCTCATCCAGTGTGATGTTGGCTAGGGAAAAGTGCCATCTTCAGATCCTCAGCAAGTGCCGAGACTTAGTAGATCATTGGCCTTAGCTTGGCTTCAGCCATTGTCTCCATACAGTCATTCCTCGGGGTGTGTGTGTGTGTGTGTGTGTGTGTGTGTGTGTGTGTGTGCGCGCGCGCGCGTGTGCCCACGGAGGATGGGGTGGTTCCAGGACCCCTATGGATACCAAAATCCGCGCATGCTCAAGTCCCTTATATAAAATGGCATATAACATACATTCTCTCGTATGCTTTATATCATCTCTAGATTATTTATAATACCTAATACAATGTAAATGCTATGTAAATAGTTGTTAATACAATGTAAAACTATGTAAATAGTCACTGGTGTGCAGCAAATTCTAGTTTTATGTTTTGGAACATTCTGGTATTTTCTTTTTTTTTAATATCTTAGATCCATGGTTGGTTGAATCTGAGGATGCGTAGATACGGAGGGCCAACTGTATTGGTACCAAAAGTATGCTTACACGGTTTTTGTTTTGTTTTAAAGAGAAGAGACTTTTAATTCACAGATGTCCATTTAATTTGATTATAGATGTAAATCCGCAGGGCGCAAGTAGGTTGTTCTATACCCTCAGACACCACTTATGGTGGTTAAAAATTGAGGTATAATTTACATACAATTAAATGAACAGATGCTAAGTATTCAGTTTGATGAGTTGTGACAAATATATCCCCATGTAACCACAATGCAACACAAGATATAGAGTATTTCCACCATCATTCGTTTCCTGGTGCCCCTTTCTGGTCGGTTCCACACCTCCCTGCCCCACACCCCAACCTGCCAACCACCACGCTACCACTTCTGACTACTGTCATTAATAAGTAAGGTTTGCCTGTTCCTGTACCTCAAATAAATGGAATCCTACAGTATGGGGGGTTTTTTTGGTGTGTGTGCCTAGCATCTCTCACTCAACATAATATTTGTAAGATTCACACATGTTTTTGCATATATTAGTAGTTCATTCATTTTTACTGCTTTTCTGTATTCCATTGTGTGCCTGTACCATAATTTGTTTACCTGATCTCCTATTCGTAAACATTGGGGTTTATTTCCAATTTGAGGCTAAGATGAATTAGGACTGCTGAGAACATTTTGTCTAAGTTTTTTGTGGACGTATGTTTTCATTTTCTTGGGTAAATATCTACGAGTGGAGTTGCTGTGTTATTGAGTTGATATATGTTTAACTTTATAAGAAAATGTCAGTTTTCCAAAGCGACTGTACTATTTTACACTGCCACCAACAATGTATGAGAGTTCTATTTGCTCCATATCCTCTCCAAACTTTGGGATTGTCAGTCTTTTTTTTTTCTTTGCCATTCTAGCGAGTATCTTGAGTATCTCAGCGTGGTTTTAGTTTGCATATCCCTGATAACTGATGATACGGAGTGCCTTTTCATGTGCCTATTGGCTTTTCCTGTATCTTTGGTGTGAAGCGATCAAAGTCCTTTGACATTTAAAAAAAAATCAAGTTCATTTTTTCATTGTTGATTTGTAGGATTTCTTCTGCATACAAGTCCTTTGTTACATATATGTTCGGCAAATATTTTTTGCTAATCTGTGGCTTACCTGTTTATTTTTTTAGTGGAGTCTTTTAATGAGCAGAAATTCTTTAAAATTTTGAAATCCAGTTTATCAATGGGTTAATGCTTTTTGTGTCCTGTCCAAGAAATCTTTACCTATTCCATGGCCTTGAAAATGTTCTCTGATATGTTTTTCTAGAAGCTTTATGGTTCTGGCTTTTACATTTAGGTCTTTGATTCATTTTGAATTAATTTTTGTGTACACAGTGAGAAAGGAAGGGTCAGGTTTTTTGTTTGCCATATGGAAATCTAATTGTTCCAACACCATTTTTTAAAAATTAATTAATTTATTTATTTTTGGCTGTGTTGGGTCTTTATTGCTGCGCGTGGGCTTTCTTTAGTTGCGGTGAGCGGGGGCTACTCTTTGTTGCGGTGTGCGGGCTTCTCATTGCAGTGGTGTCTCTTGTTGCGGAGCATGGACTCTAGGCGCATAGGCTTCAGTAGTTGTGGCTTGCAGGCTCCAGAGCGCAGGCTCAGTAGTTGTGGCTCACAGGCTTAGTTGCTCCGCGGCATGTGGGAATCTTTCCTGACCAGGGCTCGAACCTGTGTCCCCTGCATTGGCAGGCGGATTATTAACCACTGCGCCACCAGGGAAGCCCACAACACCATTTTTTTAGAAGAGTTTTCTTTCCCCATTGAATTGATTTAATACTTTGGCTGAAAATCAATTGACTGCATTTGTGTGGCTTGCAGGGTAACGATACTATTACAAGGCAGTAAGTTTGTCTGTAGAAATCCCTAATGGCTCTTTTTGAAGCCTGGCACTGAAAAATAGAAAGCATATTTTAAAACTTAAAAATATATCGTACAAGGCAAAGTATTATAGATTTTTTAATAGCTTGGATGGAACCACCCCAGCTCCATCCATCTGTAAGCTTCTGAATAGCTTGATGATTCTAATAGCATTAGGAAGACAAAATTCCAGAACAAGTAATGACACTTGAAAAAAACCCTGAGGGCTTCCCTGGTGGCGCAGTAGTTAAGAATCGGCCTGCCAATGCAGGGTTCAAGCCCTGGTCCGGGAAGATCCCACATGCTGCGGAGCAACTAAGCCCATGCGCCACAACTACTGAGCCTGTGCTCTAGAGCCCACGAGTCACAACTACTGAGCCTGCGTGCCACAACTACTGAAGCCCACGTGCCTAGAGCCCATGCTCTGCAACAAGAGAAGCCACCACAATGAGAGGCCTGCGCACTGCAATGAAGAGTAGCCCCTGCTCGCTGCAACTAAAAAGAAAGCTCACATGCAGCAACGAAGACCCAGTGCAGCCATAAATAAATAAATAAATAAATTAATTAATTAATTAAAAAAATAAACCTGTCATTTGTACACCCATGTTCGTAGCAGCATTGTTCACAGTAGCTAAAATGTGGAAGCTACCCAAGTGTCTACTGACAGATGAATGGATAAACAAAATGTGGTATGAACATGCAGTGGAATATTATCCAGCCTTAAAAAGGAAGGAAATTCTGACGCATGCTACAACATGGGTGAGCCTTGAGGACGTTGTGCTAAGTGAAATAAGCCAGTCACAAAAGCACAAGTATAATATGGTTACACTTATATGAGGTATCTAGGGTAGTCAGACCCATATAGACAGAAAGTAGAACAGTGGTTACCAGGGGCTGGGGGGAGGGGGAATGGGAAGTTATCATTTAATGGATATAGAGTTTTAGTTTTGCAGGGTGAAAAGAGTTCTGTGGATGGGTGGTGGTGAATGTGCACAACAATGTGAATGTACTGAATGCCACTGAACTGTACATTTTTAAATGGTTAAGATGGTAAATTTGATGTTATGTGTATTTTACCAGAATTAAAATTTTTGAAAACCCAACTATACAAGTACAGAATATTAGGACATGTGCAAAATCCTACCATGTGTCAAGATGACATGGCTGTCTAAATTCTAAAATGAATGGAAGCATACAGGAGTGTAATGTACAGGGAAGAAGGCCAGAATATGCTCAGGATATGGTGTTCAGTTCTAGGGGCTGCATTTCAGGGGCATATTGACAACCTAGACAATGGACAAACCAGAGCAGCCTTAGCCAGAGAATGTGAGGAAGGTCTGAGGGAATTAAGGGAGTTCAGTCTGTAGAGGAGTGTATCAGTTAGCTTTTGTGGTATAAGAAACAACCTCAAAATTCAGTACCTTAAGACAAATATTTATTATTTCTCGTGGTTCTTAGGGTGACCTGGGTGGTGGTTCTGGTCTGGGTAAGCTCAGCTAGAATTGGATAGCCTGAAATGATCTCAGTCAACTGGCAATTGACTCGTCAGCTGGAGCAGAGGGGATGACTTGGTCACATGTTTATGATCCACTAGGATGGCCTGGGCTTGTTCACATGGTGATGGCTCCAGAGATCCCAGGAGTAGCAACAGAGCAAGCCTTAATGCACAAGTACTTTTCAAACCTCTTGTGTCATGTTGCTAATGTCCCATTGGCCAGAACAAGTGACATGGCTAAGTACAGAGTCACTGTGCGAAGTGATTGACTACCCAAGGCATGAAAACAAGGAAGGGAATTATTGTGGCCATCTGCAAACAATCTAGGAAACATGAGAGTTTCATTAGGAACATCAGAGGTTGTTCCACAGTGTAGAAGTAAGACCAATGGGATGGAAGTTAAATGAGGGTAGACTTCAAGTAAATCTGAAGTGGAACTTTCTGGCTAAAGTGGCCCCAGAAGAGCAGAAGCGGACCACCAGTGAAAGGAGGGCCTTGCCATTGGATGTGTTGGAGAGGCTCTATGACCAGTCTTTCTGACCAACTCAGACCTGTTACATCATCTCCAGGAAGCCTTTTCTGCTTGCACACCACCTGGGGCCCATGTAGTTAATGGTGCTCTTCTCTGTGCCACACACAGGTTCCTGTTGCTCTACCTGTCATACTGTATAACAAGTGTGTTTACCTGCCTGTCTTGTTGATGAAATGGAGTTCCTTAAGGGCATGGATGACATCTGATTCACCATCTCAGTGCCAATATCTGCAGGAAATTGTGTTCCATCCTCAGATTGCCTCCTGCTGGTCAGATGTCTGTGGCAACTCAAACCATAGAATCTGCATTTCAGGCAGAATGAAGGGCGAGGTTGGGGGGGAATATGCCCGACAACTGAGATTGCCGTCTTTTTAATTTATTTATTTTGGCTGTGCCAGGTCTTAGTTGCAGCACGCGGGATCTTTGTTGCAGCATGCAGGCTCTTTTTAAATTTTTATTTATTTATTTTTATAAATTTATTTATTTTATTTTTGACCGCGTTGGGCCTTCGTTGCTGCGCGCGGGCTTTTTCTAGTTGCAGCAAGCGGGGGCCACTCCTCTCTGCGGTGCGCAGGCTTCTCACTGCGGGGGCCCCTCCTTGTTTCAGAGCACAAGTTCTAGGCGCGCAGGCTTCAGCAGCTGTGGTGCGCAGGCTCAGCAGTTGTGGTGCACGGGCCCAGCTGCTCTGTGACATGTGAGATCCTCCCAGAGCAGGGCTTGAACCCGTGTCCCCTGCACTGGCAGGTGGATTCCCAACCACTGTGTCACCAGGGAAGCCCCAGGCTCTTTTTAAATTTAAAAAAAAAATTTTTTTTTTTTAATTTTTAATTTTTAAAATTTATTTACTTATTTTTGGCTGTGTTGGGTCTTTGTTGCTGTGTGTGGGCTTTCTCTAGTTGCGGCGAGCAGGGGCTACTCTTCGGTGCACGGGCTTCTCACTGTGGTGGCTTCTCTTGTTGCGGAGCACAGGCTCTAGGCGCGTGGGCTTCAGTAGTTGTAGCACACGGGCTCAGTAGTTGTGGCTCACGGGCTCTAGAGCTCAGGCTCAGTAGTTGTGGTGCACGGGCTTAGTTGCTCCACGGCATTGGGATCTTCCTGGACCAGGGCTCAAACCCGTGTCCCCTGCATTGGCAGGCGGGTTCTTAACCACTGCGCCACCAGGGAAGTCCCCCAGGCTCTTTTTTTAGTTGGGGCGTGTGGGTTCTTAGTTGCAGCATGCGGATCTAGTTCCCTGACCAGGGATCAAACCTGGACCCCCTGCATTGGGAGTGTGGAGTTTTAACCACTGGACCACCAGGGAAGTCCCGGGGTTGCCCTATCTTAAAAGAACGTTTCCAGAAACTCTACCAAACTGTACCTTGTATTATTTGTCTTCCTAGACACACCTCTTTGCAAGGAAGGCTGGAAAATATAGGTTTTAGCTCAGCACGCTGAAACCCCCAACATTGTAAACAATTGTTGGTAGAAAAGGATTCATAGGCACCTTCTGCCCAGGGTCTGACCCCTATTTAAGCTGCCTAATGAATGAGTGACATCTCTGAAGTTGTGCACTAACGCCAGAGTTCCCAGAATCTGTGACTCTTCACACACACAGTGAGGTAGGGTGTTCTTTTTATCATAATCCTGGCTACCTTCATGACTATACGCTGTCACTTGGAGCTCCTGGCCTTATAACCGCTGGGATAGGGTAGGGATCAGCAAACCTTTTCTGTAAAGGGCCAGATGGTAAATATTTTAGGCTTTGTGGGTCATATGGTCTTTGTTGCAGCTACTTTGCTGTCATAGCACAAAAGCAGCCACAGATAAAGGAATTGGGTGTAACTGTGTTCCAGTAAAACTTTTTACAAAAACAGGGACTTCCCTGGTGGTCCAGCAGTAAAGAATCCGCCTTACAATGCAGGGGATGCAGGTTCAATCCCTGGTCAGGGAACTAAGATCCCACATGCTGCGGGGCAACTAAGCCCGCGCAGCACAACTACTGAGCTCACGTGCCTCAACTAGAGCTCATGTGCTGCAAACTACAGAGCCCACGCGCTCTAGAACCCGAGTGCCACAACTACAGAGCCCACACACCCTGGAGCCTGCATGCCACAACTAGAGAGCCCGCACACTGCCACTAAGACCCAACGCAGCCATAAATAAATAAATAATAAATTTTAAAAAAACAAAAAACAGGTGTCATATTGGATTTGGCCCACCTCTATGATGGGGAGTGGGTCTCGTCCTGTGGTTTTGCAGAAGCTGTGGCTCCATGGACTAGACGTACAGAATGTAAGATGATATTTAAAGCAGTCTGGAAAGAACAGAATCCACAAATCCCAGTTTTGGCACGTGTCTCAACTGTCAGGCCTCATGGCTTCCCTGTTTCTCTTAATGATACTACAACTTCCCAGGCTTAGAACTTCAATATCATTATTTGGGGGTCACATTGTTTTTTTAATATAATTTACATACCAATAAAATTGACCATTTTTAGTGTACAGTTCTATGAGTTTTGACAAATGCATATAGTCATATAACCACCACCATAGTCAAGATATAGAACAGTTCCTTCACCATTCCCCACCCCCAAAATTCCCTTGTGGCATTTTGTAGTCTCCTCAGGCCGCTGACCCCAACCCCTGGGAACCACTGATGTATTATTCTGCCCCTATAATTTCCCTTTTTTATTATGTGATGTAAATGGAATCACGCAGTATGGAGCCTTTGGAGTCTAGCATCTTTCATCTAGCATATAAAACATTTGAGATTCATCCATGTCATGGCGTGTATTAGTAGTTCTTTTTTTATTGCCGGGTAGTATTCCATTACATTAATATACTACCGTTTGTTGATCCACTTACCAGTTGAAGGACATTTGTGTTGGTTCCAAGTTTTGGCAGTTACAAATAAAGCCAACATTATAAAGTAAGCCTTCACATATGGGTTTTTGTATGAACATAAGTTTTCATTTCTCTTGGTTAATAGCTGGAAGTGGGATTGCTAGGTTGTATGCTGTGTATATTTAACTTTAAAAGACGACACACTGTTTTCCAAAGTGGCTGTACCATTTTTCATGTTCACTAACACTGAACAACTGCTTTATACCCTCGCCAGTTTTTGATATCAGATTTTCTGAATTTCACATATTCCAATAAGTGTGTAGTTGTAATAAATAAGTTTTAATTTGCATTTCTAATTAATGCAATTTAATAACTAATCTCATGGCTTGATATGTTGAATTATAGTAATTGATTTTAGAATATTGAAACAGCCTTACATTTTCTTGGTCATCATGCATTGTCCTTTTAACACATTGCTGGATTCAGTTTGCTAATACTTTGTTGAGGATTTTGTGCCTATGTTCATGAGGGATGTTGGTCTATAGTTTGGTGCTATTTTTGGCTTTTCCCTCTCCCCTCATAATCCCAGGTCCTATTGATAGCTGTCTGCTCCACTTCATTGCCTCCATCAGACCCTCCTTATCTCTTATTTTATATCTTAACTGGTTCTCTGTGTCTGGTGTCTCCTGAACTCTATTCCACCTACATCAAATTAAAAAAAAAAAATTCAGTGCTTTGCTTTGTTTACTGTGTTAGTTAGGGTCCAGGCAGGACACAGCCAGCACATTCAGAGGGTTATTGAAAAGCCTTTAATGGAGAGATTGTTTACGATGGTGAGTGCGGTAAGGGAAACCTACAAGGGATGGTGGCCCACCGAGGGACTGGTAGGGACTGGCTATAGCTGATACTGTTACCACCTCAGGCACAGTGGGGGAAGGGAGGGGTACCGGAACCCAGCAAAATCTGTGGCTATGGGAGAGGGGACCTCCGTAGACACTGACCTTGGTCAAGGATCACAGCTCCTGCCAGAGCCACATGCTGGTAGGGAGAGAGGCAGAGAATGAATACTATAACCTTTCTTCCTGTGCTCTGATCTCCTCCTGAGATTGGCTGGACCCAGATGGAAGCCAGAGGGCCTGAAGCCCACGTGATATAGTTCTTAGAGACTGACCTTCTGATTAGTGGGGGACAGAGCAGAGCAGAGAGGGGATCAGGTGGCAAAGGTGGGACACAGCAAAAGTACTGAGCACACCCACCACTCAGAGTCTAGACTGCTTAGATTAGCACTTGTGCCACCAGCTCTGGCTCCTACTCCCTTTCTGACTTGCTGCTCCCAAAGTTAAGACTGTGTCTTTTCATCTTTTTATCCCCTACAGTCTCCCTGTTGGGGCCCTCAATAAAGGTGTGATGTATGAACAGAGCAATATTGGTTTGAGTGATGGAGCTGAGGCAAGCAGTCGCCAAGCCAGGGAGCAGAATGAACTTTCCTGGCTCACACTCATCACTAAGGATGAAAGAAGAGTTGTTCCACACATACAAGCCTCTGTTTTTATGGAGGCTCGGAGAAGCTCAGTAACCTGCTCCAGGTTTCACAGCTAGCTGTGGCAGGTGTGTTACACAAAACCAGCTGTGAAACCCTGGAAGAGTTACCTAGCCACTCTAAGCTTCTGCTATCCTCGTCTATAAGACAGGGTTCCGTGGACTTGAAGGTATATACTGTACATTACACTAAACACTGCCTGGCCTATTGCACTCACTGCATATTAGCTTAGAATATTATCTTCATAGTCCTACACAGCTTTCGAAGAGGAGATATCTAAGGCAGTCATACATAGCTTTTAAAAAAAAAAAAAAGATCCATGTAGTGACTTAACTAGGGGCCAGGGCCTGTTTTAAATGCTCATGAATATTAACTCATTTAATCCTTAGCTCCTCTATGAGGTACCTACAGTTAACCCCATTTTACAGATGAGGAAACAGAGGCACAGAATGATTAAGAAAGTTACCTGACGTTACCTAGTTGGTTCAGTGGTGGAGCCAGGATTTGAGCCCAGGCAAGGTTGGCTGCAGATTCCATGCTTCTAACCTCTGTGCTACCTTCCCCATAACCTATAGCCTTGTCAAACTATATATAGTCAGTCCTGTCAAGGCACTTTTCCCCCTCCATTCCTGACCAGCATATGCTGATTGGAATGCATGTGAGCTAGGCAGGACTGGGTTTGTGGAGATCTTTGGAGGCACATGAAAGGTATGTACAAGGATGTTGGGGGCAAGCAATAGGACATGTTAGGGGTGAGAAAGGGTAATCACTGAAATAAATGAGGAAAACCAGTTCTGTCTACTGGAGCAGGAAATACCTCGTCAAGCTTGCCTAGCTTAATGCCATCTGGCTTTCTCAGAGGCCAGCTTTTGCCCCTTTATTTATGGGTGTTGATGAAGCTGCCCTTTGAGTCACTGTCAGTGAAACAGAGGTTATTAAAATTTCTTCTAATCCATTCTGTTGTTTTAAGCCACCAGTGCAAATATACACCCAAATATAATTAGAGCATGAAGGAATGAGGTGTGAGAGAGGAAGAAGTGTGCCCTGGGCAGGAATTTAGAGAGGACACGGACATCCTTGCTTATGGTGGCTATGTCTCACTCACCTGACCCTTAGAGCTGTTGTAGTGAATGACCCACAAAGCTTAAGCAGATTCTTACTGTGTAGTGCTACAAATTTTACACTCTCAAGCTCCCAGAATATCCATGACTTGTAAGTAACCCTCCAAAAACCTGTAAATGCAGAAAGTGACCAAAATAGCTAAAGGGAGTTCAGGACATGAAAATTATAGAAGATAGTATGTGACTGACCTGTTTTCTAACTAGAAGGGAGTCCTGTAAGGGCAAGAGAATTATCAGCAAAGAGGAAAGAGAAGTGGCTGAGAGGCCACGGACATTATTCACCATCAGAAAGAAAGATGGGACTTCCCTGGCAGTCCAGTGGTTAAGACTCTGCACTTCCAATGCAGGGAGTGCAGGTTCGATCTCCGGTTGGGGAACTAAGTTCCCACATGCTGTGTGGCGCGGCCAAAAAAAAAAAAAAGAAAGTAAAGGAAAGAAAGATGGTTAAGCTAGAACCCAGTGGTAGAAATGGCAGAGTGCAGGGAACAAGCCAAGCTCCACAGCCCAGAGAGTAGAGACAGGAGGAGGCAGGAAGCTGACAGGGGTCTGGAGTTAGAGGCAGCTCAAGTCATGCTTAAGTCCATGGTTCACAAAGGCACAGCTGTCCTTCAGGTAGGATCAAGCAGTACTGTAGGATGCTGTACTGTGGGCTATATGGGCAAACCAACCCCTAACAGAGATGTATACTTCACACAGTACAATTGTATCTACGGTAGAAGCAAAAGAAGCTGGATCTGAAAATGAAATTAAGAAAACAATTCCATTTACTATAGCATCAAATAAAATAAAATACTTAGAAATAAATTTAACATAAAACTTGTAGTCTGAAAACTACAAAACATTGTTGAAAGAAATTAGACATCCCATGTTCATGAATCAGAAAACTTAATATTGTTAAGGTGACAACAGTCCCCAAATTGATCTACAGATTCAAAGCAATCTCTGTCAAAATCCCAGATTGACAAACTGATCCTAAAATTTATAGGGAAATACAAGGGTCCCATAATAGCCAAAATAATATTTAAAAAGAACAAAGTTAGAAAACTCACACTTACTGATTTCAGAACTTACTATTAGTTCAGGACAGATGTATAGACCAATGGAATAAAATTGAGAGTACATAAATAAACCCATACGTTTATGATCAACTGATTTTCAGTAAAGGTGCCAAGGTCATTCTGGGGGAAAGAATAGTCTCTCTAACAAATGGGGCTGGAACAACTAAATAACCAAATGTAGAAGAATAAAGTTAATTAGTATACCGGTGACTTCCAAATCTGCAACACAAGCCCAGCTTTCTCTCCAGAGCTTCACACCCGTGTATTCTAAGCTCCACAAAACCCACATGACCAAACCTGAACAGAAGCAATAAAGTAAGATGGTGAGAACATCTTACTTTACTGTACCTCCCAATTCCTTCCTTTCCCCCATCCCCTAATTTACCTTCTGTCTCCAAGGATTTGCCTGTTCTAAACATTTTATGTAAATGGAATCATATAATATGTGGCCTTCTGTGACTAGCTTCTTTCACTTAGCATAATGTTTTCAAGGTTCATCTGTGTTGTAGCTTGTATCAGTACTTCATTACTTGTTGTGGCTGAATAGTACTACTTTGTATGGTTATACCAGATTTTGTTTACTGATTCAGCAGTTGATGGACATTTGGGTTGTTTCTACTTTTTGGCTATTATGTTTAATTCTCCTGTGAACATTCATGTACAAATTTTTATGTTAATATGATCTAAAAGGGGCTCAATAAACAACTGTTCCCCACTGTTTAATTCTCCCAGAAAGAAAAAATACACTCATCATCTGTTACTCTGAAGCCATTGTTTTCATATTGAGTAACTATCTCCCCAACTTTTAACTGGTTTATAGCTAGTAATTTCACAGAGCGTTCTTCTTACTAGGTTATCTAGGTATGTGTTTTGAAACTCATCTCTTTTGGAGATAACCCTTGAAAGTGACCCTACACAAAGCTAGACCTGTCTTGAGATTTCTGGATCTTGCAGGGCCTTGTAAGTCATACTAAAGCATCAGGACTTCATACTGAGTCCAGTGGGAAGTCACTGAAATGTTTAAAAAGGAAGGGAGTGATGTGATTCTGTTTGCATTTTAGAAAGATCTCTTCACAGTATGAGGAATGGATGAAGGAAGGAAAGAATGGAAGCAAGAGAGATCAAGTAGAAGGTTGTTGCAGTCATCCAGGTGAGTGGTGCTGGGGGCTAGACTAGGGCAGTGGCAGAGGGCATATCAAAGAAGGGGTGGATTTAAGACATAATAAAGAGGGAGGATCAACAAGACTTGATGATGAGTTACCTGTACAGGTAAGGGAATAAAGAGATTGCGATGCTGGCCAGCTTTCTGAGTTGAGGAACTGAGTTGATGATGGTGACATACCAAGAGACAGGGAATACAGGAAGAAAATGTCTGAGGGAAGGTTTATGATAATTATTAAATGCTGACTGTATACTAGACACTTCACTGGGCACTTACAACCAGACCTCATTTAATCTTCAAAAAACCCCAGGAGCTAAACAGCATTAGACCTGCTTTTCCCCTGAAGAACATTGCATTCAGCTAGGAAGTGGTGAGGCCAGAATTTGAACCCAGATGTCCTGGATGCCTTCACTTTGTGTGTTCTCACCATCTTACTTTACTGCTTCTGTTCAGGTTTGGTCATGTGGGTTTTGTGGAGCTTAGACTATATGGGTGTGAGGCTCTGGAGAGAAAGCAGGGCTTGTGCTGCAGATTTGGAAGTCACTGGTATACTAATTAAAGCCTGGGACATGAGTAGTAAAAAGAATATGTGGAGCAGGAAGAGAAGAGGACACCTCTGACAGAACCTCAAGAAGCTCAACATTGAAGGAGCTGAGGATAAGAGCAGGGGAGCCTGAAAGTAGTGCTCAGAAATGACCAGAAAGGTGGGGGGAGTGTCATGGATGGGGAAGGAAGAGATGTATATGTTGCTAGTGCTCACAGTTGGGGAAGGAGGTAGTTAATTATTATGGATTTACAAAAGGAATGCCATGTCTCCATTAAACTGACAAATAGGTTGACTAATCTGTGAGGAGATGCAAGTGAAGCAATGTTATGTGGATAAAAGTAGAACAGCATTTGGATATCCAACATTTGGATACAACTTTTTAAAAATTGTGGTTTGCAGAAAGTAGTCAGATTTTTTAAAAAGATAATTGGTAGACTAAGGGACTGTAAGGTGTTTATAGAATTATTATTTAAAATGGTACAGGACCTTGGGAGTTCCCTGGTGGCCTAGTGGTTAGGACTTGGCACTTTCATTGCCGTGGGCCCAGGTTCAATCCCTGGTCGCAGAACTAAGATCCCACAAGCTGCGTGGCTTGGCCTAAATAAATAAATTAATTAATTAAAAAGAATAATAACTAAATAAAATGGTACAGGACCTGTGGAAAACAGTATGGCAGTCCCTCATAAAATTAAAAACAGATTTACCATATGATCCAGCAATTCCACCTCTGGGTATATACCCAAAAGAATTGGAAGCAGAGTCTGGAAGAAGTATTTGTACACCCATGTTCATAACAGCATTATTCATAGTAGCTAAGATGTGGAAGCTACCCAGGTGTTCATGTACAGATGAATGCGTAAGCAAAATGTGGTATATACATACAATGGAATATTATTCAACCTCAAAAAGGGAGGAAATTCTGACATAAGCTACACCATGGATGAACCTTGAGGACATGCTAAGTGAAATAAGCCAGTCACAAAAGGACAAATGCTATAAGATTCCACTTATGTAAGGTACCTACAGTAGTCAGATTCATAGGGACATGGTGGTTGCCAGGGGCTGGGGGGAGGAGTTGAAATGAGAAGTTATTGTTTAACGGGGACAGAGTTTCAGTTTTGCAATGTGAAAAGAGTTTTGGAAGTAGATGATGGTGATGGTTACACAACGGTATGAATGTACGTAATACCACTGAACTGTATACTTAAAAATGGTTAAGGTAGTAAATTTTATGTGTATTTTACCACAATAAAATTAGAACCAAAAAAAAAAAAGAAAGTGATGGTGACATAGCCTCATCCCCACAGTCTGATTCAGTGGGTCTGGGGTCACCAGTGACTCTATACACAGCTAGAGTGGGGACCACTGGTTTAGCTGAGGGAGTGCTGTGTGGAGAAACCTGATACCCTGCACACACCTAAATCTCATTGTGGTTTCCAAGCAGACTTTTGTTTGGTCTCATTCTTTATTTCATTTTATAAACCCTTGTGATCAGAAGGAAAAACTCCGTAAGAAGTAAGAAACATTCACTGTAGAAAATTTGGCAAAGTTCAGAAAACAAAAATCATCCACAGTCCCATCAATTTGAGTAATAATTATTTAAATTTAGGTCCTTCTGTTATGTCCTCTGTATGGAGTATGGTTATTGATAGAGATATCCTGTATATTCTCATGCATACATACACCTTTTGTGCTTTTTTTGGTTTTGTTTTAAATAAAATTGTTATCATGCTACACGTATTGTTTTCTGCCTTTTCAGTGAATACATGGTGATGTCTTTCAGGTCATTGAGGGCCTTCTACTCATGATTTTCAATAGCTCTGTAGTGTTATTAATCCAACCCACTACTGTTATTGAACATCTGTCTCATTTCCCAATTTTTCACTATCTTAGTCAACGTTAGCATGGATATTTTTATATAAAAAATTTCATTCTGGGCTTCCCTGGTGGCTCAGTGGTTAAGAATCCGCCTACCAATGCAGCGGACATGGGTTCGATCCCTGGTCCAGGAAGATCCCACACGCCGCGGAGCAACTAAGCCCGTGTGCCACAACTACTGAGCCCCACGATGAGAAGCCCGCGCACCGCAA
>NC_041230.1:37740155-37759424 GCF_002837175.3 Physeter macrocephalus
CTGCTACGGCACGTGCTGGATACAGCGGATCCGCGCACCCCGCGGCGACCCCGGAGTTCTCGAACTGAGTATTTAAGGGCGCTGCCCCAACACAAGAGCAACCAGAGGGAGTGGGCGATGGGTGGGGGTCCAGAGCTGACCCTGTTTGGAGACGGAAACTGAGTCTCGGAGAGGAGCAGTGTCCAGGGCTCTGAGAACAGGCTCTTTTCTCCTCGCTGGGCTCGGGTCAGCTGTTTGTGCGCCCACCCCTGAGACTACAGGCCGCTCCGGACCTCAGAGCTCAATTATGCAGGCGTCCTTGGGGGTCCGCTTCTGGAAGCGAACGATAGGTGCTCAGAATCTGGACCTCTGCTATGTTCTCTAGGCCAGTTTTTTCCAGAGTATGTCCAGGCATCTGCCCTGAACTGTCTCCCAAGCGGTTCCCAGCTGAAAGATGGGAAAGGAGTTGCAGAGCATAGCCTGGGTAGCAGTCAGGAGGCAGGAACTGGAAAGATGCTTTGCTAGAGAGCAGCGAATATAGCCTGACGTGGTGGGAGTGTCACTGGGTGAGGGCTGTGGTGGGCTCATGTTGCAGAGAGGGTGGAAGATGGCATCTGCTGACTTCCTGGGGCAGTGCAGTTCCTTTATAGACAATGGGAAGCCATTCATTACAGGTTTTAGACCTATGAGTGATGAGGTGGGAGTTGTGCCAGAGGAACATTTATGTGGTTCTGGAATCTGAGAGGGGATTGGATTGGAGAGGGTAGGGCTGGAGTGACCCATGTGGAGGTTGCTGTCAGACCCTGACTAGTACCTAAAAGGTTTAAAAATATTGAAATATCCCTGGATTGTTTTAGTGTCTAGAATGGATACTTTTCCAGTTGTTCCTCTTATCTGTGTGGTTAACCCCTACTTCTGCCATAGTCACCTCTGTGGAGCCTTCCGCAGCCCTTCTCTCCGGCTGGGTCATCATATTCCTTCTCTCTTCCCATACCCCTCGGCTCCCTTTCATCCACAACCCTGTTGATATAGAACTGGGAATAGGGCTGTGGGAGGGCAAGTGGTTTCTGGTCCCTGTCCCTGAGGGTAAAGGACTTCAGCCAAGATCCCTGATGAAGACCCGTCTCTAGTTCACCCTCCCTACATAATTCTCACAGTTGTTGCTGTTTACACAGTGTCCAGAGAGCCCTGCTTCAAACACCTTCCTCTAGGAGGCTGAGGAGCCAAACAAAGATGACTGCCAGGCGTTGTTCTCATAGAGCCAGGGTAAGTGCCCTACCCACTGATCACTACAGGGCTCTGGTTGCCTTCGGGGGCTCTTAAGTTATAGCTCTGCTCTGGAGCCCACCTTGAGGGACTGTCAAGGCAAAGGGACAAACTGATTGCTTGATGCTTTTACCCAAAGTCTATTGACAGATTGGCCCATGTTCAAGCCAGTGGACACCTGGAGGAACAGACACCCCGGACTCTGCTGAAGAACATCTTACTAACTGGTGAGTGAGCACTGGCCTGCAGTGAGAATCAGGCACCAGCCCTGTGGTATCTCTCATTTAGGGCAGCCTGCCCTTCCAGCTCCACTCTCTCCTTGCTATTTCTACAGCCCCGGAATCTTCCATCCTAATGCCAGAGTCAGTGGTGAAGCCAGTGCCGGCACCGCAGGTGGTCCAGGCTTCCAGACGGGAAAGCGGTCGGGGCAGGTGCAGTAAATTCCCTCCTTGGGCTAGGCTGCTGGGCATTACTAGTCAGGGAGCCTCTTTGGGCTCTAAGAGGTGGAATTGGGTGTCCTGGCTTGTCTGAGAAAAGCTCCATCCTTGTAGCCTGGAGCTGCAGCTTCCTGAACTTGAGCCCCCCACAACCCTGGCTCCAGGTCTGCTGGCTCTTGGCAAAAGGAAGCAGAGACTGAGGTTGTCAGTGTTTCAGCAAGGAGTGGACTTGGGACTGCCTCCCTCCCAAGGTGAGGTCCTGGACAACACCTGTGGCCACCCTCTCTGTCCTCTGGAGAGACTGAGGAGGCCTGAGAGAGGCCTGGGTAACTTATTATGGTTTCTTTTTACATCCTCTTGCAGAGCCTCATGGGAATGCTGATGCTTCTTCCCTCACCAGGTGCTGTTGCCTGTTCCGGGAGTTGGTGGAGGAGAGGCTTGGGGAAGGGGGTGCTGACTAGAATGCAGTCTGTCCATAACTGCTCCATGCTCACAGCATGGTGGCTGCGTTCTAAGAGATGAGAGCACTGGGGCAGCTGGGGGACTCCTGGGGTGGGGGAGGGGGGTTGGACCTCAGGTACCTGACTTTCCTTTGTGCCTCGTCCCTCCCATCAGCTCCCTTAACTTGACCTTCGCCACACCTCTGCAGCCACAATCAGTGAAGAGGCCTGGTTTGGCCCGCAGACCTCCTACCCGCCGAGTTGTAGATGTGGGTACATTTTTGCAGGACCTGCGAGATACTTCCCTGGCCTTGGCTCCTCCAGGTAAGGTTGAGATTTCCATCTTCTGGCCTGTGGGGAAAGCTTTCGCCCCATGATTGATGGGAGGTGCTGCTGAGTCCAAGGTTGCTCCTTTCTCCTTTAAGTCAAGAACAGTGAGCAAGCCTGGCCAGTAGGTCTATGAGGACTTTCTGCTTTCTTTCTGCAAATTGCCTCTTGTCTTGTGGGGGCCCAGTCTTAGTCCCTCAGTATCTTCCAGGACCCCATATCCTTGAAGAGCTACAGGACTGAGGGTAGGAAAGGGGTGTGATATGGGGGCTGGAGCTTATTGGGAGGTTGAAAGGGGCTAGGTTTCAGGATCAGCTGTTCAGTCAGAGCTGACCTGGGAGCCTGATTCCAAAAGACAAGTCAAGTTCACCAGGATAAGAGAAGGGTTTCAGGCAGAGGGACCTGAATGAGAAGTGGAGAATGGAGGCATGGGTGAGCAGATTGGGTGGGGCAACCTATGGAGCCTGGGAATGCCAGGCTAAGGAGCAGGAAGGTAAGTAAGGAGAGCTGTGGAAGGGAGATTAGGCTTAGAGTAGGCTTAGTCTTCTCTCTGAGGGCCACTTGGGTAGGCTTGTGGGTCCACTATCCAGGCCCTGGTGACTGGGTAGCAGAGCAGCAGGTGGGCGTGCAAAACACTGAGTGCCAACTGGACCTTGATCTCCAGATGAGAGCCTCAGAACCCCTGTTGCTACTCTGCCAACAGACACAGTGTTGGAGGACACCCAGCCCTTCTCCCAGCCCTTGGTTGGCCGTTCCCCCAGTGTGCACCACTCCCTGCCTTGTCCCTCTTACTCTGCGGCTAAAGATGTGGAGAGGGCTGCCAGTCGCAGGACATGGAGCAGCGGGCTTGGGCTGCAGAACAACGGTGAGTATGTGGGGCACGCAACCTGGAGCCAAGCCTAGCTTAAGCAAGAATTGGCATTGGTCTTTCTTCCTCCTCAGGCCCTTATGTGTACCCCCTCACCCCCGACTCCCTTTGGAGGGCTGTTGATCCCTCCATCCAAGGGCAGAGTCAGTGCTGGGCCAGGAGATTCCAAACCAGTACCCTGGGGCTGCCTCTGGCCCTCCTCCCTCCTTGATGGGCTAGGCTGGGTTTTACTACTCCATCTTTACCTTTCTCAGAGCTACAGCCCTGGCCTATTGCTTTTCTAGCCTGTATTCTCTCCCCTTGATTCAGGTGCTGGGAAACCAGCCCAGCTTCTGGCAGGAAAGGTGGAAGAGGTTGATGCCCTTGCTATGGGCTTTCCGAACATCAGCAGTAATATCTCTGGAGAAGATGGAGTAGAGCCCTTACAGAATGGAGCAGGTGAGGAGGCAGAGGAAAGAATGGAAGAAAGCTTGAGGGAAGTGGAGAAGGCGGCAGAAGCACAAGGATCCGCCAGAGCAGAAGAGCCTGAAGGACACATAGAAGTGACCGAAGCAGAGGGATCCTGGGGGGCTGTCGAGGCCAAGGAGCCAGCAGGATCTTCAGGGCATGAAGACACCTCTGGTAGAACAGGTAAGGGGCCCAGTGCAGGGATCAGGGTGGGTAAGTGACAGCTGTGTCCCTGGCCTTGGAGGAGGGGCTTACCTGGCTTGTGTTTCTGGGCACAGGTGGTCTTGGGACAGGGAAACTCTGAAGGGCCCCTGGCTTGGCTGGAGCTAGATGGAGCCCTCGAGGAACAGGATAAGGAGGCTGTGGGCCTCCAGGGTTGAGTGAGATGGTCAGGCCTGTGCCCTCTGTAACCCTGCCCTTCCTCTGCAGCAAGTCCAGAGTTGGCCTCCAGCACCCCAGAGTTCCTTCGGGCCAGGCGACTTCAGTTTCTTGAGCCAGCTCCACCGCCTAGCACTGCAGTGTAAGATCCCATGACCCTGTTCCACATGGGCCTCTTGGAAGGGGGCAGGTACTGAGGTTGGCATTGGGTACCACAGAGTTATCACTCTTCCTTTAGGTATGTAGATGATTACCCAGGAGAGCACCCTAAGGTGGGCTGGATGGGGCCCACTTAGAGCACATCTGTCATCCTGGTGCCTGCTTGCAGGGGCTTAGAGGAGCCTGGGCAGGGGGGAAGTGCCTAGGTTAGTATGCTGTCAGAGAAGGCTTCCTGGAGGAGGATTAGCAGAATGGGACAGGCAGCAGTGGGCTGAGTAGGGGGAATGTCCATGCCAAAGCCTGAGGATCATGGGCCTGAGCAAGTACTGGTTTGTATGATGAGGCTAGACTGGGACATTGTGTCCAGATTGTGGAGGGTTGGGGCCCCAGGGAAAGACCAGGCCTCTACATAGCCCCCTGTCCCCACTGCCCCCCAGAAATGGTTAGAGCTGTTGGTCCAGCCTGGCCAAGGAGCACAAGGGCCTCAGTCTTGGCAGGAGCCAGCAAGACTTATCTTTGACTAGCGGCCTCTTTAGGTAGCAGCAGTTCAGCTAACTGTTCACTCCTTGCCCCCAGGTTACCTTCAGAGCCTCCGGAGCCTCTGTCAGCCAGGCTTCCTTCCAAGCCCCGAATCCCTGGCTCCAGACCCCGTCAAGATCCCTACAAGACTGGACTGAACCACTATGCGAAACTCTTTAGCTTCTATGCTAAGATGCCCATGGAGAAGAAGGCTGTGGAGATGGTGGAGAAGTGGTGAGTCCTTGACACTTGGGGTGGGGAGAGGAGCCCCTCAGATCATGAACAGTCTGTTTTACCCCTACTTTCTTGGCAGCCTGGACAAGTATTTCCAGCATCTTTGTGACGACCTGGAGGTATTTGCTGCTCATGCTGGCCGCAAGACTGTGAGGCCAGAGGACCTGGAGCTGCTGATGCGAAGGTAAGTGGATGGAAGCAGGGAGGTGCTGGGTGTGGGGGTGCTGGCCCTGATTCTCTCATTCTCTATCTTCCTCTGCTGCAGGCAGGGCCTGGTCACTGACCAAGTCTCCCTGCATGTGCTCGTGGAGCGGCACCTGCCCCTGGAGTACCGACAGCAGCTCATCCCTTGTGCATTCAGTGGCAACACTGTCTTCCCTGCCCAGTAGTGGCCAGGCCTCAACACCTGCCCTGTCCCTACCTGGGGCCTCTTGGTCCCACATACACTTCTAGGTTTCCTCCCTGCTCCCTAGCATCAATAAAATGTCACAAACAGAATATGCTGTGTTTTGGTGCATGTTCTGGGACCAGCCAAGCAGGGACCAACCACCCTTCCCTTGACTCCCCAGCATAAGCTAGAGAATAGCATGGGTTCAGACAAACAATTTTATAACAACAGTCAGAGGTTAGCAGCACGGGAGCACTCAGGCTGCCCACAATGGCCTCAGCTTGCAGGTTCCTGCTCTCGGGGCCCCATACGCCTAACATCACTCATCTGAAGCTGTTCCAGTGCAGTCTGGAGGCTTATCACAATGCCCTCTTCCTTTTCCTCGCCCTCTTCTGGCAGTTCTGTAATGGGGAGCTGGAAAGCCTGGCTCAAATAGCTGTTTAGGGTCTGCTTGTCCAGGCTGGGATCAATGTTCATCAAGGCCTCACGTACCTTGGGTAGGGTCACCTCATCGTGGCTGCCCCCGCAAAGAAAGAGAGAGATAGACCTTGACCGTCCTCTCTATACCCCAGACCCCAAGATGCCCTCTCCCAGGCTTGAGCAGTATGTAGTGCCCAGCAGCAAGCTTGGTGCATAGGGAGACCTGGGGCTTGAGGTGCTACTCTGTGGCCCAGCCTGTAGGACTTGCCTATGACTAAGTGAGCCTGAGGTCCCCAGGGTCACTCACAGTTCCAGGTCCAGCTCCTGCTTTAACTCCTGTAAGTATTCATCCTTTTCATCCATGTACTGTTCCCACAGCTTTTGCACAAAGGGCACGCTCTGGCCCTCCTCGTCCTGGGAAGGGGCCACAAGGCAAGGTGAGGGTACACGGGCTAGGGTCCAGCAGAGGCTAGGGCAGGACTGGGCAAGTTCCTGGGCCCCAACCCACCTCCATAAGTAATACGCAGTAGTTGAGCAAGTCTGCGTTGCTGCTGCTGGGATGCCAGCCCCCTGCCTCCATCAGCTCCTGAATTCTCTCGTCCTTCTTGAAGGGGAAGGTACTCTTGAGGACAGTGCTATAGGGAGACACGAGGGCTGACAGGCCTGGCTGAGGCCTGCCTACCTGTCTCCCCGCACCCCTCTGCCAGCCCCACCGGTGCTCAAAAGGGCAGCATGCACTGAGTCTCTGGCCTTTTCCCACCAGGCTCCCCTTCCCCCTGCACAGCTAGGAGCTTGGCCAGAGGTCATGCTGGGCTGAAGTTCGGGGTGGCCAACTGGTCTCTCACCTTAACTGCTCCATGGTTAGTAGCCCCTCATTCTGGCTGTCGGCATTGGTCATCTCCTTCAGCAGCTGTGCTATTGTCTCCTTCTGCTTGATGTACACACTTTCTTTCCTCTAGGGGGGAAGCATTGACCATCTTGCTGTTTCCTTAGAGAGGTGGGGACAGAGCTGGCCTATGCCGGGGACAAAGGGTAGAGGGCCAGGCCCAAGCTTACCTTTCCCATCAAGACTGCATAGAACTGACTCATGACCTCATTGGAGTGGAAGAGCTTGGTATATTCAAAAATGGTATAAGCCCAGGCCATGGCATCACCAGGCCCAAAGCGACGCTCCAGGAAATTGAAGAAGAAATCTGGGAACTTCTCTTTCTGCAGGGTAGGGGGAAGACTGCTTGGTCAGCCTGGCCCACAGTTGGTTGGCCCTCCTCCCTGTTCCCTAGCACCTTGAAGGACACCCCCACCCCCATGCACCAGAGGACTCAGGCAGCCACACCAGGCCAAAATGGCTAGAGAGATCTGACCTGCTCCTCAGTGATACGTTCCTTCCAGGCATCCTTGAGGAGGTTTACCACATCCTTCTTGGTTGGCTTCTTGTTCTCCACAATGCCATCAAACCGAAGGAAAGCGGGGATGGATTCCCCATAACCCTGTATGGAACCATGTCAGCTTATCTCTGGGCCCCTCTGTAGCCCCACCAGCAAGCAGGGCAAAGCCCAGATAGTTCCCCCAGAACCTCAAGTCTTCTCAGCAGCAAGGCCTGGCCATTCTGACTCTGGCCCCAAGCCTCCTGAGCCCAGGGACTCCCCTACCAGACCAGGGAAGAAGTCTTTCTCCCGGAGCAGCCCCTCGCCAATCTCCTCCAGGAGCACATCCACCAGCTGGTTGCTGTTCTTGCCCTCGGCCAGCATTTGCCAGCGATCTCGTCCTCCAGCCACCACATCTGCAGACGGGGAGAGGGAGCTGGATCCAGACCACACACTTGAGCAGTCCCTAGGGCTCCCATGGCCAGCATTACCTTCACACTTGGACCAGTCTGGCCGTGGTGTGCAGGTGCGCTGGATCTCCTGCAGCTCAGAGTAGAACTGGTCCCGCTCCTTCAGCGTGCTCATGTGCAACTGCAGCAGCATCTCATGCTCCTTGCGGACCTCTTCATAGTCGTCTCTCAGGCTGTCCAGCTGTGGGCAGGGTGATTGGTCCTTGCTACTCACCTGCATGGCCCCTCCCTACCCTGCCTGCCCACCAGCACCTGTTCCTGCAGATCCTTGAGGGTCTTCTCCTGCATTTCAAAGTCCCTTCTGGGCACCACGTCTCCGAAGTTGGCCTTCATGGTGTTGAGTTCCATCTGTGTGCGGGTCAGGTCTTGCCGGGCCATCTTCAGAGCCATTGTTAACTTCACGGGGTCCTCCCCCCAGACACCTGCCAAGGGGCCCGCCAGCTCATGTCACCCTGCCTCTGGGGCCTGTAGCCCAGGGCAGGGTTGAGTGTCCCTTGGGGCATGTCCCAGGTCTTCCTGCTCTCCCAGCTTGGGAACCCCTGAGTCTTTCCACAGTGCTACGAGCATAGGGCTTTGAGCTTAAATAGAGAAGCCCAGGATGTGGAGTACCAGGCCTGTCCTGCCCTTAGGGAGTCTAGGCTGCCTCAGCTGCCAGTGATTGTTTCTTTCTTAAACAAGTCTACGATTCTCAGGCCAGCTCAGAAGATCCACAGACCCAGGTGGCAGCAGGAACATCTCCCATCGTGAATGAGCAGATAATAGGAGAGTTGAATAGGAGTGGTGAGAGCCAGACTCCTCTCCAGCGCCTCTTCAGGGGAGAGAAACCCACCTCGGGCTTACCTGGGGACTGGGCTAGTGACATGTCTTCCCGCTGGTACCGTAGCTCATTCAGGTCTGCAATAAGGATCTTACGGGCATCTCGCTCGCTGAGGTAGCGCAGATACTCCTCAGCCAAGTTCTTCCTCAGTTTGGTCACCTGTTGGGAAGAGAACAAGAAAGGTAGAAGGAGGAGGAGACTGGTCTTCCTGGGACTCCAGCAAAGTGCCGAAGCTTCCTCCTGTGGAGAAAATCTGGCAGCCAAGGAGCGGGACTGTGCTGGCATTTGGGGCCATACCAAGCCAGTGCTGAGCTGAGGAGGAGGGCAGCATGTGGAGAGAGGGGTATGGGGGGAGGTGGTGGCTCTGTATATCATTCCAGGCAGAAGGGTGGAGAGAGCTAGGGGGTCACCTCAGGGCTGAAGGCCTCAAGGTCACCCCTGGGGTGTGGGTGGGAGGGATTCAGGGAGTTGGTCACCACATTACTCCCTTTCACCTCACTCTGCAATGAGATCTTCTCCTCATTCTTCTTATCAATGAGTTTTAGCAAATTCATCTTCTCTTTCTTCAGCATGGAGATTTCATATCTCTCATTAGCCCTCATGGCCAGGATCCTCTCGTTGCAGTCCTCGTTCACAGTGACAAGCTTTGCCTTCAGGGGCTCCAGAGCCCGAATCTTCTCCCTCTGGTGGGCTGAGCAGGGACAGGTGGGAGAGTCCCTTTGGGGCCATTGAGGACAAACAACCAGGAGACACTGATCCTGAGGTCACAGCGAGTGGCTATGCCCCTTACAAACTTGAGGAGTCTATACATGCCTGTTCAAAGCATAGCTCCTGCTCAAGTCCTTCCTGCACTTGCTTTTAAACCAGGGGCAGAGTCCCGATGAGGACCAGGGTCTCACCTATGCCCTTTCCCCATACGGCCTTTCGTCTTGCAGCTGCACCATGCCCAGCACCTCCTGAGCCTGGTGAGGGAAGCCCCCTCACTTCCCAGGGGTACACCCTCCCTTCTGGGCTTCACTGTCAATAGAAAAGATGCTCTATTTCTCACAGATACTGTCCCACCATGCTTCCCAAGAATGGGAGGTAGTCAGTTGCCCTGGGGCGCCCTATCACATGACAGTGTAAGCAAAAAGGCTAAGGGGGGTTTGGTGACGTCAAAGCCCAGTTTGTAGCTGCCCCAGCCCTGCTGCAGAACCCAGAAGGTCAGAGTAGGATCCTCTCTGCCTCTTCCAGGCTGGGCCCAGGCAGGGAGGCTGCAGTCTTACCCAGCATCACCTCATAGGCATTCTTGATGGAGGATAGCAATGGCTTGTATGTTTTGAAGTCCTCTATGAAAAATTCAAAGATCTCTCTGTAAGGCTGGCAAGAAAAGGGAAACTGTCACCTCCTGGCCTATAGCTGCCACCCTCAGTGGGACCTAAGTTTTTCTTTGCTTGGCTTAGAAGTGTTCTAGCATGAAGCTGCCAGGCACATTCAAATAAATGCCACAGGCACCACCGGGGTCTCTCACAGTCAGGGATCTGAGGGGCAGCTCCATCCCTCTCAGCTGCTCTCTGGAGACCTCTCCTGGTGCTGTCTCTTGAGACCTGGCAGACGACCTGGGTCAGGACCTCCCCCTCTCTACCTGAGCCCCCTCTCTGGCTCTCCAGGCAGCCAGCCTCCTCCATGCACTGTGCTTCAACTGGCCTCTAACCAGCAACCCTCCCCATCTTACAGCCCTGTGGGGGCAGGAGACGGTCTAAGGCTCTAGCTCCCAAGTAGAGGTGTGGTTTCCTGTCCCACTCGGACACACAGGAAGGTTTTGGAGGCAACATTGTGTACTGGAATGAGCACATGCTCCCAAACTAGCCCTGAGTTTGAATCCTAGCTCCACTACTACATAGCTGGATGCCTTCTCTGAGCTTCTGCTTCTTTGTTGGCGAGGTTCCTTTAGCTTGTGAGACCATATCCAAGGCCCCACCAGAGCCTGGCACACAGACAGTGCTCAGCAAATGCTTCTGTCAGTGACTAAGTCAGAAGTGAGGGATTCCCCGTCATCATTTCCATTTGAGCAGGGATTTGGTGATTCCTTCCCTAATATGCATCAGAATCTAGGTTACATCTAGATTTCTCTCTGTATCTGGCTAAGTTCCTCAAGCTTGGGGCTGTTGTTACTGGGCTGGTAGACATTGTATGACCCCTGCTTGCCCAACTGCCAGGATTTAGGCTCCATTCACTGATACCCAATGACCCAAGGGGGGTGCTGGGGATCACAGAAGGGACTGGAGACAGCATTCAGGCCACCTGACTCAGGTAAAGAAACCCAACCCTCAGCTGAGTTTTCATTCCATGCTGGTAGACTTGCCTGCTCACTGGCTTTGTCAGAGAACACGTTTCTCTTACCAGGAAGGGGAACCCAAAAGAGCTGGGAAAGGCTGGTCTCGCCTGAATGTCTGAAGTGCCTAGTCCTGGTGAGTAAGGTTTCTTCCCGGCCCTGCCCCTGCCCTCGCCCCAGTTATTCTGTGGCTCTGACCTGCAGCCTTAGCTCCTGGGCAGAATCTGTGCCCAGGTCCAGCAGGAGGAGCTCCTTGCGTAGGTAGTTCTCTAGTTGCTCTAGGTACCTTGGCTTGGTAGTGCCCAGGGGCTGCTGCTGCCAGCTACTGCAGGGAGTGGTGGACTGAGATGTGACGGACACCCCACCAGGCCCTTGTGCCCTGGCTCTGGGGCACCAACACCCCTGCACTGTTTCTGGGCCCAGTCCATCCACCATCAGGCTGACCCTGGCTTACCCTACTCGCTGCCGGTAGTCATCTGAACAGGGCTTTCGATTATGCAGAATGGTCTGGTCACTGATGTATGTGGGCCTTGGGGACAGGTGGCCACCGATGGAGAACGGACAGGACTATAAGAAGGGACAGGTGGGACCATGACAATATTGCTCCCCTTCCTGATGTTCCTCTCCAGGCTCCTCTTCCACTCCTGGGCTCCCCCCACCCAACATCTCTTAATATGGTTCATAATTAAGACTGTGGTCCTTAGAGTTAGAGAGGGATTAGATTAAACCCCAGATCCCCCTTATTGGTTATGTGACCGCAGTCTGAGCCTCAGTCTCTGCATCTGTAAAATGGGAATGGTTGTGCTCCCCATTGCATTGTATTGATGTGAGAATGCAACGAGAAAGAATAGAGGGTGGTTTACACAGACTCGGGCACCTTCTAGGAGCTCAGTAAAGGTGAGTTCTTCTTCTCTTCTGTAGGTTTGTCAGTGAGTATTGAATACCTGTGCTATGAAAACAGATACGAGTACTTACTGGGACCATCTCTTGCCCCCACAGCACAGTCCAGCTAAAGAGAGAGAGGGGAGGCAGGCACAGCCTCAAGCCTGGACTCTCAGGCAGGACTGCAGAGATGCAGCAGGGTGACCTGTGGACCCCAGGAGGAGACTAGGCTCTACCCTCTGGGGGAGGGGGAGGGGAGAGGTGGTAGGGCCCTGAAGCAGTGGGATCTCATTTTGAACCTTGAGCAGGGGTAGGGGGTAGTAGTATTTATGAGCTTGTTTTTTAAACTTTTTATGAAATAATCAAAACATGAGAGAAAAAAATGACTCTCTTACCCAGTAAGGCCTACTTCTAGGGTTCATCCATTCAGTCATTCATTTGTTCATCAAACATTTCTGGGTCCATAGCACATGCCAGCCCCTGCTGGGTTCTGGGACATGAAGGAAGCTGGGGGTATGATGGAAGTGGGACGACAAGTGAACTGATAAGCAGGTAGTAACTGAAGCCGATGCAGGTCACAGGAGTGTGGGAGCCCTGACTGGAGGGTGCCAGGGGAGGCTGGTCCTCTTAGAGGAGGAAGTGATGATGTCAGTGATTTCAGTAAAGCTTGAGTGACTTCATGGGAGGAGATGAGGTCACTCTGGAAGAGAGTGATGTGTCAGGGGAGGTGGGGGGGTGTACAAAGACTGCCTGGGTAGCACCAATACCTCGGGGAAACAGCAGCAGTTTTGAAGGGCTATGAACAGGGGCCAATGCCCAAGGAGGGCAGGCTGGCTGAGGCTGAGGTCTGGGCTGGCCAGTGCAGAAGGGACAGAGATGAAGCGGCAGCTTCATGCCTAAGGGCAGTCCTCAAAGCCTTACTTGTGACTATGAAAATATCAGAAAACTCCTAAGTGTCTAAAAACAGAAGATTCTTATACAGGCATGAAATGTTTACAAAGAGTCTTAACATGCACTATATCTCTAAGGGTTAAGTAAAGCCTGAAATTAGAGAATAAGCACAACCAGGTAAGATGAAAAACCAGAAAAGATGGAGGAAATAATCCAAAAGGTTATCAGTAATTATTCTCCAATGATAGGCCCATGGGTGATTATGTGTCTGTAATCGTGTATTTTTCAAAATTTTCTACAATGCACATAAGTTACTTTGAAATTTAAAAGAACACTGCATTATTGAATTCAGTAGTAAAGCCTCCTCTGTGGAAGGCCCTGAGCCCAGCTTCCAGGTTCTTCTGAGATGGAGAGAGACTAGGCCTACCACCCATGTCCCACACATCCAGGTTCCAGGAGTCCTTCCAGGCTAATGGTAACTGGCTCCTGACCCTCTTAATGTGGAAAATGCCACTGTCTCCTTGGGCTCTTCTTTGCATTCTATTAGTTCTACCTATTTTTTCTCAATCTTGCAATCATTCATCCTTTCCCTAAATATTTTGGAAAGTACATATAAGCCTTGTTGCTAGGTCCCAGGGAGGACTCCAGCCTCTTGCAAGGGTCTAGGTTGACCTATCTCTATACTTCCAGAACTGACGGCATCATACTTCACACTCTTCATAGTCTTTTTTTTTTTTTTCCTAATTGAAGTATAGTTTATTTACAATGTTTGTGTTAACACTCTTCATAGTCTTAAGTAGCACTCAGCAAATATTGTGGAATAAATATTTAAGGGAGCACAATAATTTAGCTGGATGCAAGGCATAATAAAAACGAAAACGCTACTTATTGGGTGTATATGTTCACACATGCTTTCCCTGGGTCAAGAATGCTCCAGCTTGACTATTCAACCTTAGCATCTCAGGGGTTCTCCCTGATACTCTTCCCAATCCCAACGCCCACACTTTCCCATCATCACACCCCCATCTTTTCTCAGAAACACAGACTTTGTCGTCTTGTTTACCACTGTATCCACAGTGCCTGGCACACAGTGGGAATCAACAAATATTTGTTGAATAGATAAAAACACGGGGGGAAAGAGAGATGATGAAACAGATTTGTAAAGAGTTTAAAGCCCTCCTATCAAAATAAGCTACATCAAGCAGAGAAAGGTAAAAGACAAATACTAAGAGTAATACAGTTGATAATGACAGGTGAGTAGATTTATACATACATTAAACAGAAATAAAGAAGGACAATCTCTTAATAAATACAAGAAACTAATCGTAGGCCACAGATAAGGTGTTAACACATTTTAAAATGAGAAACTGTATACCTTGCATTTCCTGATATAATACAATGAAATAAGAACTGATAATATAAACATACCTCTAAAACACTTAACCATTTACAGAAATTTAAAAATAAATTAATATTTTTCCCGACCCATTTATTACTTAAAGTAAAAATACAACATGTTATAGAAATGTTAAAATTACATGTTCAAAATGTTTGGGATATGATCAGAAAAGCACTCACAAGTATTTAATTGCTTAAAATCCTTTCACTATCTAAAAAAAAATAGTTGGGGCTTCCCTGGTGGCGCAGTGGTTAAGACTCCTCCTGCCAATGCAGGGAACACGGGTTCGAGCCCTGGTCCAGGAAGATCCCGATGCCGCGGAGCAACTAAGCCCATGCGCCACAACTACTGAGCCTGCGCTCTAGAGCCCGTGAGCCACAACTACTGAAGCCCGCACACCTAGAGCCCGTGCTCCGCAACAAGAGAAGCCACCGCAATGAGAAGCCTGTGCACCGCAACAAGGAGTAGCCCCCACTCGCCACAACTAGAGAAAGCCCGCGCGCAGCAATGAAGACCCAACGCAGCCTATAAATAAATAAATAAATCGTTCTGATGAACCTAGGGGCAGGACAGGAATAAAGATGAAGACATAGAGAATGGACTTGAGGACACGGGGAGGAGGAAAGGGTAAACTGGGACGAAGTGAGAGAGTAGTATTAACATATGTACACTACCAAATATAAAATAGCTAGCTAGTGGGAAGCAGCTGCATGGCACAGGGAAATCAGCTCAGTGCTTTGTGACCACCTAGAGGGGTGGGAGGGACGTGCAAGAGGGAGGGGATATTTGTATATATATAGCTGATTCACTTTGTTATACAGCAGAAACTAACACAACATTGTAAAGCAATTACACTACAATAAAGATGTAAAAAAATAAAATAAAATCCTTTCACTATTAGGAAAGAAAGCCTTAAGCCCGTGGTTGCCTGAAAAGGAAAAGAATATCATAATAAAAATTTTAAACATAGGAAATAAAAGTAGAAATAGATAAACTGGAAACATGAGAAGCCAAACTTAAAAATCAAGACAGAAAACGTTTTTTTGAAAGACTATTAAAATTGATGTCATTTTTATAAAAGGACAAAGTAACCCTGGAAGACACCTGGGAAGGTGTCAAAGAAGCACCTAACCCTGGTCAGTTAATGATAAGTTTTTCACATTTGCAAGAGGCCAGGCCAACAGGCACATGAAAAAGATGCTCAATATCGTTATTAGAGAAATGCAAATCAAGACTACAATGAGGTATCACCTCACACCAGTCAGAATGGCCATGATTTAAAAGTCTACAAATAATAAATGCTGGGCTTCCCTGGTGGCGCAGTGGTTGAGATCTGCCTGCCAATGCAGGGGACACGGGTTCGAACCCTGGTCTGGGAAGATCCCACATGCCGCGGGGCAACTGGGCCCGTGAGCCACAATTACTGAGCCTGCGCGTCTGGAGCCTGTGCTCCGCAACAAGAGAGGCTGCGATAGTGAGAGGCCCGTGCACTGCAATGAAGAGTGGCCCCCGCTTGCCACACTAGAGAAAGCCCTCGCACAGAAACGAAGACCCAACACAGCCATAAATAAACAAACAAATAAAATAATAATAATAATAAATGCTGGAGAGGGTGTGGAGAAAAAGGAACCCTCCTACACTGCTGGTGGGAATGTAAATTGGTGCAGCCACTGTGGAGAACAGTATGGAGGTTTTTTATAAAACTAAAAATAGATTTACCATATGATCCTGCTCCTGGGCATATTTCCAGAGAAAATTGTAATTCGAAAAGATACATGCACCCCAATGTTCATAGCAGCACTATTTACAATAGCCAAGACATGGAAGCAACCTGAGTGTTGATCAACAGATGAATGGCTAAAGAAGATGTGGTACGTATATACAATGAAATACTACTCAGCCATAAAAGAGAATGCAATAATGCCGTTTGCAGCAACACGGATGGACCTTGAGATTATCATATTAATGAAGTAAGTCAGAGAAAGGCAAATATATAATATCACTTATATGTGGAATCTAAAAAAATGATACAAATGAACTTATTTACAAAACATAAATAGACTCACAGGCACAGAAAACAAACTTATGGTTACCAAAGGGGATAGAGGAGTAGGTGTGCAGGAGATAAATTAGGAGTTTGGGATTAACATATACACACTACTATATATAAAACTGCTAAACAACAAGGACCTACTGTATAGCACAGGGAACTATATTCGATATCTTGTAATAACCTATAATGGAAAAGAACCTGAAAAAGAATAAATATATTATATATGTAAAGCTGAATTACTTTTCTGTACACTTAAAACTAAGACAACATTGTAAATTAACCAGACTTCAGTTAAAAACAAACAAACAAACAAAAAACAAGAACAAAAACAAAGGGAGACTAGCCTTGAAAATTTCCTGAGCAGATAAAACCAGTTAGAAATAAAGCTTAATTTAGCTTATTTTGGGAGACTTAAAAAATAAAAAAAGGCCCATCTTCGTGCTCTGTCTGCCGTTTCTGTAAAGAGAAAAAGTCACCCTATTTTGATTGCTGGGCATATGCTGCTTTCTTGTCCTGGTTGTTAACAGCTGGTAAGGCCTCCGCAGGCGGGTGGTTGGAAGGCGGCGTTCTCGGGAGCTCCGTGCTCTCTGCTTCCCCCTGCAGGTGAAAATGGGAAGGGCGGCCCCGGGGGTCGGGGGCGGCAGGAGGCAACAGCGTCCTCTGGTGGTTGAGAACGGTGTCACTGCCGCCGCGCAGAAGAAAGGGAGTGAAAGAGCCTGGCCCCAGGTCCACTGAGTAGGTGGCAGCTGAGGGGGACGGGGAGCAGGCGCCCTAAGTAATCGGATCTTTCGGGACTGTGGCTGCGCTTGGTCTCCGCTTAGAGTCCACACTACCCCTTTCCCTCCCTGATGTCAGGGTCCCCATGTTTGAAGTCCCCAGCCTCACAAAGTGTACAGCTCAGGTGTCCCCAGATCCTCCAGACAAGACATACTCGCACAAAGAAAACCACCACAGCCCACAGTTCTCCACTGTGAGCTGGAGTTATAAATTTGCTCAGATGTGTTTCTTCACCTGTAAGATTTGGACAATGGCTGTTTGCTTGTTAAATAGTAATAACAATCTTACGATCATATCAACAAAAGCCCCCAAATCTTAATAACACAGTATTTTTTTTTAATTTGAGGGAAGAATATTATTCCTTTTTTTTTTTTTTTTTTGGCCACGCCACGTGGCATGCAGGAATGTAGGATCTTAGCTCCCAGACCGGGGATGGAACCTGTGCCCCCTGTAGTGGAAGTGTGGAGTCCTAATCACTGGACCGCCAGGGAATTCCCCAGCATTCATTTTTTATAAAAACTTTAAAGAACATGAATGGAGGGAGAACCTGTCGTGAGGCTGGTAAAGAGTCTCTTCTTCCAGTGCAGAGCCAACAGTGCAAGGGAGAAACATCCTTTACTACTGTCTTCACATACATACAGCAATTGTGGTGCACATACATATGCCAGCCACTCAAGTACCACATCAGGCACTGTGGCCGTAAAGACAAAAAGATATAGTCATAGCTCTGAAGGACCTTGACAGATCTGGTGGGACCATCCCAGCACCCAGCACAATGCCTGGCTCATGGCAGGCTGGATGAAGAAATGAGGTCCACTCCAGAATGCTGAGTTGCAGGGGAAGGTTATCTGTGGGCAGGAGCTGAGTCCCTCTCTGCTCGGGGAGGTCTGGGAAGGCTGTTCCAGTGAGGTGCAGCGAGTGTGCATGTTCCCCCACCCCAGAGCCTGCTGGGCCTGGCCTCTGAGCCACACTCCCCTAACTGGGGAGAAGCCACTTGGTGGGGCAAGTGGGTGGTGCTTTTGGGTTCCAGAGAGGGAGGCAGAAAGGATCTGGGGATCAAAATTTAGGGTTCCAACAGGACACGGCCACTAACCAGAAGCGTCTTGTGTTTCTGAGAAAGCTTGCGTTTCTGGGTATTCTTGGCTTCTGTGAGGAAGGAATCATCTACGATCACTCCTAAAGGTCGCAAGTGTGCTCTGCACAGAGAAGGAGAAGCAAGTGGTGGGTGACAGAGCCTTGAGTGGGGAGTACACTTCCACTCTTCCCAGAGCCATGGAGAACAGTATGGAGGTTTTTTATAAAACTAAAAATAGATTTACCATATGATCCTGCTCCTGGGCATATTTCCAGAGAAAATTGTAATTCGAAAAGATACATGCACCCCAATGTTCATAGCAGCACTATTTACAATAGCCAAGACATGGAAGCAACCTGAGTGTTGATCAACAGATGAATGGCTAAAGAAGATGTGGTACGTATATACAATGAAATACTACTCAGCCATAAAAGAGAATGCAATAATGCCGTTTGCAGCAACACGGATGGACCTTGAGATTATCATATTAATGAAGTAAGTCAGAGAAAGGCAAATATATAATATCACTTATATGTGGAATCTAAAAAAATGATACAAATGAACTTATTTACAAAACATAAATAGACTCACAGGCACAGAAAACAAACTTATGGTTACCAAAGGGGATAGAGGAGTAGGTGTGCAGGAGATAAATTAGGAGTTTGGGATTAACATATACACACTACTATATATAAAACTGCTAAACAACAAGGACCTACTGTATAGCACAGGGAACTATATTCGATATCTTGTAATAACCTATAATGGAAAAGAACCTGAAAAAGAATAAATATATTATATATGTAAAGCTGAATTACTTTTCTGTACACTTAAAACTAAGACAACATTGTAAATTAACCAGACTTCAGTTAAAAACAAACAAACAAACAAAAAACAAGAACAAAAACAAAGGGAGACTAGCCTTGAAAATTTCCTGAGCAGATAAAACCAGTTAGAAATAAAGCTTAATTTAGCTTATTTTGGGAGACTTAAAAAATAAAAAAAGGCCCATCTTCGTGCTCTGTCTGCCGTTTCTGTAAAGAGAAAAAGTCACCCTATTTTGATTGCTGGGCATATGCTGCTTTCTTGTCCTGGTTGTTAACAGCTGGTAAGGCCTCCGCAGGCGGGTGGTTGGAAGGCGGCGTTCTCGGGAGCTCCGTGCTCTCTGCTTCCCCCTGCAGGTGAAAATGGGAAGGGCGGCCCCGGGGGTCGGGGGCGGCAGGAGGCAACAGCGTCCTCTGGTGGTTGAGAACGGTGTCACTGCCGCCGCGCAGAAGAAAGGGAGTGAAAGAGCCTGGCCCCAGGTCCACTGAGTAGGTGGCAGCTGAGGGGGACGGGGAGCAGGCGCCCTAAGTAATCGGATCT
>NC_041230.1:37759924-37772814 GCF_002837175.3 Physeter macrocephalus
CTCGGCTGTCACTATCTGAGTGGCTTGGACAAGTTTCTACCTTTTTGGCCTGTCATTTCTATAAAGTGTTAGCGAGGACAGTAGTGCTGAATGCTCACGCCTACTGCTGCACTCTGTCCCATATGCTTACCTTCTTTGAGGAGTGCTTTGGGTCAGGCTCAGAGTTAAAGGTGTGGAGGCTGACTCCAGAGAGTTCAATACTTTCTGTAAGATGTGTTAGGATTGGTGTCGTGAGACAGAATAGTGACTTATGAGAGCTGGCATAGCATGACCTTCCTGGGAGGTCGCTTCTTGAGGCTTTCGTCATTCACCCCCACCCTGGTCACTCTGCTGGGGGCACAGACATGAGAGCTGAGGACAGGAAAACACTTTGCCCTTTTCACAGAAGGAATTTTGCCAGCTGCTTCCCTTGTCCCTGTTTGCCTTTTCACCTAATTGATGTGAAAAGAGAATTTAACAGATGTGATTGGAGTGTGGAGCAGCTATGATCACCTGGAGGTCATCAGCAGTTTCCCGCATCAGAGCTGGCACCTTCTTTCCTCCACTCTCGATCTGTAGTTGGGAAGGTGGAGTACCAGCATCAGCCTATCTTTGAAGAGTTTCTAACTGGAACAAATGTGAGAGAAACTGTCCCAGAAAGGAATAAGGAAGGTCAGAGAGGGATAATCCTTGGCTGTCTCACTGCTGACTTGAGATCCTTGCTTAGACTTTGTTTAAAGTGAAAAGTCAGGCCTTTTGTTTTGTAAACCTTAGTTTTTCTCATCAGGACCAGACTAGGTGTGCACATCTAAACAAAAAGAGCCCGTGGGTACACCTGGAGACAGTTACTTATTTTGTGGATCTAGGGTTCTACCTCCTCCCCAGGAAGAAGTGACATCTGAGTAGCTGTGTTGCATCACCCATGCAATTTGTCTTCTCTCTGAATGGTGGTAGATGTTGTTCACAGGGTGGTCTTGGGGATCAGGGCCTGTGTTCTGCCTCAGGAATCCTGGCCCAAGAGCTCTTTTTCCCCTGAGCTGCAGCCCTTTACTGTATTAAGTCTTGTGTTTTCCTTGAAGGAAGAGATGAGTCTGCAAAATTCCGAAGTCCACAGTTCTAATCTTTGGCCTCTGTGAAAAAGAACCTTGTTTCTAAATGCCTTTGTTTATTTTTAAAAATAATTTATTAATTTATTTATTTTTGGCTGCGTTGGGTCTTCGTTGCTGCGCGCCGGCTTTCTCTAGTTGGGGCGAGCGGGGGCTACTCTTTGTTGTGGTGCGCGGGCTTCTCATTGTGGTGGCTTCTCTTGTTTCGGAGCACGGGCTCTAGGTGCGTGGGCTTCAGTAGTTGTAGCATGCAGGCTCAGTAGTTGTGGGTCGTGGGCTCTAGAGCGCAGGCTCAGTAGTTGTAGCATACGGACTTAGTTGCTCCACGGCATGTGGGATCTTCCCGGACCAGGGCTCGAACCCATGTCCCCTGCATTGGCAGGGGGATTCTTAACCGCTGCGCCACCAGGGAATCCCTAAATGCCTGTGTTTAAACATGATTTCCTAAGCTGCTATATGGGATCTCCTGGGCATTTGGGTGAAAACTGCAGCAAATCCTGAAGAGCCTGTGCTGGTTGAGGAATCTTTTCCTCATGTGAGGAAAGATAAATCTCATTCTGCTGAGAGTCATACTGATATACTGATTAAAACCTAAGCCCTTAATCTTTGGTGTTTTTGTCTGATGGATTGGTAATCAAGGTCTTGTGTACGTGTCAGAGGTGAGCTTTTTCCTTGGGAACATTGGTCAGTTATTGGTCAGTTATCACCACATTAGCCACATTGGTCAGTTATCACCATCTTGAATTCAGACCCTCACCGAGGGCCTCTGTGTGGGTTCTCTGTGACCCTCAAGGTGCCCCAGCAAAACCTCCCTGGGTCTCCCGCTGCTGCCTTTCATGAGATGTTTTGCTGGCTTTGAAACAGGTTGGGCGTGGGGATTGGTGTTGCCCCTGGGCAGCCATGGAATCTCTGACCCTGACCAGCTCTTTTCCTTCTTCTTTTTTGTTTTTAAATTAATTTTTATTGGAGTGTAGTTGATTTACAATGTTGTGTTAGTTTCTGCTGTACGGCAAAGTGAATCAGTTATACGTATACATATATGCACTCTTTTTTAGATTCTGTTCCCATATAGGTCATTACAGGGTATTGAGTAGAGTTCCCTGTGCTATACAGTAGGTCCTTATTATCTATTTTATATATAGCAGTGTGTATATGTCAACCCCAATCTCCCAGTTTATCCCCCCTTTTCCCCCTTGGTTGACCAGCTCTTTTCAACCATTAGATTCTACATCCAGCCACCCCACTGCAGCACTTCCAGAACTGAACTCTTCCTACTGCTTCCCAAACCTGTCCCTCCTGCTGCACTCCTGACCTTCTGCCCAGGAGCTGGAGTGAGGGACTGGAGTGCTGTCCTCTCCTCCCTTTCACCCCTATGTCCAGCCTCCAGTCCCTGTCACTTCGTCTGCTGACCTCTCTCCATTCCGCTACCCTGTCTGTGCTGCTACCCTCCTCACTGGCCCTTTCGGTCCACTTTGACCCTCCTCCAATTCAGCCTTATACTTCTTTCTAAACACAGAGTCGCCTCTCCTTGTAAACCCTTTGGTAGCTTCCTTTCACCTCCCAGGAAGGTCCTGGCTCCTCGCTGTAACTTGGGCTGTTCTCCACAACCTAGTTCCTGCTGACCTTCCAGCACTTCAGCCCCCAGTCCTGTCTTCACATCACCAGACTGCACATTCCCAGGCGCGGGGTGCTGCTCTGGGCCTCTGAGCCTTTGAGTGTGTCATTCTCTTTGCCTGAAACAACATTCCCACCTTTCCTCACCTGCCTCATTCTTACTTCAAATTCAGTGTGGGGGTCGCCTTCTCCAGGAAGCTTTCCCTAATCCCTGTGTCATTCTTATGTCATTCATGTATCTACTATTGTTTCTCAAGCCTAACATTTACTTTGTTATATTGAAATTACCTGTTTTAATGTTTTGCTCTTCATTTAGACTATGAGTTTATTGACCATGTTTTGCCTGTATTGGGTATGTTAAAATATACCTGCACTGGACGTCTTAGTCATTCCTGTATCCCTAGTAGATGTTCAGTAAACACTTGTTCTGAGTTGATCATTTTATCCCCAATTCTGTTTATCCTAATTAATAGGAAATTCTCAGCTCTTTTCTTTCACCCTTGGGGCTCTCAGATAGACTTAGAGAAGGGCAGCCTGGATAGAAGTGACCTCTGGAAAGCGGTACTTCAGCACTTCAACTTGTCCAGGGCCCCACCAGCCACAAGGTATTAATAGTTGGAACATCTTTGTCTGGAAAGCACATGGGAAAGTCTCCTGGATCCTCATCCCATGGAAGCAGAGTGCCCCGATCCACAGCCTGACTCTCATCTGGATGAAGGTGTTAGTGTCCTTTCTGAGCTCAAGGCCCCCTCTGCCTCTTTTTTTTTTTTTTTCGTTTTGGCTGCACTGCGTCTTCTTTGCTGCGCGGGCTTTCTCTAGTTGTGGCAAGCGGGGACTACTCTTCGATGTGGTGCGTGGCCTTCTCGTTGCGGTGGCGTCTCTTGGTGTGTAGCACGGGCTCTAGGCGTGTGGACTTCAGTAGTTGTGGCACGCAGGCTCAGTAGTTGTGGCACACGGGCTTAGTTGCTTCATGGCATGTGGGATCTTCCCGGACCAGGGCTCGAACCCGTGTCCAATGCAGGTGGATTCTTAAGCGCTGTGCCATCAGGGAAGTTCCTCCCTCTGCCTCTTAAATGAAGCCCAGGCTAGTTTGGTGGCTATCTGGTGGCAGTGTGCTAAGGCTTGTGGTTCCTACTTCACTGGAATTGGTTTTAGCCATATCTGGGACTTGTGTAGCATTTTAGCCATCTATGTGGTAAACTGGGGAAGTGAGAGACCCTGGAACAGGGTGTTAAACTGCCAGGGTGAAGATGGTGCATTAGAAAAGTAGTGCGAGCCATCCAGGGAAGAGTGAGGTTAGGGCAGCACCCAGAGCAGTGGGTGGTGGTGGGTTGTTGCAGTGGGGGATCAACCCCTGCAGGAGGCCTAGAGGGCCAGGAAGGTATCCGTGAGGGAGGAGGCCTTGGGGAAGTGGCTTTCTACACCCTGGTGGGTGATAGTGTTGGAGAACAGGCCTCCAACACTCCACGCCCCCGTTTCAGAAAAGATGAGTCAGAGTAATAAGAGGAATAATTTTAACCTTTAAAAAACATAGGACTTCAACTATGATAAGGGACCCAGGGAGAGTAGGGAGGAGGGTGGAGGCAGTGACAGCTGAGCCTGGTACATGTTCCTGCCCCTCTTCAGAGTTGAAGAGCAGCATGAAAATTATACCCAGGGAGATGTACATCAAGACCACGCCACTCAGACCCAGTCTTTCATGTGGATCCTTCATGGCATCTGGGCTCCGAGCACTCAGGGGCCAAAGCCATTCTCCCTTCCAGGGAACCTTACCACAGTCAGGTCTTCAGGCTAGGTTTATCCAGGGCCAGGGGGGAGGGGGTAAGGAGGATGGCTGGGATCCCTCCAGAAGTGTCCCTGGCTATGCTGAGTTCCTTTCTTCTGTCTGTGTAGGTGTAGACGGGGCACTGCCTGCAGAGCAGGTTCTGCCAGCCTCGCTAGAGAGGATGCCCCCGTGTCCGTGATGGGCTGTGGGACAAGCAAGGTCCTTCCCGAGCCGCCCAAGGATGTCCAGCTGGATCTGGTCAAGAAGGTGGAGCCCTTCAGTGGCACTAAGAGCGATGTGTACAAGCACTTCATTACAGAGGTGGACAGTGTTGGCCCTCTCAAAGCTGGGTTCCCAGAAGCCAGTCAGGGTGCAAACCCCTGCCCTGGTGCCCCCACTACCGGCCACGCAGAGCCTCCCTCAGAACCACCACGCAGGGCCAGGGTGGCTAAGTACAGGGCCAAGTTCGACCCACGTGTGACGGCCAAGTACGACATCAAAGCCCTGATTGGCCGAGGCAGCTTCAGCCGAGTGGTGCGTGTGGAGCACCGGGCAACCCGGCAGCCATATGCCATTAAGATGATTGAGACCAAGTACCGGGAGGGGCGGGAGGTATGTGAGTCGGAGCTGCGTGTGCTGCGCCGGGTGCGCCACGCCAACATCATCCAGCTGGTGGAGGTGTTTGAGACACAGGAGCGCGTGTACATGGTGATGGAGCTGGCCACTGGTGGAGAGCTCTTTGACCGCATCATCGCCAAGGGTTCTTTCACTGAGCGTGACGCCACTCGAGTGCTGCAGATGGTACTGGATGGCGTCCGGTATCTGCACGCACTGGGCATCACACACCGAGACCTCAAGCCTGAGAATCTGCTCTACTACCACCCAGGCACTGACTCCAAGATCATCATCACCGACTTTGGCCTGGCCAGTGCCCGCAAGAAGGGTGACGACTGCCTGATGAAGACCACCTGTGGCACGCCCGAGTACATTGCCCCTGAGGTCCTGGTCCGCAAGCCCTACACCAACTCAGTCGACATGTGGGCGCTGGGCGTCATCGCCTACATCCTGCTCAGTGGCGCCATGCCCTTTGAGGATGACAACCGCACCCGGCTGTACCGGCAGATCCTCAGGGGCAAGTACAGTTACTCGGGGGAGGTGAGTCTTCTGTCTTGGGGATGTTGGGAGGCCCCTGGGTGGGTGGGGGCTCCTATCCTACAGCCCTTAATCAGGGGCATGTGCTCTCAGGGCCATGTTCGTGGGGCCAGACAGATGATGTGAAAATGGTAAAGTGAGACTAGTTGGGTATCTTAGCTTGGATTTCCCCAAAAGTAAGCCCTGAGACAAGGACTTGGGAGCAGATAGTTTAATTGGAATGTGATTCCAGTAAGCACAAGTGAAGGGTGGGGAAAGTGAGGCAGAAAGGGAGTGGAGTGGACTGCCACTGTGGGCCATTGGAACTCAGTTCCACTGGGGACCCTGTGAATAATCATGTGGAATGTGCTCAGAATTGTACCACTGAGGGGCAGGAAAGAGGGTGGGTTTTAATCCACTGACTCTTGTATGAGTCGAGAATTTCTTTGCAGGGGCTTTAAATCCCTGGCACTTCCGGGCTGTTCTGAATGCCAACTAGTGTTGGAGAAAGTCCTCAGGCAAAGAAGCAGAGAGATACAGGCACTGGCCATGGGAAGCTGTCAGTACGCACATGAGCACTGCAGCTGCAGGCGAGCCCAGAGGTGGGCTGAGAGGAAGCAGGGCAGGGCATCCACAGCATCTGGTCCAGAGGACTAGGTCAAGCTAGTGACCATGCCCTGTCTAAAGGAACAGCTGCTTCTCATCTCAGCCCACTTTTGCCACAGAGCAGGGCGGACTCCATGCACCCAGACATTCCAGTTTTTTAAAGAGAAGCCAGAAAATCTGATCTTAAAGTGTTAAAATATAATTCACATATTTAAGCAGTACCATGTGCTTAACCCAGCAAATGCTTACTTCTGGCCCTAATTCAACCAGCAGGCCATCAGTTTGTGTCTTTGGATCCATTGATAGTCCTGATGCCTGAAAAGACCTGTTAGGTTTCAGCACTGCTGGGAGCTGAAGGGAGGTGCAGAAAGAGTAAGAACTGGTTGGTCTTCAGACAGGATGCTGACCGGGTAGGAGACAAGGCTCACCACAGGAAACGGTGAGCACAGCAAGCTGGATAGAATGTTCTTGGGGAGGTTGTGAAGAAAAGAATGTGTGATGGCTTTATGTGGGAGGTGAGGTAAGCTTTGCAGGATGACAGGATTCTGCCAAGGCGGTGAGGGCCCCTCCCCAAGTGCCCCCTGCAGAGTGCTCCCCGCACTGTTCCTCTCAGGCCTGCACTGCTATCCATGCCTCCTGAACAACCCATGGAGACGGGAGGGAGCTCTGGGACCACCTCCCTTCTGCAGCCCAGCTTTCCTCCCAGGAATGTTGGACTGGGCCCTCCCTGGTCTCAACCAGTTGGCCCAGAGCAGCATTTCCTACAGGAGTTGCCCCAAAGCCTCATGAAGGCAAAGTGCCTGCAGTGCTTGTGGTCCTGTGCTCCATCATCTTCCCTGTCAGCTTCAGGACATGGTCGTGGGGTCAGTCAAGGATTTACCTCCTGTGAGCATGGGGGCTGGCCTTCCTTAGAGGGTCCCCACATCACGTGCCTCGGTGGTGAGAGGAAGGGAGGGAAGCCACCTTCTTCCGGCCAGCTCTGTGCTGACCACAGGTGAAGGAGAAACTGGGACGTTCTCCAGCTCTCCCCTGAAGTTTTTCATGTTTTCTTCTGTGCTCCAAATGGATTCAACAAAACAAACGCCAACTGGCTGGGAAGCCCAGGCTGTGATGCAGCGGTCACAGTGGACACCGCCCTGCTCACCCTTTGGGCTGGGTTTCATCACAGGTCAGAAGAGCCAGAATCCACCTCACAGAGGCAGTGTTGTGCCAGGGCCCTGCCTGGCTTGCCCTTGGAGCTCTGTGTGGTGTAGCTTAGCTACAGGAGGCAGGGAGGTTTCCCAAGAGTTGCTGACAAAGGAAAGATTCTTTCCAGAAGTCTGTAGCTTTGCCCAGGAGTTCCTGATTCTGGCAATTGTTGATCAGGCAGTTTATCTAATGGGAGCTTGCAGAGTCTTGCTAACTGGCTATTGATTATCTGAGGGTGAGAGAATGACAAATAGGGTGGGGAATGAACTCAGGCTTCCTGCTCCTATTGTGGCCACAGAGTGGGTCCTGAGACTCTGCTTCCTGCTCTGCTGGAATCACGTGGCACGGGTCTGGGGCTCCCGGTGTGCATGGGGGCACTGCCCAACCTTTGGCCCCCACTGCCCTTCATCTGAAGCTGAAAACATCAGTTCCCAGTCCCAGATTCAAATCCCTGGCCAGCACTGATGGCACCTGTCTGTTACCAGGAGCTTGGCAGACCCCAAGAGGAGATTCCACCACCATCTGCAGAGAGCTCTGGATTGGGAGGAGTTTGTCTGGGGTGTTTCCTGGGTAAGGAGGCCTTATCATTAGATTAGGCTCTCTGAGCTGGAGACCAGGCATCTTTCTCTTTTGCTTGTAATTGCCTACCCGTAAGTGCACTGGGGATGTGCAGAGAGACATGAAGGCCTGTTTCCCATCCCCATGAAGCTTGAGATTGCCTGGGAGAAAGGACTAGGAATAGGAAATGGCCACAGAATGGACCCTTGTTGGTAGGCACATGCCAGCACAGGCCTGGGCAGTCTGGAACATGGGCCATGGGGCGCAGGTCAGGTGGTGGATTGGCCCCTCTTCTTAGGATTGTGCCCTGCCCCCATCCTCACCCAACCATCTGTCTTCTGCTGTGTGATGGTCATTTGCCCTTTTGAAGGCATTCTGAGTAAGCAAGGCCCTGTCTGAGAGCCTCAGGGAGGTGTTTCCATCTAGCTTCTTGGTGCAAATAAGGGACTGCCCACTTTGAACTCAGCAAGGTTTGGAGGTGTGCATTCCTCACCTGACAGTAAGTCCCATGGCACTTGGTGCCTTTCAAATAGGCACCCTGCCCCGTTATAGTGGTTTCTCGTGTATACCACACTGTCTGGTGTGCTTGTTTCCCAGGGGCTCTATCCATGCAGCCCTCTTTCAGGCTCAGTAGTTTCTGTGGACTTGAATAGAGGACTTCCTTCAGGAGGTGGGCTTTGAGGAGGAGGAAGCTCAGAGAAGGGGATATTACTCACTGTGCTCCAGAATAAACAGAAGATTGTTTGGGAATAACAGAGCAGAGGTTGATGAGGCTGGGCCAGGCCTGGTGTTTGTTGCTGGGAGCTCTGTAGTGCCAGGGATTATTTGGAGATTCCAAGCATTAGGTGGGAGGGAGCCCTCTGGGTTCTTGACAGTGAAGGGGAAATGTAACAGGAAGTGTTGTGGGAGACTAGCTGGAGGGAAACTAACTGGGGACTGTTGGAATAATCCCAGTTTGGAATGGGGGAGCCTGGTGTCCTGGGGATGTTTGGGTCAGTTCAAGGATTCTAGCGAGTGGGCTCAACATAGTACATGTGAGCCATAGTTTAGAAAGAGAAGGAGTTGGGGGGCAGAGCCCTCCTGCAGCTGTGCAGGAGGAGCATCATCTTACGAGGCAGATTGAGAAAGGACCCCAAGCTGCCCTCTGCCCCGGAGAGTATGTAGAGTCCTGCTTTGACATCCCCACATGGGACCCAGCAGTGGAGGGATGCACACAAGGGGGGCCTCCTTCAGCACCTACCCCACAATGCTGACGCTCTAGACACTCTAGCCCCCAGCCCTGGCCCCACGCTCCACCCCATTCCCTACACACCGTGGGCCCGAGATGTTTGCTCCTTTCACTCCTCACAATATGCTTTTGCTCAGGATTTTCCCTCTGTTCCCAATGTCAGCCTAAGAAATTTGGCTCTCAATCATCCAATTCAAAGATTGCTTCCATTAAGAATCATGCCAACCATTGCCATTGTGTGGCCTACTGAGTACCAGGCACAGGTCTGAGGGTTCTACACCCAGCATGTCTAATCTCTACAGTAATCTTGTCAATGGGTATAATCCCCTCATTTTATAGATTAGTAAACTGAGGCTAGTGAGATTAAGTACCTTGTCCAGGGTCTCACAGAGGGTGGCAGGCCTGGGATTTGAATCCAGGCCATCTTGGCTTCAGAGTTCTTGGCCTTCCCATGCCCACAGTCTACTTTCCCTGACACATACGCCTCAGCGTGTTGCTGGAGTCTTTGTTTCAGCACTTTCCCAGGCTGTCATCTGTGGACATCTTTTCCCTCCCTGGCCTGTAAGGTTCTTGAGGACAGCATGTGTATCAATACATATGCTCCCAATACTTTCTCCTGCTTCTCTTGAGGGAAGCACCAGTGGTTGCTGGTGAGGCCCTGGGCAAGGACCCAGAAGTGACTGTCAGGTAGACTAGGCTGCTCCTGCTGGCTGGGAGTGTCCTCTTCTGGGGCTGGGCTCCAGGAAGAAGTGGGGAGCCTGCTGGAGATGCACTTAGGGGGTTGTTGGCCAGACCTGCTTAGAAGCAAATATAGGAATCTTGGAAGAAGAGAGAGTTCTGGAAAGGAAAGCCTGTGACAGGTGATTTTGAGAGGAGAAATTTGAATTTTTATCTAGTGACTGGAGGTGCTGGAGTGTCGAGGGCCAAGCTAGGGTCATGTTGGAAGTGACTGCGAGATATATGTTGGCCAGATGTGAGGCAGGCCTGTGTGAGTGTGAGAGCAGTTTGAAGATACAAAGAGTCACCTTGAAAGAGGGAGCTTCCTGTCATGGGAGGCCTGGAGCAGCTGCTTCTAAAGGAGTGACACAGAAGGTGAGTCACCATCTGTAGACCGTACTAGAGGACTGTTATGGTCCTGCCAACTTGGAGATTCTGTGATTCACTTGACATGAAATGCGACGTTGTGGGCCTAACGTTATTGCTTTTGTCAAGAGTTCTATTCCTAGAGGCAGGATGGATGAAGAGGCTCTTGTGGGAATGATGACAGAGTGATGCCATCAGCAGCTTTGCTGTCTGCCACGTTTAGCAACTTTTAATTGTCACCCTCCTCTGCTTGGGCAGTCTCTGAGCTGTGGGCGAGCCCAGGTGACTGTGCCAGGAACAGGTGGGCTTGGGCAAAGGTTCTCACAGAGCCTTGTTCAGGAGAGTGAGCGCTGCCAGGTGGAGGACAGAATCCTGGTGGGAGATGAAGCTCACCTGCACGACCGATCTGCCACTTCCCGGGGGATTGTGTTGGTGGGAGGTGGCTTTCCAGGGGTGGGTCTCTGGGCTGCAGGCTGACCATCCATCAACTTGGGCCAAGGGGCACTTGCTCAGGGGCTGTGAGTTACACCATGTGGTAGTTCTGATAGCCCTGCAGTAGGATGCGTGCCCAGAGCCAGAACTGACATTTACATTCCCATCCCAGCTGTTTGCCACTTCTTAAAGTGACTCTGACACTTGCCATTGTACCCTGGGATGTTGAGGATAAAATGAAGTGCAGGGCATGTGGTGTGTTCTGGTGCTCTCCACGTGAAGGGCGCCAGCGCCTGTGGGGGCTGCTCATGCAGCCTGCTTCATATGCTCTGATGGAGCGGCCAGGTGAGCAGGGATAGGACCTTGCCCCATAACCATGGGGTGGACTGCATGGGGGACATGGGAGAGCTGGAGACTGGACGTGTGTGGGCAGCAGAGCGGAATGCAAGGAGGCAGGTGGTGTATTTCTGGGCTCGTGCTTGGATTCTCCTGGATGCCTTTAATTGCCTCGTGTTCCCATGGCCAGTGTGGATAGGGGCTTATGTGCCACCCCTGGGCCACCACTTGGCTCCCTGGAGCCCCATCCTCTTGGCATCCCTCTGCTGTTGTTGCCCTGGTTACACACTCACCTCCTGTGGTGGCAGAAACATGCCCATCTCCCCACATTGTTGCATTTAGCATTTTTGCCAAAACGCCTTGCTCCAGCCACCTACAGCATCTCGTTATCCCAAGGTCCTTTCATTACTGCTGTTTCCCACCCCGCTGCTGAGGTCTCCTCCAACAAAGGGGTATATTGTGGGTTGCATTCAGAGCGGCTCCTGGTGCCCTATCCGTCCCCTCCCTCTCCTGCTCTTCCCGTTGTCTGTCTCCACCTCGGTAGCTCTGCCCTTTCACAGGCCCTGTTGCTTCTAGGCCCTTGAGTTCCTCTGGGACCTGCTGGGGCTCTTGTTTCTCCCACGTTCTGACCTCTTTAAATCTGCTTATGACCTCCCACGCTCATCCCCTGCCTGCCCCCACTGAGGTGGTTAAAGGTGACCTGATCCAATCACACCCTACGGCTGTGCCTCTCCAGACTCTCCTTCCTCGTAGGTCTTTCTATCTCCCAGTGTGAGTGTGGTGCCCAGACCTGAGCTTTGCTGCAGCATGGCCCGGCCAGCCTGGAGCAGAAGACTGAGTCACCTTCGTCTCTTCACTCATCCTGCCAACCCATGTAGACCTAGTGCCTGCCCTGAACTGAGTCCTTTGTACCCAGGGTTCCAGGGACACAAACCACTGGGGACAGAGGCCACAGTACGGGTGACATGCTGACAGCCACCAGGGATCCAAACTGCCTCAGAAATTAGAATGGGAAGAAGTTAAAAAAAAAAAAAAAAACCAGGTTAGGCCCTGGAAATCACCTCACTTCAGCAGGACCCTTGAGTGGAGATAGAAGAGACCATTATGTAGCTAGCTCTGAAATCCAGAACCTTGTAGGGCTGTTACAGGACATTGTTTTTTTTGTTCTTCTTTTTTTGTTTGTTTGTTTTATGGTATGCGGGCCTCCCTCTGCTGCGGCCTCTCCCGTTGCGGAGCACAGGCTCCGGACGCGCAGGCTCAGCGGCCATGGCTCACGCGGCCAGCCGCCCCGCGGCACGTGGGATCCTCCCAGACCGGGGCGCGAACCCGGTTCTCCTGCATCAGCAGGCGGACGCGCAACCACTGCGCCACCAGGGAAGCCCTGTTCTTCGTTTTTTAAAAAAATTTTATTTTTTATATTTTATACCGTAGGTTCTTTTTTTTTTTTTTTTTTTTTTTTTTTTTGCAGTACGCGGGCCTCTCACTGTTGTGGCTTCGCTCCGTTGCGGAGCACAGGCTCTGGACGCGCAGGCTCAGTGGCCATGGCTCACGGGCCTAGCCGCTCCGCGGCATGTGGGATCTTCCTGGACCGGGGCATGAACCCGTGTCCCCTGCATCGGCAGGCGGACTCGCAACCACTGCACCACCAGGGAAGCCCTATACCATAGGTTCTTATTAGTTAACTGTTTTATACATATTAGTGTAAATATGTCAATCCCAATCTCCCAATTCATCCCATCACCACCAACCCCCCGCCACTTTCCCCCGTTGGTGTACGTACATTTGTTCTCTACATCTGTGTCTCTGTTTCTGCCCTGCAAACCGGTTCATCTGTACCATTTTTCTAGCTTCCACATATATGCGT
>NC_041230.1:37772892-37773918 GCF_002837175.3 Physeter macrocephalus
CTTCTTTATCCATTCGTCTGTCGATGGGCATTTAGGTTGCTTCCATGACCTGGCTATTGTAAATAGTGCTGCAATGAACATTGGGGTGCATGTGTCTTTTTGAATTATGGTTTTCTCAGGGTATATGCCCAGTAGTGGGATTGCTGGGTCATATGGTAATTCTATTTTTAGTTTTTTAAGGAACCTCCGTATTGTTCTCCATAGCGGCTGTATCAATTTACATTCCTACCAACAGTGCAAGAGGGTTCCGATTTCTCCACACCCTCTCCAGCATTTGTTGTTTGTAGATTTTCTGATGATGCCCATTCTGACTGGTCTGAGGTGGTACCTCATTGCAGTTTTTTTGTTTTTTTGTTTGTTTGTTTTTTTTGCGGTACGTGGGCCTCTCACTGTTGTGGCCTCTCCCGTTGCAGAGCACAGGCTCCAGATGCGCAGGCTCAGCGGCCATGGCTCACGGGCCCAGGCGCTCCGCGGCATGTGGGATCTTCCTGGACCAGGGCATGAACCTGTGTCCCCTGCATCGGCAGGCAGACTCTCAACCACTGCGCCACCAGGGAAGCCCCTCATTGTAGTTTTGATTTATATTTCTCTAATAATTAATGATGTTGAGCAGCTTTTCATGTGCTTCTTGGCTATCTGTATGTCTTCTTGAAGAAATGTCTATTTAGGTCTTCTTCCCATTTTTGATTGGGTTGTTTGTTTTTTAAATATTGAGCTGCATGAGCTGTTTATATATTTTGCAGTTTAATCCTTTGTTTCTAATTTGCAAATATTTTCTGCCATTCTGAGCGTTGTTTTTTTGTCTTTTCTCAACTTTTTAAAAATTTATTTATTTACTTTATTTATTTTTGGCTGTGTTGGGTCTTCGTTGCTGCACGCGGGCCTTCTCTAACTGTGGTGAGCGGGGGCTTCTCATTGCTGTGGCTTCTCTTGTTGCAGAGCATGGGCTCTAGGCATGTGGGCTTCAGTTGTTGTGGCACGCAGGCTCTAGAGCGCAGGCTCAGTAGTTGTGGCACATGGGCTTAG
>NC_041230.1:37774721-37775934 GCF_002837175.3 Physeter macrocephalus
TTTCACCATTGAGAATGATGTTTGCTGTGGGTTTTTCGTATATGGCCTTTATTATGTTGAGGTAGGTTCCCTCTATGCCCACTTTCTGGAGAGTTTTTGTCATAAATGGGTGTTGAATTTTGTCAAAAGCTTTTTCGGCATCTATTGAGATATCATGGTTTTTACCCTTCAATTTATTAATTGAAGGTTTTTATCCTTCAATTTGTTAGTATCACATTTATTGATTTGCATATATTGAAGAATCCTTGCATCCCTGGGATAAATCCCACTTGATCATGGTGTTTGATCCTTTAATGTGTTGTTGGATTCTGTTTGCTAGTATTTTGTTGAGGATTTTTTCATCTATATTCATCAGTGGTACTGGTCTGTAATTTTCTTCTTTTGTATTATCATAAATGGGTGTTGAATTTTGTCAAAAGCTTTTTCGGCATCTATTGAGATATCATGGTTTTTACCCTTCAATTTATTAATTGAAGGTTTTTATCCTTCAATTTGTTAGTATCACATTTATTGATTTGCATATATTGAAGAATCCTTGCATCCCTGGGATAAATCCCACTTGATCATGGTGTTTGATCCTTTAATGTGTTGTTGGATTCTGTTTGCTAGTATTTTGTTGAGGATTTTTTCATCTATATTCATCAGTGGTACTGGTCTGTAATTTTCTTCTTTTGTATTATCTTTGTTTGGTTTTGGTATCAGGGTGATGATGGCCTCATAGAATGAGTTTGGGAGTGTTCCTTCCTCTGCAGTTTTTTGGAAGAGTTTGAGAAGGATGGGTGTTAGCTCTTCTCTAAATGTTTGATAGAATTCACCTGTGAAGCAATCTGATCCTAGACTTTTGTTTGTTGGAAGATTTTAAATCACAGTTTCAATTTCACTGCTTGTGATTGGTCTGTTCATATTTTCTATTTCTTCCTGGTTCAGTCTTGGAAAGTTATTCCTTTCTGAGAATTTGTCCATTTCTTCCAGGTTATCCATTTTACTGGCATAGAGTTGCTTCTAGTAGTCTCATGATGCTTTGTATTTCTGTGGTGTCCGTTGTAACTTCTTTTTCATTTCTAATTTTATTGATTTTAGTCCTCTCTCTCTTTTTCTTGATGAATCTGGCTAAAGGTTTATCAATTTTGTTTATCTTTTCAAAGAACCAGCTTTTAGTTTTATTGATCTTTGCTCTTGTTTTCTTTGTTTCTATTTCATTTATTTCTGCTCT
>NC_041230.1:37775959-37828052 GCF_002837175.3 Physeter macrocephalus
TTGAGATTTTTCTTGTTTCTTGATGTAGGCTTGTATTGCTATAAACTTCCCTCTTAGAACTGCTTTTGCTGCATCCCATAGGTTTTGGATCATCGTGTTTTCGTTGTAATTTGTCTCTAGGTATTTTTTGATTTCCTCTTTGATTTCTTCAGTGATCTCTTGGTTATTTAGTAATGTATTGTTTAGCCTCCATGTGTTTGTGTTTCTTACGTTTTTTTTCCCTGTAATTGATTTCTAATCTCCTAGTGTTTTGGTCGGAAAAGATGCTTGATATGATTTCAGTTTTCTTAAATTTACCCAGGCTTGATTTGTGACCCAAGATGTGATCTGTCCTGGAGCATGTTCCGTGTGCACTTGAGAAGAAAGTGTAATCTGCTGTTTTTGGATAGAATGTCCTGTAAATATCAATTAAATCTATCTGGTCTATTGTGTCATTTAAAGCTTGTGTTTCCTTATTAATTTTCTGTCTGGGTGCTCTGTCCATTGGTGTAAATGAGGTGTTAAAGTCCCCCACTATTATTGTGTTACTGTCGATTTCCTCTTTTATAGCTGTTAGCAGTTGCCTTATGTATTGAGGTGCTCCTGTGTTGGGTACATTTGTATTTATAATTGTTATATCCTCTTCTTGGATTGGTCCCTTGATCATTATATAGTGTCCTTCCTTGTCTCTTGTAACATTCTTTATTTTAAAGTCTATTTTATCTGATACGAGTATTGCTACTCCAGCTTTCTTTTGATTTCCATTTGCATGGAATATCTTTTTCCATCCCCTCACTTTCAGTCTGTATGTGTCCCTAGGTCTGAAGTGGGTCTCTTGTAGACAGCATATAGATGGGTCTTGTTTTTGTATCCATTCAGCCAGTCTGTGTCTTTTGGTGGGAAGGTCTGAAGTGGGTCTCTTGTACACAGCATATATATGGGTCTTGTTTTTGTATCCATTCAGCAAGCCTGTGTCTTTTGGTTGGAGCATTTAATCCATTCATGTTTAAGGTAATTATTGATATGTATGTTCCTATTACCATTTTCTTAATTGTTATGGGTTTCTTTTTGTAGGTCCTTTTCTTCTCTTGTGTTTCCCACTTAGAGAAGTTCCTTTAGCATTTGTTGTAGAGCTGGTTTTGTGGTGCTGAATTCTCTTAGCTTTTGCTTGTCTGTAGAGCTTTTGATTTCTCCATCGAATCTGATGAGATCCTTGCCGGGTAGAGTAATCTTTTTTTTTTTTTTTTTACATCTTTATTGGCGTATCCTTGCTTTACAATGGTGTGTTAATTTTTGCTTTATAACAAAGTGAATCAGCTGTACATATACATATATCTCCATATCTCCTCCCTCTTGCCTCTCCCTCCCATACATATATCTCCATATCTCCTCCCTCTTGTGTCTCCCTCCCATCCTCTCTGTCCCACCCCTCTAGGTGGTCACAGCACCGAGCTGATCTCCCTGTGCTAGTGGGAAGCAGCTGCTTCCCACTAGCTAGCTATTTTACATTTGATAGTGTATATATGTCAGTGCTACTTTCTTACTTCGTCCCAGCTTACCCTTCCCCCCTCTGTGTCCTCAAGTCCATTCTCTACGTCTCTGTCTTTATTTCTGTCCTGCCCCTGGGTTCATCAGAACAATTTTTTTTTAGATTCCATATATATGTGTTAGCATACGGTATTTGTTTTTCTCTTTTTGACTTAACTTCACTCTCTATGACAGACTCTAGGTCCGTAATTCTATTTTTAGTTTTTTAAGGAACCTCCATACTGTTCTCCATAGTGGCTGTATCAATTTACTTTCCCACTAACAGTGCAAGAGGGTGCCCTTTTCTCCACACCCTCTCCAGCATTTGTTGTTTGTAGATTTTCTGATCCTGCCCATTCTAACTGGTGTGAGGTGATACCTCCTTGTAGTTTTGATTTGCATTTCTCTAATAATTTAAAATATCTTCTTGGCCGCACCGCACAGCATGTGGGATCTTAGTTCCTCGACCAGGGATCGAACCCACACCCCCTACATTGGAAGCACAGAGTCTTAAACACTGGACTGCCAGGGAAGTCCCCATCTCAAGTTTTAGAGCGCAGCTTTACCATCCTTTAAGTTGTCACGCCTTTTCTCATTTTATTTTTATCTTCGAGATTCTCTGCCTCTTTTTTTGTTTATATATAAATTTATTTATTTATATTTGGCTGCGTTGGGTCTTCGTTGCTGTGTGCGGTCTTTCTTTAGTTGTGTCGAGCCGGGGCTACTCTTCATTGCAGTGCATGGGCTTCTCATTTCGGCGGCTTCTCTTGTTGCAGAGCATGGGCTTGAGGTGCGCAGGCTTCCGTAGTTTTGGCACGCGGGCTCTAGCGCGCAGGCTCAGTAGTTGCGGCACGTAGCCTCAGTAGTTGTGGCTTGTGGGCTCTAAGAGCGCAGGCTCAGTAGTTGTGGTGCACAGGCTTAGTTGCTCCGCAGCATGTGGGATCTTCCCGGGCCAGGGCTCGAACCTGTGTCCCCTGCGTTGGCAGGAGAATTCTCAACCACTGCGCCACCAGGGAAGCTCCTCTGCTTCCTTTTTTTTTTTTTTTTGCGGTACGCGGGCCTCTCACTGTTGTGGCCTCGCCCGTTGCGGAGTACAGGCTCTGGACCTGCAGGCTTAGTGGCCATGGCTCACCAGCCCAGCCGCTCCGCGGCACGTGGGATCCTCTTGGACCGGGGCACGAACCCATGTCCCCTGCATCGGCAGGCGGACTCTCAACCACTGCGCCACCAGGCAAGCCCTCTGCCTCTTTTTAAACCTCTATTATCTTCCTCCTTTTTCTCCTGTCAGCCTCTCTCCCTCAACATCTTTCTCTTTTCTGCTGCTCAGGTCCCCCCACCCACAGCGTGGTCTCAGTGTGGTGGATACTGTCTGGCCTGGAAGTCCAGACACCAGGATGGTGAGTGTCTTGACCAGAGGAGGAGATGCTGGCTCTACAGCTCCACAGTGTCTAATTGTGCTGATTTTTGAGGAGGAGATGCTGGCTCTACAGCCCCACAGTGTCTAATTGTGCTGATTTTTTCAAAACACTTTTTCTCATGGTTAACATCAGAGTGTGCTGTTCTTATCATACTGATAGTTCTGCTCTCCTGAGTAAACCTGAAGCTCCATTTCCCAGAATTTCCTCTGTGCCCTTCTCTCTGCTCTCATTCAGGCCCATCTCAGTACAGGAAGGAGGGCTTTGAACGTGGGAATGCTGGATCTGAAAACACATATGAAGACAAAGCTGAGGGAAGAACTGAGTCATGGGAGCAAAGCCCAGGCTTCTTTCTCCCCATTCTTCCCGTAGCATCTCTTTGCCTGGGCTTCCTTCTCTGCCAGGGAACCTTCCCCAGTGTCATCATGGGCTGGAAGAGAACCCATAAAGGTCAAGACATCAAGTCAGCTTAAACGTTAGATGCTCTACTTCTCTTCCTCACATGCAGCCAAGTGGGGAAAGAAGATGGGGAGCCATCTTCTTACAACCCAGGACTTTATAAACTGAAAGAGACTTAGAATTCATTGCGTTCAGCTCCTTCATATTAAAAGTGAGGAGGCTGTGATTTCTCTATGGTCAGCCGAGACAGTAGACCTAGAACGCAGGTCACTGGGCTTCCAGCCCAACACTTCAATCTGTCACTCAGGTGCCATCCCAAAGAGACGCTAGGCCTTTTTCTCCCCTTACTTGAGAGCTGTCAGACCTGCTTACCAGAGGGAGTCTAGGGTAAGCCCCGTGAGCTGGGTTTGCTGCTGGAAGGAAGCAGCTTCCTCCTCCCTCTGCAGCCTAGCCCTCGAGAGCTGGTTCCAGCCCTTGTTCCCTTAGCCCTGGGGCTCAAGGCAGGACTATGGAAGTAGCTTGGGTAACATTCTTGCCAGGCCCTTGTGATATTAGAGCTAGAGCAAGTGAATGAGACTGGGATGGGAGGAAGTGTGTCCTCTGAGCTGGAGTGGCAAACCTTTCTGGTCTGGTGCCTCCCTCTGAAGGGAGAGTTGGATTCAGCTGCTGAGTGTCACCAGGAGTGACTGGTCCCACAGAAGCAGGGTGATGAGGAGGGTGAAGTTGGTTAGGAAGTGCTCATGGGGGAGATCCTTCTTCTACCCTATTGGTTTCTCTGCTGTTACAGCATCAGAAGTAGGTATCCGAACTGCAAGGACTCTGGGGGTTACAGGGTAGGCAGAAGGGCGGCCAGCTCGATGGTCAGAAACAGGGTGGAGGTGATGCCCTTCCTCCTACAGCCTCTTCTTGTCCTCCTCTTGGGGCAGGACCCCTCATCCACACAGCTCATGAAAGACTGACTTGTGGACAGGAGGGTGCGGGCTGTCACCCTGAGTATTGCAGCTGTCCTCTGCACACTCAGGTCTCAGGCAGACCTGAATGTCTGGAGGCAAGGCCGACTGACATTTTGATGTTCCCTTTCATGCCCCATGCTCTTTGCCAGCCCAGAAATGGGTGGAAGCCTCTAGGAGACTGGCCAGGTGGTACCTGGGGCCTGTCCCTTCTGCCACCCACCTGAGGCTTACATGTGTCCCTGATCTGGCTCCAAGTATACTGAGGCAAAAGTTCTGTCCTTTACCCACAGCTGGCAGTTAGAGCTGTGGAAACTGAAGAGCGTGACAGTTTATCATTTTCCTTTTTCTTCATGCCCATTTTCCTTTTTCTTTCTTTTGGCTCCACCGTGCGGCATGTGGGATCTTGGTTCCCCGACCAGGGATCAAACCCATGCCCCCTGCAGTGGAAGAGTGGAATCCTAACCACTGGACTGCCAGGGAATTCCCATTTTTCTTTTCCTCACTTGGCTGCATATGAGGAACAGAATGTTACCTGGCCAGTCAGTCAGAGGCTGCCAGACATACTCATGTGGCCCCAGAGGCCTGAGCATGTTGGGGAAGCAGGTGGGTTGGTCTGCATGTGTTGATCACTTTCTTTTTTTTTTATTTGGTTGTGCTGGGTCTTAGTTGCGGCAGATGGGCTCCTTATTTGTGGCTCGTGGGCTCCTTAGTTGCAGCTCGAGGGCTCCTTAGTTACTGCTTGAGGGCTCTTTAGTTGCGTCTTGCCGGCTCCTTAGTTGTGGCTCGCTGGCTCCTTAGTTGCGGCACACGGGCTCCTTAGTTGTGGCATGTGAACTCTTAGTTGTGGCATGCATGTGGGATCTAGTTTCCTGACCAGGGATCGAACCCGGGCCCCTTGCATTGGGAGCACGGAGTCTTAACCACTGTGCCACCAGAGAGGTCCCAATCGCTTTCTCAGGAGGTGCTGAATTGGACTTGGCCAGAAGTGTGGCCATGGGTGAGTGTGGAAGGCCTTGCTTCTCCTTTGTGAGCCCTGTTGGAGACCTCCAAGGGGCCACTATTCTGGAGGTCAACATAAGCCCCTGCCCTGCTGTCAGTGGGGTGGCTTGAGGACCACCTTCCCGTGTTTGTCCTGTTTGACTTCCCGCTGCAGGTCCCTCAGTGTGTGAGGGTTAGGCTGGGTGCTATTGCACAGCCCGGTTCTGATGTCAGGACAGCTCGAGTCACATTGTCTTAGGGGACCCACCTGGCCCAGCTGCTCACAGTTCTTCAAAGATGGGGAGAGCTGGGGCCTGCCAGAGAGGGTGGGCAGGCCCTCAGACTAATGAGCCCATCAGCGTTCCTCACACTGCTGCCGGTACAAGGTAATTGGAGAGGCAAGCGCCTGGGGGAGGAGGAGGGGCAGATCAATCCGGCTCACTTTGGCGATCATGGCAACAAGCAGCAGGGGTTGACAGCTGGTGTGAGCCTGTGTCACTCTGGAGGTGGAGATGCTTAAGCCCACAGTGCGTGTCTAGTGAGAGGCCCATCTGAGACTGCACTCGACTGGTTTGGAGCTGCAGGGGGCCTTGGTTTGGCTGGGTATGGATATGAAGTGGGGATGCCTCTGATCCATCCGTGTTCAGGTTCCTGACTTGTGAGTCCAGGTTCGCCACTTTTTATTCTGTCATTTGCAGAGGAGTTGCCTCTCTTCTGGCTTGACTGGACCAAGGGCCAGGGGCAGAATCCATGTCCCAGCCCTGTTTGGCTGGCCTGGGCTGGCAGCTCTGTCTTGGAGCTGTCCCACCAACAGGCCAGGCTGAGCTGCAGTGTGTTCCCCAGTGATTTCTCCTTTTCTTGGAGACCATAAAAGCCGCAGTGCAGCACAAGCACAGGTATTCCCATGACCTGTTCCAGCTCTAGGTTTGCTTTGTCCATCAGTGGCCCCATTATGCCTGCGTCTTTCCATTTCTCAAATGAGTGACAGGGGCCACAGTGTGTCTGTGGTCTAGATTGGCTGGCCCCTCACAGTGGCTCTTTGTGTTCAGGTGGCAGCAGCAAGCCATGGGGCTTTCTTGAACTGAGAGCCCACAGCAACTGTGGCAACTGTCTAGTCCAATCACCCTGCGTGTCAGCCTCAGTATCAGAGCCCTGAGTTACACAGGCCTGCAGGGAAATGTGGACCAGGCTGCCTGCATGGGAGGGCTGTTGCTCCTTGCTCTCCCTCACCGCTCTCAGACAGCACGGGATTTATGGGCCCTAACTGCCCTCCTCCTGGAGGCCAGTTGCTTTCCAGGAATCACTGGGAGCTGGCCCACTGGTGAGGAGGACCCTGTTAGATGGCTATTTAGAAATCTGGGCTTTCTGTGACTTTCTTCCAGTTCAGCTCAGTAAAAGTTGAGATTTGCCTTCCAAAGGGCAAGTAAGGATAACAACTACAAGTAGCTCCACCCCTTCTTCAGGACTCCAGATGAGTCTTTTCCTTGTTTCCTACCCCACCCCACCCACTGCCTCCCAGTACATCGACATCAGTGGGGAAGGGCCTAGGGGAAGAGTTGGGGGTCAAGGAAGCCTGACTGGGGGTAGCGATACTGTGTTAGTGTGTCTGCTGAGTGGGCATGCAGCTACCCCAAATGTGGGCTCTCAGACTTTCCTGAGCCCCTTGGAGACTGTGTTCAGGGGCTTCTCAAGGTGAAGGGCACCATGGGGTAGAACAGTCAGACCTCTCACCAGACAGGAAGGAGGGTGATAGTATCCCTGGCATCCAAGCCGAACCACCTGGAGCAGGTTCAGCAAAAGTACTAGCCACCCACCCTTTGGAGAGTGTCAGAGCCCGTGCCAGAGTGCTCCCAAGAGATGCAGGGACTCGGAGAAGTGCTGCACCTGCCCTACTTCAGCAGAGTAAGTCAAGGGCCCGGGCATCTGGGCCCCACATCCTGGAAGCAGCTGCAGGAGAGGGCACTCATCAGGTGCCATGCATGGTGGTTTACTCGCTGAGCCTGTATCTACTGAGTGCCTCCTGTATGCCCAGCACCAGGCACTGGTGAATAGCTAAGCATGGTCTAATGGGAACAATAAGCTTGAAATTATTCGAATAGTTGCTTAGCACTGGGGGCTAAGAGAGGGAGTGTGAGCAAGTGTCCTTTAACCTGAGAACCTGAGGATTCAGCCACGTGAAGACAGTTTGTGCAGGCTGAGACCCTGAGACAGACGGCTGTTCGGTGTGTGGCTGAGATGAGGCAGCCGTGGGTGCATGTAGCAGAGCAGGCTTTGTGCTGAGGAAAGAATGTACTAAAATGAGGCTGGCACAGGGTACTGCCAGGAACCCCTGTGTGGCTTAGAGAGGTCATGCAGACATGAGAAGCACCCTTGAGAAGGGTCCTGATCCCTGCTGGGCTCCCGGGATCCCCCTGCCATCCCAGCAGATGGAGAAATCTAGTTGCCTTGAATTGTTTCCTTTGCTCCTCATGGCTGAGAGGCTGAGGCTGAGGCTGATGGAGAGAATGCAGTGATTATTTTGGCCACTTTTTCAGTTGGAAGGGAGGGTGGACCCTGTTTTTAAGGACTAGGAGGTGGCCTGGTATGGGCATCCAGTGATGGGAGCTTAAGTCCGGCTCAAGATATGGTGGAAGGTTTGGGTTGTTCTCATTAAATCGCTCTGAGTTATGGTGGGTCCTGGGGTAGGTTGGGTGGTCTTGACGGGGGCCACCTCCTTGAACCAGGCTTTGAGTCCAGGGCACCTTTGAAGTTTGCTCCTCAGGGAGTGGGTGGATCCTTCTATCACACTCCTTGTCACTCAGAGAGCAGTCTCTGTTCAGTGGCCTGGGTCAGCACTGGGTGGAAAGGGGAGGCCCGGAATGCTCTACGTGGGAGGAGCCGGGCAGTTCCTCTCTCTAGGGGGAGAGTGCAGGGCTACTGGACAGGTCTGAGTGCTGTGTAGGTGACATCATCGGGATGTTCAGGGCAGTGTTGAGTGCGCTCGCTCTAATGCTTGTCCTTGGCTTCTAGCCCTGGCCCAGTGTGTCCAACCTGGCCAAGGACTTCATTGACCGCCTGCTGACGGTGGACCCTGGCGCCCGTATGACGGCACTGCAGGCCCTGAGGCATCCGTGGGTGGTGAGCATGGCAGCCTCTTCGTCTATGAAGAATCTGCACCGCTCCATCTCCCAGAACCTCCTCAAACGCGCCTCCTCGCGCTGCCAGAGCACCAAATCTGCCCAGTCCACGCGTTCCAGCCGCTCTACACGATCCAACAAGTCTCGCCGAGTGCGGGAGCGAGAGCTGCGGGAGCTCAACCTGCGCTACCAGCAGCAGTACAATGGCTGAGCTGCCAGGCTGGGGTGCTGACATGGCGTGGCCCCAGCCTGGCCACACATTGCTGTGCCATCTGCCCTCTCTAGAGATAGGTCTGTATGGTCAGTGGTAGGTGAATGGCCCCAGCCCCTTCTCTGTGCCTTCAGCAGTCCCCATCTTCACCCTGGGCCTGAGTCTGGTGCGACAGAGTGGAGGGAGCCCTGGGAAATACGAGCCCCCTGAATGGGGAACCTGGTCTGGCACTAATGCTCCTTTTGCTGGACAGCTGCTCTGATACATATTGGGGGAAGGGCAGGACCTGGCCTTCAGTCTTCTCACCTCTTGACTCTTCCCTAGACCAAAGGAGCATGCAATGCCAGGTAGAGGGTGTCCTGTGGTCCCAGGACTCTTTGGGACAGTTACTTCTGGAATACCCCCTTTCCTCTACCAAGCCTTCCTGTCTGCCCTCCCCCCGCCCCACATTCCATGGCATCCTGATCCTCATGATTATGCTCCAGTGAGAGGCCCAGGTAGGCCCACAGCGTGTGCCTTGGCTGGACTCTCAGCCCCTGCCTAAGTCTAAACAGCCTCCCACCTCCCAGCCAAGATCTGTCTTCCTTCATGGTGCCCCCAGGGACCCCTTCTGGCCCCAGGACTTGCCAGGATCTCTGGTGGTAGGACCATGGAATGGTCCTTGGCCCTCTGGACTGTGTGGCCATGTTGGTAGCAGGCTTGCTCCAGGCTTCAGCCTCTCTCTGACTATGAGAGTTCCTGCCCACCAGCCTACTGCACTCAGTGCCTTCTTTACAGAGCCTACTATCACCTCCCTCTCCCCCTTGGATGCCCATTCGATTCCCCAGGTGCCTCCTTCCCAACTGTGCGGGGTTAAAAGGAGCCCCACTGCTGCTACCTGGGGGATGGGGGCACCTGGGCCAAAGCAAAGGGCAGGGGCTTCCTAGGGAGAGGATTCCAGTGTCAGCCTTGGCTCCACCCTTGGTGTTGCCTCTCCCTTCAGGTGCTGCTGTTCCCTCCTCTGCAGCTGCATTAAGGAGCCATCTAGTGTCTGGCTTGAGTATGGGCGGCCTAGGAATGAACACCATGCTCTCCCTTTATCCTCCAAGAGGAAGTCGGAAGGAAGGAGCTGCTGCATTGAGGGAGGGTCCCCCAGGGTGCTCAACTCTATCCCCTTCTGCTGAGCTTCTGCGCAGCTCCCCCTGGAACTTAGCCGTACTGTGTGACCTGCCTCTGAACCCTGAGTGCCTGGGGCACTGACCTCACGGTGGCCTTGCTCAGTCCAGCCTGTCCCTGCTTCTTTTCACAGCATTACCCTTCCATTCTGGGCCCCACGGAATCTCCGTCTGAAGGGAGCCCCTGCGAGAGGTGGGTGGAATCGGGTGGCTGCTTTCCCAGAGGTCTGAGCCAGACCATCCCGCTGTCAGTCATGGTGCCTCCCCACCACCACAGATGGGGCTGGAACCCAGGCCCTGTCCCTCCACAGCTGCTTTCAGCGGGTGGGAAGGAGCCAGGGCCCAGCTCTAGCCTTAGCTGGACTGCACGTCCCCTGCCAGCAGGGAGGGTTTGGCTCTCAGTTCCTCCCAGTGGGTTCCCTTGGGCTAGGCCCTCCTCTTTTTGCATGTGCCACCTCCAGTGGGAAACCAAGCCAAAAGAGACCACTCTGGGCCAAGTCATCCGTGCCTTGTACACCCCCTCCTCTGTCTCCAGTCCTCCTGGCACAAGGCAGTGGAAAGCCCAAGCCCCATGGCCTCAGAATTCCCCCTACTTCCCCAAGTGCCTCTGGGGATTTATTTCCTCTTTTGGCCAGGATGGGCCTGGTCCTGAAGGTAGGACGGAGGGAGTTTGGTGACTTGGGCCTTTATGCCATGGACTGTGGATGGAGAATGTGCAGTTATTTATTTTGTGTACTCAGTTTGTAAATGTATCCTTCATACTCAATAAACAGGCTGCCTTCCCCAGGGAAAGCTGCCCATTCATTCCGACAGCCCAGTCTCTTGCTGTGGACAAGAGGTTGCCCAGGAGGCGGTGGGGAGGTGGGGAGAGCCCAGCCTGGTCACGGCTAGTCTAGGAGGATCCTGACTCAACACGTGCCATGCCAGAAGACAAAGTCCGCTTGGGGAGTGGGGGCCCCAAGAGCCTCCTCTCCTTTTCCCTGAACCAGGAAGACAGACAGGCATACACAAGAGGACAGAGCCTGGGGTCTTTATCGGACTGAGATAGGGAGAGGGCCTGTGGTGGGCTTGGTTGTAGGCTATGATTCATCCAGGTACCGAACTTGCTAACCCAAGTGTACGTGGCAGGCGCGTGCACGTTGCAGTCATGGGTGCCCCAGGAGACAATACCAGTGAGCACCCTCGTGTCCCCCTTCTGGCAGACAGGTGGGCCTCCAGAGTCACCCTGATGGAAGGAGAGGGGAGAAGTCAGTGTCGGGGGTGGGAGTGCCACAGGACAGTGCAGAGGACAGGACAGGGTGCCAGTGCTCACCTGGCACGAGGAGGCCCCGACGCCCCTGCACAGATCATAGAGTTGGTGATGCGTGAGCCCCAGTATTGCTGGCACCGACTCACGGCGACCAGGGGCAGAACCACCTGCTGCAGGCGTGCGGGAGTCACACTGCCTGTGGGCCGGGAGTGGGTGGTTAGGTCCCAGATGACTTGTCCCCACCCTGCCCTCCCACCCAGAGTTTTGGCCCGAGTTCCTACCCACACCGCTGAGGCGGCCGCAGCCAGTGGTGACACGTGAGGCCTTCAGGCAGCACCTCATTTGAGGAAGCCAGGCAAACTGGTGAGATGCGTGTTGTGTACTGGGCTGGGGAGGCGAGCTTTAGTAGCATCAGATCGTTGTTCATGGTGGTGGGGTTCCAGAAAGGGTGCGTGATGGCCTGCGGAGCCAGGAAGGGGCCATGCAGGATGGGGGTGGACACAGGCCCCCAGGGTGATGGGTGCTGAGGGGACTAGGCCAGGGCATGCTCCAAATTCCTCACCCCCAGAGCCCACACACCTACACCTTCCCCATCTGCAGCCCAGGCACTGACCCGCGAGATGGACAGAACCTGCAAAGGCTCAGCGCTGGATGATAGGTTGTACTCCCCCAGGATGACAAAGTGGCAGCCAGGGCTGCAGTGAGAGTGGGGTTGGGCAGCCACAAGGGGGGCAGAGTGACAAGAGAGGGGCCTCCAGGGCAAGGAGGTGGGGAGGTGGGGGCTGGGGGGGGGGTGCAGGTAGAAGGGAAGCACTCACACAACATTGCAGTGGGCAGCAGTGACCACCCAGGACTGGCTGATGAGGGAACCACCGCAGAAGTGGAAGCTGTTGCTGTCCTGGGGTCAGGGGTCAGAAGTGGGGGTGGGCCCAGGCTACACCCAGGCATGAAACACCTGAAACCCTGCCCCACCCCCAGGGTGCATGTACCTACAAGGACACCTGCCAGGGCCACGAGCCCAGCACTGCGTTCTCCCCATTGACAATCCTCTGGCTGAAGCTCAGCACCGGTCTGATGGCAGGAACGCTGCAACCTGACCATTGGGCTGGTGAGGACCTGCTTCCCACATCCCAGCACACCTCTCCTCTCCTCCTCCTGGGTGCCCCCAGGCTGTGCCCCCCAGAGGGGTCCAAATCAAGAGGGCTCATCACTATCCCTTCTCACCCTGAGCACCTCTGGGCCTCTATAGCTATCTCAGTTGCCCCCATCCAACCAGCCCCCAATTTCTGTCCATTCTCCCCCATCTCTCTCCAACCTACTCCCCACCATTCCCCAACTCCACCCCACCCCCAATCCCAGGCCATTTTTCTCCCTGTCCCCAGGAATATTCCTGTCTCCTTCCTAGCCTCTTCACTCCCTCCAGACCTCAACGGTCCATACCCCACATGCAGCCAGAAGGCTCTTCCTAAACTACACGTCCAACTTCTGCTTCTCAGCTTCCTAAACCCTCCCCGGCTCTTGGGCCCAGCCCAAGCTCCTGTCCCATTTGTGAGACTGGCCCCTGACCCCCTCTTGCCTCCTCCCAACCTTGCCACATCCTTTTACCTTTGCCCACTCTGTCCACATGCTTCCCTTCTAGCCAGCCTGGCCCCTTCCCTGAGCCCCTGAGCAGGAAGCCTGGGCTGCTGCTGGGAGCTGGGTTGCCCTAAGGCTGTTCAGTCAGGGCTGGGCCAGGCCCACTCACCCCAGGAGGAGCCAAGGAGGACCGGGGTAAGGATCAGGCTGAGCAGCAACATTGTGGCAGGCATGAGGTTGAGCACTGGGCCTGGCTTTATGGTTCTCTTCATCCTTGAGCCAAAGTCCCAGGACTGAGGCCAGGCAGCTGTGGAGGTTCAGCTCCCCGCCATGCTCTAGTCAGGAGGAGGGTCTCTTTAGGTCAAGGTCCTCCACCCAGGCCTTGACTTATCAGACAGAGCCCAGCTGGGTGTGAGGCTCTCAGCTCCTCCACCCCACAAAGCCTGGCCCCTGACTGGATCCCTGAACCACCTCACATCCCAAATGTTGAGCACCAGGTACCAAGGACTTGTGGTTAGACTTACGGTAACCACCTGGTGGCTGGGATCAAGGAAGTCTCCCAGGGCTATCAGGAGCACCAGACTCAGAGAAGCCTGCTCAGCACCCATGCGTGTTCCTGACTGGTACAGGGAATGTCCACCAGCACCAGCTCTGCTGTGGAAGGGCCAGGGCCAGGACGGGGGTGCTGGCGGGTTGCAAATCCTAACATATCACCTCAGTGATTGCTCATCAGCTTGGAATGGGTGTCACGGTTTGCTCAGGGAGATGCTGACTCTCCCGCCACATGGTGTGTTTGGACCCAAACCTTCATCTGTCTGGCTCCAAAGCCCACACTGTTCCTGATGAGATGATACACCTAGGAGGGGCCTTGTGCACAGGAGGGCAAGGTATGGGCCCTTGGTGACTGGCCGATCCTGGATGGAGATTAGGGGTGGAAGGATGACAGCCACCAAATCTCTGACAGACTCCAGGCCTTGGGGCTCCCATGCACAAGCCCCTGGTATCTACAGTCCTTTCACTGTAGAGCCCCAAGCTGAGCCTGAACCGAGGGAGAGAAGACACCCCTGTGTGCAAAGTTGCAACAGGTAAGTTGGCTTGCCTCCTTCTAGGGGTGTGAGGGCTCTGGCTGATTCAAGAACACATCAGTCAAAAAAATAAGATGAGTTAATTGCTGACTAGAGGGAAGGATAGATAGATACGTGGCAAAGCAAATATAACAAAATACTAATTGTGAAGTCTGCAGTGGGTATATAGGTGTTCAACTTTTTTCCAGATTTTATGTTTTAAAATTTTCATAATAAAATACTGAGGGAAAAAGCATAATCAGGGACCCAGGGATATCCAGCCTGGAGTAGACCCTCCCCAGGGGTTGGGCAGACTCTCTCTAACAGTTCCAAAGCTCCAGGGGAGTTCAGCCATTCTCTCCCAAGGCAGGATGCTCCCACTAGCACCCTGCACCTGGGATGACACTCAGTGGGTGCTCAGCAAAAGTCTGCTGGATAAATGTGTCACGTCATCTCTCCCCACATGAGCCCTGTGACCCCTGGCACCCAGAAAACTTGGAGTCAATCCCCTTAGTCACAGCCCAACACGTGCAAACAGAAGCTCAGCATCATGTTAGCACCTCAGGTTTGCCTGGTCATCAGAGGGGTTTCACAGATAAAGGCGTTGTAGGGGTGAGGAGTGCGCTTGTGAGAACTTGCCCTTGGAATCAGGAAGCAGCTCCTCCACCAGCATTTTAGCCATCAGTGGGGATGGGGGGGGTCTGACTGAGAGCTGTGGGCTGTGTCCTTGCTCACTGATGAGCCAGGTAAAGGCTCTATGTGGGGGCAGTACATAGGGCCTTTCGGGTTGTACAACAGCCCTCAGTGGACTAGAGGGCAAGAGCAAGGCATGGGAATGGTAGGGGAAGCCTCTGTAGTGTGGAGAGTCAGGAGGAGGTCTTTCCACTTTGAGCCTGTGATACTTGCCAGGGCTGGGGTTCTGGAGGGATAAATGCCTAAGGTGATGGATGAAGTGTACCCCTTAGGCTAGGCACTGAAGCCATGGGAGGAAGTGGGCCCTGCAGGGATACCTTAGCCACAGAGCCCTGCTGGCTGCTTGTCCCCCTCCACCCAAGAAGGACACAGCCATCTGTCTAGGTGTTTGTGTTTTCTGGGTTTATTCCTCCTTGTTCCAAGCTCTAAGCCTCAGCCTACTTCACTCCACATCCATGGCCTGCACAGTTTCTTCCAGCAGCTCCAGGGTCAGCGGCATCACTGTCTCCGACAGGACAGCTGTGGTCCCAGGGGCAAAGGGGTACTGGCTGGACCTGGGAAGGAGAAAGGATGACCTCATCAAGTGGCCCGTCCTCTCTTTGCAGCCCCCTATTTCCCTTGCTACCACCCCATCCTCCCCTGTGATTCCCCCACCTCCCATGTTCCTACCTCTCTATAGGCTCTGTGGGAGAGCTCAGTGTTCGCAGCAGCTTGGCGCTGGTCCCAGTGATCACACATGCATCCACACTGCCCCCAGAGCCCAAGTCGCCCAGGATCCCTGCAGAGATGGCTTCCACCAGCAGCTCCTGCGCTGCCTCCAGCTGTAAAGATGTGTGTGTGTGTGTGTGTGTGTGTGTGCGTGCGCGCGCGCGCGTGCGAGTCCTGATGGACCCTTTAGTATCACCCTCAGGCTACAGCCTGGAGACTGTTAATCTTGAAGGCTGGACTATTTACCATTTGCTCACACCCAAACTCCTCTCTCTCCCTACACCCCCATCTCCACCCCAGACTCCTCTACCCTGGTTTCAGTATCCCTCTCTCCAGAGACCCCAATGTTCCCACTGCCCCCATCTTCACAAACTTCTCTGAGTCACACTTGTGGCTCTGCTTCCAGTGGCCTGTTCACCCACCCCCAATCTCTGGCTCACTGCCTTTTTCTTTCTGGGCCTTAAGCACCTATAAAGTGACATATTCCTTCTGCTTCCATCCACCCTAAACAAAATCCAGACTCCAGACCCCACCTGCTGTTCCCTTCTCCCTCAACACCAAATGGCCCTCTCCGAGTTTTGACTTCTGGGACTGTTGGAATAGCACTTCACCCTCACTCCACCGGCCCCTCAGTCTCCACTCAGTCGTCACCTCCGAGAAGTCTTTCCCGACCTCTAGAGTAGGCCAGGGTACCTCTGCGTTTCCCCAGCTCCCGGGTGCACTTCCCACCAATGCACGCGTAGTGGGGGGGGGGGGGGGCGGGGGAGATGCCGCTCACCGTCATGTTCGGCTGGAACCGGTCCTCCAGCACTGCCAGGGCCGCATCCTGGCCGGAGCCTGCAGGCAGGAAGGGCATCTGAGGTCAGCCGCGGCCTCCCAGTCGCGGGAAAAACGTTGAGGTCCCACGGGCGGGGTTCGCGGGAAGGGGGCGGAAGCGCTCACCCAGGGCCGTGAAGGGCAGACGGCTGTAGGAGCCGTGGGGGTGCACGCAGTAGAGCTGCGGTCCGGTGAAGTCTACGCCGCCCACAATCAGCGAGGCGCCCACGTAGCCCCGGTACCTTTTCGCGTAGTGGGTGCGGTCAGTCGAACGCACAGAAATCCAGGTCCCGCCCCTCCGCGATACCGCCCCGGAACCCGAGCCCCGCCCCTTCCCGTGGTCTGGCGCCCCGTGACCGACAGCGTTCCTTCCTGCCACTCTCTTGGCTCCTCTTAGGCCAGCCTCTTCCGGTCTCTCGGACCTCGCAGCCCCGCCCTTTCTCCTGTCAAGCCTCCTCTCAGCCCTGCCCTCCCCGCAACTGCCCCTCCCCAGGGTCATTTTAGCCCCGCCCCAGCACCGGAAGAGCGTCTGGCGCAACGCGCGGGTGACGGTGGCCACGCGGGTCTCGCGGCCTGTGGACAGCGCGTGTAGCTCCATGTTGGACGCCACCATCCGCGTGGTCATCTCTGCGTCCGCGGCTACTCCGGCCCCACAGCAGCTGAAGGCGAAGGGAGGGTTCGTGTGGGCGGGACTAGGATGTGCTGGAACCCGGGATGGGAACGAGGGGGCGGTTCTTGAGGGGGGAACTGGGCGGGGGAATGCTCACTAGATTTTAGGGGCGATGAAGTGGATCTTTTCGCAGCTCTGGTACGCCACGATCGAATCGTTAGTGGCCCGCGTATCCGCGCCCAGGATGACCCCGTCCTGGAGGCGGGGGGAGGAGCCATTGGCTCAGTGCCACCTCCCATTCCCGGCCGCTCCTCTGAGTGTTACAATCCGAACGCCCTACTCACTCGGAACACGAGGCCTGCGATGGTGGTTCCGGTCTTGCGTGCATGAGGGACACGGAGCCCCGGGAGGGAGCGTTCCAAGGCTGCGTTTCTGGAAACGAAGGAGAGAAACCCAGGTTTCAGTTCTTCTGGGACCGTCATCATATCCCCTAACTCCGTCCAGGTTTCCCTCACCTTTCGGGTAAGCCTGGGAACCCAAGTCGTTCCACACACGTACCTTCCCCCACCCTCGTCCCCAGGAATTTTAAAGACCCTGGGGCTCCCACTCCCGGAAGCCCCCACTGAGGGCGTAGGTAGCTGGGGAACCAACCATTCCCCCACTGACCTCTCGCAGTTTTCGAAGGAGAAGCCCTTTTGGGGTTCTAGCGCTGTCTTCTGCATCTCCAGGTGGGCAAGGGGTCAGAGGAGTGGGATCAACACGGAGGGAGGAAGGCCGAAGCCTTGACTTTTCTCGGGCTGCACTACTGAGCTTCCTCCTTTCGCTTTCACCTTCACTCAGAGCATGCCAGCCCCTTTTTTCTGCATCTTCTCTTTCACTTTCACCTTCAGCTCTGGTCCTAGGCAGCTTGGGAAGGGGGAGATGCCCCTTGCCTGGCTCTCCATGCTGCTCCTGGGCCCTCTGTCTGAACAGAGGGACAGATCCCTCCTCTCTGGCCACTGTCCAGCCTGAGCCCCGAACTCTGCCTACCCTGACCCCAACTCTAACCTCAGGTCCCAATGCCCTGAGGCTGTCACATTGACCAGGTCTCTGTTCTCATTGTTAGTGGACTTCCAACAGCATCAGTCATGGCTGCCATTTGTCATTCTCCCAACTCCTGCCTCTCTTTTGCTACCTTTGCCTTCTTCCTAAAACCTCAAACACCGAGGCCAAGATGATGCTGATCCTTCCGTCTTCCATGTCTCGGGTGCTGTCTTGCCTCTCTCAAGAGGGGCACTGTAGGTGTCCATCTGGTGGCTCATAGGCATGCTGGGCTGTACCCATGGCTAAGCCTTATTTCACATCCCAAATGACCCTTTATCCACTTCTTTCTCCTAATTACTGCTTGTTTCAGCTAGCATCCTCTTTCTCCTGGATACTGCACTGGCCTCTCTGGTTTCCCCACACTTCCTGCCCCTCACCTTCCACCTCAGGCTACACTCTGCCCTGCAGAGAGGGGCCTCTTTTCTAGATTGGAGATCTGGTCACACTCTTTCCCTGGTTAAACCCTGTATAAACTGCATGCTGCTCTTAGGTTGAAACCAGTCTTTACAGTTACCCTTCTCATTCCATCTGATCTCGCAGGCACCACCTCCTCTGGGAAGCCTTCCCTGACCCACAAGAATCACCACCTTGTTCCTCCCTAAACTTCTCTCTCAGATCACTTAGCTCCATTAATTAAATCTTCAGTATTGAAATGACCTATTTAGTGGCTGTCACTCTCCTAGATGCTAAACTCTTGTGCTTCTGTCACCCACCTAGCACTCAAAAGTCTCTGTCTAGAGGTGGGGGTCTCACCTGCCCTTTAGGGAGCTAGGAGGGGCAGCTCAGATCTTCCCCATCCTGCACCCTAGGCTCCACGTACCCCCATTCTACGGCTGTGTGTGCAGCTCCCTCCAGTCCCCATGCCCAGAGCAGAGGCAGGCACAGAGAGGCTGCTTAAATAGCTCAACCAGAAGAGTGGGAAGCTGTACCTCTCAAGGTGCCCAATTCAATCCCAGGCTCTAGCGAAGCTCTTCTTGCCCTATGCTCCACAAAGCACCAGGTCTGCAGATGAATGAATCCTGGTGTGAGGACCCTAGTGCCTTTCCCTGAACCCATAACACACGTCAGGGCTTACAGCAGCAAAGGAAGGTCTTTATTCAGGGGGCATGGGCCTTGGGCTGGCAGTTGGGGGTACGGCGGTGCTATTTCGATAGGTACCCAGCAGGATGGCATTGATGTGCTCCAGTGTCTGGTTGCTGAAGACCATATTGAGGTGCTGTATCCCAGGCAGAGGCAGCAGGTGCACAGGCTGCTGTTGGCGGCCCTGCCACTGTGCACAGAGCTCGGTGCTGCGTGTGGCCACGGTGTCATCCCCGTCCTCATAGAGCACACCCACAGGGTCCGTGTAGGGGAAGCCATGGTCAAAGATGTAGGTGCTGGGTGTGGGCAGGCCCACGCCATACAGACAGTATACTTCCACTCCAGGTGCTGGGAGCCCTGCCAGCAGGTCACGTGACTGTAACCACATGTACCAGCCTTCCTCAAAGTGCAGGTCTGTAAAGAAGCGCTGCAAGTCACGGCTTGTGTAGTTGAAGGTGGGGGTGGAAATGAACACGTGGTCCTCGGGCCATGCCTGGCTGGAGGGAAACATCCAGGGGGACGCTGTTGTCATGCGCTGCTCCTCTTTCAGCTTGATGCTGGACATGATTGGGATGCCCTGGTTGTCACCTGTGGACACAGAGCAAGGTGGGGCAGAGAGCCAGTCCTGGCTACCCCCGGCCCACAACTTGCCCCCCAGCCCAGGCTCAGCTGGATGCTCAACTTTGTCTTGCCCACTCCAAGTCATGGATTAGAACCTGCCTGGCATTCAGGAGGTGCTCCGTGTGTACTTGTTAAGTGAGAAGCCCTAGTGGCACCTCTGTGAGGCAGAGCTGTAGAGCTTCAACAGGAGGGCAGGGAAGGGTTTCCTGTGTGTGTGAACAGTGGGGGATGGTGCTGGCACTTCTCTCTCAGGCAAGTGTCTGTCTGTCGGCCCCTGTGGCCTGTGCTGCACAGGGCTCAGAGCTGTGTTCTGGGAAGAATGAAGTGAGACCAATCTCTGTTTGACACTCATTGATATAGTCTGGGGAGTGTTTCCTTCACTTAAGCTCCTAGGGGTAAGGCCATGTCTGGCTGTGCTCAGAATACAGTGGGTGCTCTGCAGATGGTAGCTATGCCACTCGTTGGGGAAGGGCAGGAGGGGCTCCCGGGGTCTGGCCCTGGCTTAGGGCAGATCCCTGGGCAAAGGGGCTCCTGGGAGCAGAAGGCAGCCGAAAGCTGAGTGGGTAGGACCTGAGGCCACAAGGAACAGACCTCAGCAATGAGTCAGATTGCTGGGGTTAACTTCCTCTTTGTTTACTTCCCCTTTGTCATCGCTGAGACACTGTCAGGAGACACTCTAATGGTCCAGGCCAGGCTCACTGCGCTCAGAGGGCCAATGAAAGGGGCTGTGCCCCAGAGGTGGTAGACAACACCCCCAGCCTGGCATTGCGAGAAGAAACAGGAGTGAGGGCAGGCCCACAGTCAGCTTCATTCCACCCCCCACCCCTCCCCATGGGACACAAGTGATCAGAGGCCCTCTCACCTGAGGCCAAGATTATCATGGGCTTGATGGAGCCACCCCAGGGAGCCCCAAGAGAGATGAAACCATCGATGAAGCGGTCCTTCCAGGCCTGGGGCTGGCGCAGTAAGAAATAGAGCAAGTGCAGGCAGCCGAGGCTGTGCCCAATAAGGAAGACAGGCCTTCTGTAGGTGGTGTGCATTTCCTCCACTAGCCCAGCAAGCTTCAGGTAGTACTCCTCCTGCTGGCCTGCAGGGGGGGGTGGATGGGTCAGCACAGCTGGGATTAGGGGCCACCTGCCCTACCCCAAGACCCCTATGCACAGAGACACTCACTGGGCTCCAGCCGCCAGTCGTAGGGGGCGGCCCGCACCGTCTCATCCCGCACATACCCATTGTTGACCAGGTTCTGAACCAGTGTGTGCATGTAACCTGTGGGCGAGGCAGCGGCACTGGGGGCTCTGGCCGTGGCTCCTGCAAGCCCACCAAGCCTAGAGCCCCACACTTTCCTGCAACACACATACCTGCCAACTTGCTGTTGTCCAGATACTCAACAGAGTAGGTCTTGCCAAAGCCGGGAACACGGATCTGTACACCGGGGGCATTGGATACTCGCCCAGAGCTGCGGTTGTAGACAACCCTGGGGGCAGTGGGACAGTCAGCAGAGCGGCAACCAAGGAGCAGGGTGGGGGGGTAGGCCAGAGGGGAGGGCACGAACCTGGTGTTATCGATCCAGCAGTCTACCCCAACGGGTAGGAACATATTGAGATCCAGCCAGATGGTGAAAAAGTCATCTGTCTTGCGGTAGCACATCCAGTTCACCACATTTGGTTTATCCAGCTTGGCTTCCAGCTGATTCCCCAGGCAGCCAGGCACTGCAGGCACCAGCCTTCACTCTGGATCCCTCCCATTTCCCTGCAGTGGACCCCACCCCCATCTCACCTCCCCGACACTACAGTGACCAGCCCCGCCCCTTCATCTCCCACACCCTCCACCCCCAGGGACAAAGGACAAGATCCTCTCTTTCTGATCACATCCCCTGCCCCGTCCCCCCAAAGCCCAGGCTCCCCTCAGTCAGGGAAGGTACAGGGGCCAAGGCCACTGACCCCTGCCCCCACCAAGCAAACATGTAGCATGGCTTTCCATCACTGCCAAAGTCCAAGGGGAGAACAAATAGTACGAGGGAGTGGGGCCGGGCCTAGGAGTAGGGGCAGGACTTGATGAGCCTCTCCAGCTCTCCTGGGCTGGGCACCTTGTCCTTGCCGGGGTGGGGGCTGAGGAAGGAGTGGTGGGGCTTGGACCGCGGTCCGGTGGCTACAGCTGACCACAGCTTGTAATGCCCCGGTCAAGCCCTCAGGCACACCCACCCTCTCTACTCCACCCACCTCGGGGAGACAACTCGGAGACACGAGAACAGTGTGGTGCGAGAAGGGGTTGATTTCTCTGCAGGACAAGCCTTTGGCCCCTCCAGACGCTGAGGCAGGGATCAGGGCTAATGCAAGGGCAGAAGGGCCTCGGCAGGCTCTACTACCAGGGGCTGGGGCCCAGGTTCCCCAAGGTCTGCCCTGGTGTATCAGGGGCCTGGCGGGGGCTTACCGAGGATGACGGGCCGTGTGTGGTTACTGAGCTCAGCCTTGGGCGTGGTGTGCGGGGGGAAGAGCACATTGAAGAGCCAGAAGGGGGCGGCGCTGGGGAGCAGCAGCCCCAGCAGCAGCAGGACCCACTGCCACGGGGAGCCGGGCGGCCCCATTCCAGCCCTTGTGCCTAGTGCCCAGTGAAGCAGTCCTGGGCTGGCCTTATCTGGAGTGGGGGTGGGAGGGGCCCCAGGGTCAGTGGGAGGGACAGCCTGGCCAATGGGGGTGGCCAGAGATTTCCGGAAAGGGGCACAGCCTCAGGGAGCCGGCTCTGGGCCTGGGTTCAGTTCCGCCTTCTTCCCTTGGTGCCAGGGGAAACAGAGCCGGGGCAGCGGGAGGCCCAGAAGTACACAATGTTTTATTGAAAAAAGTCAGGCTTCAGCTGGCTGGTGCCATTCAGCTCGGCTTGGTGGGAGTCCCTGCCCACAGTAGCCTGAGTCAGATCTTCCTGCAGGCCAGCTGGGCCAGACCCCTCCCTGGTCACCCTTCCCCTCCTCTCTGATGGTGACATTCGAACAATAAATATGCAATAAATAGCGCTCCTGGGCCAGCTGCCTTCAAACCCCACATCAGCCCCCACCAGTCTTCTGAGTCAGGACAGGCGTCCTGGGGTGCTGGACAGGAAGTCCCCTAACCTCTCAGGGTCTTGCAGGACCTCGGATCCACCTCCACTGCCAGGTCTGGGCCCGGTCTCCAAGGAGACCTGGCAAAGCTGGGTCCAGGGCAGGGCTGGGCAAAGCAGGGCTGGCGGGCAGGTGCTGGGAGGGGGCTGTTTGTTACCCTGGACACCTCCACTCTAGGCCACAAGTCTGTACTGGGCTCAGGAGTAGATGGTGATGACTTCACGGCCACCACCACGGACCAACAGCACCCGTTCGAGGCCCTCAGTCAGCACCTCCAGGAACTCCATGTCTGTAGGGCATCGGGTCAAGGAGGCAGCACCCAGGGAAGCACCAAGGGGCACCCAGGGAAGTCTGGCCTGTCAGCCAGAGCTGGGTGCCCTGGCACCCCCTAGGGCACCCAGGGAGAGGAGCTCCTGGCCTGACTTCACACACTGTCCGCCTCCCCACCGCCCGCCTCTTTACAAAGGGATACAGTTCTCATCGCCCTCGCTGTTCTTGGGTGGGCCGGGCATGTTCAGTAGGACCAGGCGGGCGTCATGGGAGCGTGTGACAATGACTTCATTGAGCTTCACAGCTGTGTGCATGCGCCGCACATTGGATTGGTCCCTGCAGATAATGCCGCTGATCATGGGCCCCGCCCCGGGCCCACCCACAGGGCTTGTCTGCCCCCCCCCCCCCGTCCCACCTCCAACCCCAGACCCTAATGTGGCTGGGTCCATTTCTGCTGCACTCACGGCTTAATATGTACCAGCTCCCGGAAGTTGTCGGGGGCATGGCTGGGGTCCCAGGGCTCTGCTGCCATATGTTTGTCCCGTGTCCATGTCATCTGGATCTTGTCAGTCCCAGCTGCAGACTCTTCCTCCTCGTCTGAGTACAGGCTCTCCAGCCGCAGGGCTGAGTGCCGGTCCTTGACCAGCTGGGCCTGAGGACAATCAGAGGAAGTTACCTCGGTGCCATGGGAAAGGGCGGGCCTGGCTGGCCCAGCATGATCACCCAGCCTTAGGGAAATGGGTGGGGCTGGGGTGAATCATTCTGATGCTCCCACCTGATGGCGTCTCCCAAGGCCTGACCCTGCCCTGGACCAAGAAGGCCACTGACCTCTCGCTCCCGCTCAGTCTTGGTCAGCCTCATCTGCCGCAGCATCTGGGAGCGCTGCTCCATCATCAGTGTCCGCTCGTAGGTATATGCGGAGATGTCGCTGTTATGCTGGGGAGAGGGTGAGCCGTGAGGACCGCGCTACGTGGGGCAGGGTATCCACAGGGCTATGTCGGGCAGGTGGCTTACCATCTCCACCACTTCCACCTCTGCCTCAAGGCGCAGGTGGTACAGGAAGACAGCCAGATCCTTCTTCATCTGGATGCTGTTGTCATCCATCTGGGCCACCGTGAAGATGCGCATCCGGCACTTCCTCCAGACCTGTGGCAACAGAAGCTGGTGGTTCAATCACACCCCACCCGTCCAAGGGCCCAGCCCCTCACACCGGGGCCCAACCGCCTGGCCCACCTTGTGCTGGCGTAACAGGAAGGGCAAGAGCATGAGCATGCCGCCGTCGTGGACAATCCACCACACATCGATGTGGCCCTCCAGGTAGCGTTCGTGGTTGCTGGGGTAGAAGGCGATGTTCTTGGGCACGAGCAGGGCCAGGTGGGCGGCCGTGGTGCAGCGCACGGTGTCTGGGGAGGAGGGGCACTGCTGATCGCCAGCCTGTGACCCTCTGGCCTCTGTCCCCACTTGACCCCTGCCCCTGTCCTGTGTGGTCAAGCCCAGGCCCTGACCCTCACGCACCAATAAAGGTCTTCCAGGCACGTGGGTCCTCACTCTGCCGCCAGCCGTAGGGCCAGCCCAGCACCACGGAGTTATGCCTCATGCCGCCCAGGCCGCAAGACTGGATGAGGTGGGCCAGCCCCTCACGCACCTTGCTGGCCACCACCACCTGGCAGAAGCCCTTCACCTTCTCAATCTCCATCATGTTCTTGATTGTCTGTGGGGAACACAGCAGGGTCAGAAAGCACGGCCATCAGCGTCCCCTCTGCTGGGCTCCCCACCAAGGCCCCTAGGGCGCAGGGGGTGGGGGTGGGGGAGGAGACGGGGGCAAGCTGCCCACCCAGAGGCCATGTTTTCAAGATGGGACAGTTATAACCCCCTTGCTCCAGCTCTCAGCTGGCAGCAGTGCTGTCCGCCTGGCTGGCCAGCACTGGTCCCCTCCCCTGTGCACCAGCTGCAGCCCGGACATCTCTAGTCCAGTTCATTGTCCTCCCAACACCGCCCCCTTACAGCAGGCACCTGCTCAGCGGCCTGGGCCTCGCCATAGCTCTCCAAGAAGCTGCCCTGGATGACAGAACCAACAATGGTCAGGCCCTTGCCGGCCTTAAGCTGGGAGGCGAAAGTGAGGAGCCGTGGGTACTTCACATGAAGGTCCTCATCTAGCTTCAGCAGCACCAGCAGCTGAGGCCTGTGGTGGCCGAATGGAGAGGGAGCCTGAGACCAGGGCCAGAGGTTTCCAGGGAGCCCAGCTCCCTCCCTTCTTGGCTCACAGGCCCCTACGGGTAGCAGTGATCCAAGGGCCAAATAAGCAGGATGGTGCCCCTGGCAACTCAGGACGGGGAGCATGGACTAGGGAGGGGGAGCCAGCACCTCTTGACTCTCCCACCCTCACAGTGCCCCCTGAGAACCTGGACTGGGCCCCGCCAGGCCGGGCGTGACTTACCGCCAGTTCTTGGTGTGAGGAGGTCCCTCCTCTAGCCGCAGCAGCGCATAGCGGGCAGCACTCAGGGACAGGCCTCGGATCCCGTCGCCCCACTCCTTCTCAGCCCTGCAGAGGCCCCCCACAAGCTGGTGAGCCCCTGGTCCCACCCAGGGGTTGTGTCCGTGTATAGGTGAGATGAAGGGGCCAGGCCCGAGTCACAGTCCCCCAGCCCCAGCACCACGGTGGCTAACAAAGGATGGCTCAGCTCCCCACAGCCCAACGAAGAGTGGCCCAATGGCCCCAAGCAGGCAGCAGCCCTCACTCACCCTTGGTACTCAATGTACTTGTAGATCATGCCGGCAATGAGCATGGCGACCAGGGCATAGTACCAGGACGAGACAAACATGAGAGCCAGGCAGAGGCTCATGCCCAGGAAGGACAGCGCCCTGGGCCAGAGAGTGGGAAAGGGCCAGATTCAGGGAGAGACCAATAGGGCCCCAGGCCCAGACCCCCAATCTCAAACCCCATCCAGAATGGGGCTCCAGGCTTCCCCAATAGCTCTTGTGTCAGAGGACCTGGCTCAGGGGCCCAGCTGGCACTTACCAGTGATAGTACTTGAAGCGAGGCCGCCAGTTGGGGGTCCTTAGGAGTGTCTGCACAGCACAGGCCAGGTTCACAAACAGGTAACACATCAGGAAGAACCTGCAGCACAGGGAGTGGCTGGTACAGAGAGGCCTCCTTGGAAGCCAGGTACCTGGTGTCCCTGCCTTTCCAGGCTGGGCCTGGATGGGGAACCAGGACATGTCATGGCCCTGCCCTGCACAGGCTCAGGCAGGTCTTCTCAGCCTCACCACGCCCAGTCCCACAGCCTGATGCAGATGGGACACTGCAGCAGTGTCCGCAGAACCAGGTCTTAGAGGATGGGCAAGTGTTCGCAGGCAGAGGAGGGGAGGGGGCTGCAGGAAGGGGGAACAGCTGTGGAAGAGGATGGTGTCAAGGAGGGCTCAGCGTCTGGAGATGGCTATAGACAACAGTCAGGCCTCTGGCCTGGGTGACCAGTTGGATGAGGGGCTGTCATGAATGTGGGGAGAGTGGGTCAGGGGAAGACAACAAGGGCCATTTTGAATCTCTGAGTTAGAGACACTTGAGGGACACTGCGGTGGGTGTGGGAGACTGGGACGGGGGAGGCCTACTGCATGAGCCCTCCAGGAATGACAGCCGAGGGGCAGAGAGCTGAGTGGAGGGGACGCCAACCTCCACCCTCAGCTGGTACAGGAGGAAGGACAGACAAGAAGGCAGCAGGGCTTACGAAAGAGGGCGTGCCAGGGGGCAGGGACTCCCATGAGGTGTCCCATTAGGGCTGCCAGGAGGAGCCACGTGATAAAGGCTGAGATACCTCCTCTGACTTGGGCAGTAAGGGGCCACCACCCAAGACGACTGTGGCAAGAACAGTTTCAGGTGTGCGTTGACGTGTGGGTGGAGCTGGGCAGTAATGGGCGGAGGTGTGCTGGGGGGAACAAGAGAGCACTGACTCCGGCAGGCCTGGCTGGGGCTGGGGGGTGGCTACTTCGGGGGGAAGGGTGAGTCTCACAGGCTGAGTGGGGCGGTGAAGGCTGGCTCAGTCATAACTGAACAAGCAAAAGGAGCACCGGCAGTGGAGCAAGATGTGTGAGGAGAGGTGGAGTGGGCCCCAGCCCTGGCAGAGGTGAACACAGCAAGGACACGAGCCCTGCCGCCAGGACCCCTGGAAATTGCCGCGTGCTCACCACCTCCTGCAGGGCACTGGCAGATTCAGATGCCCAGCATTCCAGAGCTTTAAAAGCAAACAACTTTGAAAACAGACGGATGGGGTAGTGGTGGCCTCATCAAGGTGCCAGAGACCAGTGCTTGCCCTGACCCTGCTCTGGGGGTCTTCCACAGAGGCACATGGGACCTACTGGTCTCTTTAAAATTTCTGAGTAAGTGCCAGGCTCGCTCCAGAAGGCAGAAATGGCTGAGCTCTGCCAGGCAAACATCCCCCCATACAGGCTGACACATCTCCCTGCTGCGCCCTCAACACCAGAAAGTGTCACAGAGATGCTGGGCGGGGCCCCCGGCTGAGGGGTGCTGAGAGTGCAAGGAGCCTTCCCCAAGACCATCCCCCAGCCCTGCCCTGACTCCCAGCTCACATGGATAGAATGGGGGCCACCATGTCAAGGGAGGCGATGAGGATGCCCAGCTCAGCGATGAGTGCTGTCAGGAGGAGTGCCCATGTTGGCTCGCCATTTGCCTTGCCATGGCCAAAAACCTGCAAGCACCGGAGTCAGTGGGGTCAGAAGTGAAGAAGTTGGTTCCACTGCCCCCATTCCATAGCTAAGGCCACAAGTCACAGCCCGGCCTCCATCATGAAGTCCCTCTGGGGCTCAGGTCACACCCATGCCTATCCTGATAGGTACAAGCTCCTCTGCCCTCCACTTCCTCAGGCCTCTCTGCTGTGGATGAGCCACAGACAGGCCTTGGGGATTCTGGGCCCAAGCAGCTCTGCCAACAGCAGGCCAGGGCCAGGGCCAGGGCCAGGGCAGCTCTGAGCAGCTCTCCATGGATAGCTGCATGGCCCTGGCCCCCAGCAGGATAAAACGCACCCATACTTATCTCCTACCTCTCTCCCCCAGCCGGTGTGAGGGGCCAGGAGCACCCAGGTGGTGGGGGAGTGCAGAAGGCTCACCCGGAGGAAGGGGATAATGTTGTCCTTGGCGATGGCCTGCAACAGGCGTGGTGCCCCAGTGAGGCTCTGTAGGCCGGCGCCGCAGGTTGAGAAGAAGGAGCCGATGACGATGACCCAGGGCGAAGGCCAGGCTAATGTGCCCACCACCAGGTTCCTGCTGACGCCATCGCCGTACCTGCAGGGGCCGGGCTCAGGCCATGTTCCACGCAAGGAGCCCCCCAAACCCTGGGTGGGGTCGCCCAGAGTGAGGGTTGGCAGGGGTCAGGAAGGATGGCTATGGTGGACAGAGCTCTGGCCCCTCAGCAGAGGCCAGGCCACCAGCCCCTATCCTTTCCCCTCAGCCCAGCCCCCATCTGTTGTCACCATCCTCTCAGAAGCAAAAGTTCTGCTGGGGCCTGATCCACCACTGGCAACCAGCAGCCTGAGGACATGTGTGGGACCAGGTGTGCAAGGGGGGCCGGTGTCAGGGCAGCCAAAGCTGAGCCCAGTGCCACGAGGAGGGGCCCAGATCACTCACTTGTCCCGGAGGACCACACCCTCGATGCAGGCGCCAAAGAGAACCACGCTGCTGAAGTCTGTGGCTGCATCAAGGAAAGCTCGGCCTCCGCTGCCACTGCCGTCCCCGTGCATCCCCGCACAGCGCCCAAGGGCCCCTCGCCCAAGCCTTAGCTGGCAGACTCAGCTGGGACACCTGCAGCTGCGGGTTTCGTGTTGTGTACACAACCCTTGAGTGTGCGCGTGTGTGTGAGGGGTGAGGTACACATGCACGCATAGGGAGTGTGTCTGCGTGTGCCAGCTGGTGACTTATACACAGGCAAGTGCCTCCTGTCCCCATTCCCCACCCACCCCAGGCCTGGGAAAGGATACACACAAGGGAGGTTGTAACAATGGCCAGAATGGTCCCCACTGGGATGGACTTCTGTGCATCTCGGAGGTCCCCGGAGCGGTTTGAGCCAGCCATAATGCCTCCAAAAACAAGGAAACTCCCTCAGGGGCTCCCCGGGAGTGGGGGCAGGGCAGGGTGGGTGGGCAAGAGGGCTCACCTGTTACGGAGGGGAAGAAGATGCCGACCAGCACGGTGAAGGACGTGGCGATGTCGGCCACCACGTACAGGGGCAGGCTCTCCTTCAGGCCAAGGGCGTCTGTGGAGGACAGCCCGTGCTTCTCCACGACCTCACCCTTCTCCAGGTAGGCGCTCCACAGGTTTTCTGTGGGGGCAGCAGCATCACCACTGCAGCCCCACCTACTTCCCAGGGAAGTTTGGGGCAGCCCAGCCAGAGGCTGCAGATGTAAGAGGTTCTCGGGGTTCAGGGGGGTGACTTCAGCCGAATGGCTACGGTGTCAGCCACCGGGCTGCTCTGGCCACAGAGAAGGAGCTGTCTGGCTAGAAGTCTGAAAGGCGAAGGTGGCTGAACCACCATCACCTGCCACTGCCTGCCTCCTAGACAGAGGCCCTTTATGGCTCCTGTGAGAACAATCACAGGCAGGGTCAGGGGCTGGTGGCTGGGGAGAAATGGGCTGCCAGAACTTTCTGGGGGTTGTTGCAGGCCTGGGACACTGGCCAAACAGGCTCCGTTCACCCGAAACCCAGCTGCCAGGAGCCAGGCTGAGAGGACACGGCTGGGCTGGGAAGGCAGCCAGAACTGCCTCCCATTCCTGAGCTGGCCACACAAGGACGGCTCTGTGCTAATCCGTCCTTCCGTGCTCATTCCCTACCTCCTGCTCAGTGTGGGGGGCAGGAGCAGGACAGGAGGGAGGACGCACCCTGGAGCACGCCAGCAGCTGCACCAGGGATGCCAGGGATCTCAGTCACATTGTTGAGCAGAAAGTAGCGGTCGCAGGAGTCTGCGGTGAGGTTGGGGCTGTGGCAGAAGAGGCTCCAGAGCCGAGTGGCCACGGTCTCATTGTCCACCACGGCTGTCTTGGCACAGACATCAAACTGGTCCCGGGACAGGGTCCTATTGCCCAGCATACATACTCTGTGGGGGTGTGGAGGGGACAGAAGCATCAGAACCTGCTCAGCCGGAGACCCCAACCTGCTCCCACCCTGTAGCCTCTACAACTCAAGGCATCAAAGGCCATCCACGTGGGAAGGATGTCAGTGCAATGCCTGGATGTATTCTCAGGTTACTTACGGAAACACGGGAGGGTCAAAAATAGACTTGATGCCCCCAGCATAGATGGAGAGGATGGAGATAATCACACAGGCCAGGAAGAGCGAGGCAAATTTGTTCACATACTTGACACCAACAAACACCACCAGGGTCATGAAGGTCAGAAAAATGGTCCCATACACCCGCATATTGTTCAAGGTGGCACTCGACATGTCATGAGTGCCTGTTGGGTAAAAAATGGCGGCTGGTGGGGTAATGTAGGTCTGAAACAAGAAGACAGACAGAGGAGGTTCAATCTTCCTATGTGGAGAGTCAAGCCCAACATTTTGGTTTTCTTTTTAAGAGTATCCAGAGGGGAGTTCCCTGGCGGTCCAGTTAGGACTCAGTGCTTTCACTGCCGTGGCCCAGGTTCAATCCCTGGTTGGGGAACTAAGACCCCATAAGCTGCACGGCCAAAAAAAACCAAAACCAAAAAAGAGTATTCAGAAAAAGCCAGTCACAAAAGAGCATATATTGTATGAGTCCATTTATATGACAAGTCCAGAATAGCTAAACCTGATTAAATCTTTATCTATCTATCTATCTATCTATCTATCTATCTGGCTGCGCCGGGTCTTAGATGCAGCACATGGGATCTTTGTTGCTGCGTGCGGGATCTTCGTTGCGACATGCAGGATCTTTAGTTGCAGCATGCGGGATCTAGTTCCTGACCAGGGATCGAACCCAGGCCCCCTGGATGGGGAGCACGGAGTCTTAACCACTAGACCACCAGGGAAGTCCCTGATTAAATCTTATTGAAGACAGAAAGCAGATTAATGGGTGCCTAGGGCTGGGGGGAATGGAGAGTGATCACTAATGACCATGGGGTTTCTTCTTGGGGTGATGAAAATGTTCTAAAATTGACTGTGGTGACAGTTGCACAACGTTATGAATATACTAAAAACCATCCACTTGTGTACTTTAAATGGGTAGTGAATTGTATGGTATGTGAATTATCTCTTAATAAAGCCATTATTGGCTTCCCTGGTGGCACAGTGGTTAAGAATCCGCCTGCCAATGCAGGGGACACGGGTTCGAGCCCTGGTCCGGGAAGATCCCACATGCTGCGGAGCAACTAAGCCCGTGTGACACAATTACTGAGCCTGTACTCTAGAGCCCGTGAGCCACAACTACTGAAGCCCGCACACCTAGAGCCCGTGCTCCGCAACAAGAGAAGCCACCACAATGAGCAGCCCGCGCACCACAACGAAGAGTTGCCCCCGCTCACCGCAACTAGAGAAAGCCCGCGCACAGCAACAAAGACCCAACGCAGCCAAAAATAAATAAATAAAAATAAATTTAAAAAAAAAAAAAAAAAGCCATTATTTACAAAAAAGAAAAAAAGGATCCGGACACAGGAGTTGACCTGAATAGCTAAATAGCAGAAGTGTAACAGTTTGAGGAGCAACAAAACAATGACAGTACAGGATTATGAGCCAAAGAATAAAATAAATATCCAGGAGTCCATGGGACTTTCCTGGTGGCGGAGTGGTTGGGAGGCTGCCTGCCAATGCAGGGGACACGGGTTCGAGCACTGGTCTGGGAAGATCCCACATGCCGCGGAGCAACTAAGCCAGTGCGCCACAACTACTGAGCCTGTGCTCTAGAGCCTGCAGGCCACAACTACTGAGCCCACGCGCCACGACTACTGAAGCCCGCTCACCTAGAGACCGTGCTACGCAACAAGAGAAGCCACCGCAATGAGAAGCCCGCGCACCACGACAGAGTAGCCCCCGCTCATCACAGCTAGAGAAAGCCCGCACACAGCAACGAAGACCCAACGCAGCCAAAAATAAATAAATTTATTTTAAAAAATATATATATATATATATCCAGGAGTCCATACTGATATAAATACATGGTTGAATAAATAAACAAATGGAAAAAGGACAATTTCCTTACAGAAGAAATCAACATAACAAATGTAGGAATGTGGGTAACAGAAAAACAAACAGGGCTTCCCTGGTGGCGCAGTGGTTAAGGATCCGCCTGCCAGTGCAGGGAACACGGGTTTGAGCCCTGGTCCGGGAAGATCCCACATGTCACAGAGCAACTAAGCTCGTGCGCTGCAACTACTGAGCCTGCGCTCTAGAGCCCGTGAGCCACAACTACTGAAGCCCATGCACCTAGAGCCTGTGCTCTGCAACAAGAGAAGCCACCGCAATGAGAAGCCCGCGCACCGCCACGAAGAGCAGCCCCCCCTCTCAGCAACTAGAGAAAACCCGTGTGCAGCAGCGAAGACCCAATGCAGCCAAAAATTAAATAAATGAATGAATAAATAAATTTATAAAAAGAAAAAGAAAAACAAACAACAAAACCCCCAGAATACCCAGGAACAGGCTCCACGCAACAGACAGGGGACCTGGAGGTGGGAATAGACAGGCAGTTCCTCTAAACATCTACTGTCTGGATGCCCAGGGGTGGGCACTTTTTACCCTGTGCGCCCCACTGCTCCTCCCCCCCTTCTCCCACCACGAGGTCAGTTCAGTGGGAAGAGGGAAACTGAGTCAGAGCACACATGAGGCCCACAGTGGGGGCACTGACCTCCAAACAGGGTCCTGTGGCTGTTCACCCTGATTTAGGGATGAGGATAAGATGGATCTGAAGGGCTGTATTAGCACAGAGCCCTGGGGGAAACAGAGCTGGCCAGAGCCCACATAAGCCTGGGAGGCAGGCCCTGCGTCACCACCAAGATCTGTCACTGAGTTAAATGCAGTAGTTCACAGACCACCTGCCACGGTTGAAATGTTGCCCGAGTGGATGGAACATCCAGGGTCAAGGTGAAGACAGCCAGGCCCCTTCCTTGCCTGGCCCAAACTGGGAAAGGGCTGAAGGGGAGACTGGCTTGAACAAAGATCTTTCTCCCTCGAAGAGGCCTCCCTCATTATAAGCCCTAGACCCTGACCAGAGGTGAAGGGAGCAGGAGCCGCCTGGGCCTATGGGAAATGGACTGTTTGGACAAGACCAGAGTTGGCCAGGGCTTAGCCTGACTCACCAGCAGGATCTCAATGGCCCCCAGGATGTACATAGCCGCTGCAAATGTTGTTCCCAGGTAGAAGCACAGGCCAACAGCCCCTCCAAATTCTGGTCCCAGCGAGCGGGAGATCATGAAATAGGAGCCCCCAGCTACAACAGAAGAAGCATACATAGGTCAAGGCTGGCTCTTCTTCAAGGGGGCCTCTCCCATGACAACCCTTCACAACCATCCAGAGGGACAGGGACTGCTTTTCCCATTTACGAACGAGCAGAAGGGTTAGAAGACTTGCCCAAGGCAGCATGGTTAATAAGTGGCCAGGCTGCGGTTGGACCTGATTTCCATTTGACTCCAACACCCAGCACGGGCCAGTGACATGAATACTCTGCTGGGGCAGCTCTAGGTCCGCAGCAAAGCCTAAGTGGCGTACTGTCCCCCAACTCCCTGCAGTTAGGTCACTCCCCGCAGCCTCCCCTGGTTGGGTGTGTCCTATCTCAGCATGCCTCACCCCTCCCAAGGGTTATGTCTGTCAGTCTGACCCTCCAGACCAGGGCAGGGACTGTCTAGCTTTTTGCCCCTAGGGCCGGCCACTGGGTGAGCATCCATGGCTGACCCTCCTGCCCTGAATCTGTGCTTCCATCAGAGTCTAACACCCCTGGCAAGACTGAGTCAACACTGGACCCCAGGGCCAGTGAGGGTGCAGGGGACAAGAACAATCCCATGCTGCTGGTTGAATCCGCTCCTGATGAAACTTCTCTGGTGAAAAATCTGGGAACAGGGATCAAGAAGCTTTAAAAAGTCTAATCCCTTTCATGCTGTAATCCCACCTCTAGGACCCTCTCCTAAGGAAACTGCCAGGGGCATGAACAAAGATCAGTGTGCAATGCTGTTTATGACAATAATGTTTACAATAGTGAAAAAGTAGGGCTTCCCTGGTGGCGCAGTGGTTGTGCGTCCGCCTGCCGATGCAGGGGAACCGGGTTCGCGCCCCGGTCCGGGAGGATCCCACATGCCGCGGAGCGGCTGGGCCCGTGAGCCATGGCCGCTGAGCCTGCGCGTCCGGAGCCTGTGCTCCGCAACGGGAGAGGCCACAACAGAGGGAGGCCCGCATACCACAAAAAAAAAAAAAAAAAAAATAGTGAAAAAGTAGAACCCAAGAGTAGGAGAATAATAACATAAATTAGGTAATGTCAATCCTGTTTTAAAAAAACAAATGAACTGTTTCCAGCACTTGAGAAACACACAGACACACACAGACAGACAGACAGACAGACAGACACACACACACACACACACACACAGTTTGGGGAAAACAATACATCTCAATAGTTTACAAGACCCTAAGACCATGTATGAAAAGGCTAACAGTTATGACCTTAGGATGGTGGGACTACGGGTACTTTTCATTTTCTCTTCTACATTTTTTGCACTTTCAAACACTCTATGGTAAACATATATTGCCTTTTTTCCCCTATTACTTTCATACTAATGCTGATAAAGCTGTTATTTGAAAAAAATAGAAAAGGATTCAAACACAGAAGCCAACCCGAATAGCCAAATAGCCAAAGTGTTCAAGCAAAACAATAAATAATAATGGTACTAAGATTATGAGCCAAAAATAAAATAAATATCCAGGAGTTCACAGTGATACAAATACATGGTTGAGTAAGTAAATAAACGGAGTCTCTGAAAACCAAGTCCAATCTCATCATCCCGGCTGAAAACCCTCTGCATTGTCTATCCTGTAATCCAGTGTGGCCCAGACTCCTTGGCTTGGGCCACCAGTTATGCCCCATCACCTTCTTTATCAGCCCCAGCCCCTGCTTTAAAAAAATTACTTTTATCCAAAAAAAAAAAAAAAAAGCCCAAACAAACAAAACACAAAACAACAGCAATGTCAAACTCTGTCAAGCAAGGATGCTCCTAAGTGGAAGCACTGTCATGGAGTCAGGGACTAAGATCCCAGCAGAAAACGGCCCGGGGGGGCAACGAGTGTTCCTAGGCATGTGAAGGTGGATTCTGGGCCCATCCCCTCCGCAGGCCTGAGTGGCGCTCACCCACCTGGAACCACGCCGTTGGTGGCAATGGCGCTCATGGAGATGGCCGTCAGCAAGGTCTGTGGAAAGGAGGACCTAGGTGAGCAGCTCAGCTGGGGGGGCTCTGGGGGGCGGCGTGGCCCTGCCCCAGCTGGGATACTCACACAGCAGCAGCAAATGAGCACAATGAGGAGGGCCTGCAGCACACCGGCCGTGCCCACCATCCAGGTCAGCCGCAGGAAGAGGATAACCCCGAAGATATTCTGCAAGCAGGGCAGGTACACCCCCATGAGGGTGCCCATGCTGGGTGCCTATGGAGCAGGAGGGGAAGGGGGAGACAGAGCATCAGAGGGGCCCAGATGCTCCAAGGAAGGCCAGCCCCTAGTCACTTGACAGTCCCCCGCCCCCAGGCTGTTCTACCAGAGAACAGGTTGGAGAGGGACATTCCAAGTGGAGTCCTGGGGAGTGCAGGGGGTAAGGTGAGAGGATGTCTGTGTTGACTTTCATACATGAAGAAACAGTTTGGGACTGGGAAGGTATAAAACCTGATTCTTTTCAAAACCCCACGTGTGAGCTTTTGAGCCTCACCTCCCCCTCATGGTACTGCCCCCTTCCCTTCCTCTCTTCTTTTATACTTCTGGAAAGGGAGGTCTGTGTCAGATCTCCACCTTCCCACCAGCATGCCCCATGTCACCCAAGCCAGAGTCTAAGAAGTTGTTCCTGACCCTCCTTCTCTCCAACCCCCCAGTTCAGTCTAGTGGACACCGAGTCCTGCCCAGTCTGCCTCTCAGGCTGCCCTGAGATCAGCCTTCCTTGCCTCAGCCTTAGTCCCTTGAACCTGGGGCACTACATCTGGGGCACCTGGATGGTGCCTTCCTGTGCCTGTCAACCTCTCCACACTCCAGCCCGCTCTGCTGCCAGAGCAGGTCTCTGAAAACCAAGTCCAATCTCATCATCCCTACTAAAACCCCTCTGCATTGTCTATACTGTAATGCATAGTGTGGGCCAGGCTCCTTGGCTTGGGCCACTAGGCCTGCCCCATCACCTTTGTCAGCCTCAGCCCCTGACAACATCAGTCCCTCAGAGCCTCTGAACCAGGGCATGTGCTGGGCTCTGCCTGGGAGGGCTACCCCTGCCTCACTGCCTGGCAAATTCCTCTTCAGTTAAACCTTCAGGAGACTTAACTGTTTCCTCTTCCAGGAAGTTCCCCCAGGTTGCCTTAGCTGGAGTTGGTACTTCCTCTTGCATCCCCTCAGCATCTGATATACCCTTCCATCATAGTGGTCACGGTAACTGTTCACTCGAATGACCATACTGGGTGGACTTGGCTTGTTCACTGTTCTATCATCAGCAGGCCCTGCTGGTAGTCAAAAGGTGCTCCTAGCCCAGTGAGCGATGCCTTAGAAGGCCTCTGGGATAACCTGTTGGGAAAATCCTGCATAGAGAGTAGAGACTCAGGCTGGAGGGCAGGTAGGGAAGGTCTAACGGACATATCCAGGCAGGATTTCTCAGCTACCTAAGGGTAGAGTAGGGGCCAAACAGGAGGCCAGGGCAGACGCTGAAGCACAGAATTAGGGCTGGTGCCTTCTTCTTCTTCTTTTTTTTAAAAAAATATTTATTTATTTGGCTGCGCTGGGTCTTAGTTGCGGCATGTGGGCTCTTAGTTGCGGGATGCAGGATCTAGTCTCCTGGCCAGGGATCGAACCCAGGCCCCCTGCATTGGGAGTGCAGAGTCTTAACCACTAGACCACCAGAGAAGTCCCATGGGCTGGTGGCTTCTTGAAGAACTGAGCCTCACATGAGAGCAGCCCAGAGTAGTGGGGCCCTGAGAGCTTCCACCAGAGCCCCAGCAAAGCCTCCTGCCCTGGAGCTGGGGTGGGAGAAAGAACTCTGGCCACAGGAGCTCTTCTCAAGGGTCCAGGCCTGGGGCAGGATCTGTGTGCAGCCTTAAGGACCACAGAAGGGCCTAGAAGGGCCCGAGTAAAAACAAATGGTCCCTCCAACTGTCCTGCACAGTGTAGGTGAAGGATACACCTCATCTGGGCTCTGTCTGAGCCCTTCTCAGAGGCCCTGGACCACCCGCTGGATAGTAGCAGCTCCCAGCCCCCCATTTGAGGCTGAGTCACTCTGGGAAAAGGGCAGTGTGGGAAAGGGCAGGGCCGGAAATGCTTTCTGCATCTCCAAATAACCTCTGGCAGCCTCAGAAGGTCACCAGGACACAGGCGGAGTGGCTGCCACGGAGAGGCTGCCTTGGGTCTTGGTGTGGTCTGGTTGGAGGACCGCCCTTCCGGCTTTAAGCTTTCCTTTTCTGAGGCCCCTGCTCAGACCTGCCTGGGTGAGGGCCACAGCTCAGCGGCCCCAGCTCCCTAGCTTCCTACTGACTCTCTGTGGACTTGACCAGGCTCCTGCTTTCTCCATGAAAAAGCCACTGGCGCTGGGACACTCAACCATCCTCTCACATCTTTAACCTAGGGCCAGGTGAGCTGGCAGGTAAGCTGAGGCTGGACCCCAGCATCCTCACAGGCTCCTCATAAGGCCAAGGGACCATGGCCTTTCACCAACTCAGAATTTCTTCTGACACCTTGTGGAGATGTACACTAGCCTTTCTCAGGGACCTTTTTACTCCCAGCCCCAGTTTCCTGGGCTTGGTCTGAAGGGACAGGGAGGAGGCTTTTACCCAAGGATCCCACCACCCACTGCAGGGCTAAACACAGAGAGCCACAGATAGTCAGGGTTCTCTGCTATCTGCAGTTCAGAAAATATCAGCAAAATCACAACCAGCAGGATAGGGTGGGGGTCACGTCTGTGTGACCTCAAGAACTCAGCTGCCCTCTCTCAAGCATGGGCTAGTTTGTCTCCCAGAAGTGAGGGGTGCACATCAGCCTCTCGCCTTGGCCCACCTCAGTAAGGTCCAAATCTCATGGGCAGGTCTGAGGTTGGGGATTTGGTTTATTCCAACCAAGAGCTCCTCCTGCCTGTGCTGACCTCCAGCAAGAATACTACAGCTAATGCCAGACTCAAGCTCCTTCCAAATCACAGCTTCTTCCCAAACCTCAGGGAGTCAGTAGACATGGAGGGAACGTTCTTTGCCTCCAAACTGAAAACGCAGGGGGGAAGAAAACCCAGCATTCAGTTAAACTGAGCCCTGTCACACAGGGGAGCTGAGCAAAGATGTGCAAAGTCATCCCGAAGAGAGGACGGCTGGAGGGCCAGAGGCCTGGATAGCGACTAGGGATAGGACCAGCAGAGGATAGGGAAGCCCCAAGAGGCATGCTCCTATCACCCCCAACCCTGGTGCTCAAGGAATCCAGGGGCTGTCGGAGGGGTCTGCCAGTGGAGCCAACACAGTGAGAGGCAGAAGGGTTTAGTCAACTGCTCTAGGTCACATAGCCCCAAGGGACAACCAGGCTCCTGGATCCAAAGGTAATATCCTTATCCATCCTGATGGGATGCCAGTGATCTGGCATTCTACATAGTCACGGACCTCACAGTAAGCCCACAAGTCCCCGGCGTTATGCACTTATCTTGTTTAGCTTAGTCACCTTAGGCAAGTTACTTAATACCCCAACACTCAAGCTTCCTCATCTGTAAAATGGGGATGACAATAGCACCTGCCTCACAGCTTTGTTGTGAAGATGACATACAAGAACCCAAGCCCACTGCTTAGCATGACGCCTCACACACAGAGAGGCCTAAGTAACGTCACGTTCCACTGTTATTTTTGAGGGCCCCCCTGGTCCTATGCCCTGAGGGCCACCTCCTTGGCCCACCCCTTGAAGCCTCCTTGAGCCCAAAGCACTCAGTGCCCATCCTCCATGCTCACCAAACCTGGCACCTACTTCCCCCAGGATGGTCCTAACTATGTGGGGAAACTGCCAACTCCATGGTGTTGAATCTGTCTTCCTAGGAGTGGCCTCTCTGCTGCCCCTGACCAGCTCACCTTGGCTGCTCTCCGGCGGGTGCCCTCTCCACTCTCAGCCTCCTCATGCTCCTTGGCGCCCTGTGTGAGGTTGGTGTAGCTGACGAGCTTGCCCAGAAGAGATGATACCTTTGGGCGGATGTCCAGCTCTTCCTGTAAACAGAGCCACAGGGCAATCTGGCAACTGGCACCAGGCTACTTGTATGTAGCCAGCAGCCTGGCCTCTGGCCCCTTGCCAAACCCTGAGGCAGGCCTGGGCTCTTCCCTGGGGAAGCCCAAGCCAGCCCACTGGGCAGGTGTGGGTGCCACACCCCAGCACTCACTTCTCTCTGCCCCACCTTGGCTACAATCACTACCAGCCCATTTGCAAAACTACCTGCCTTGGGGGGAAAGGGCAGGACAGGGCACGGCTGGCAGACAGGCGAATGGCACGCTTCAGTCTGCCTGTTCAGCCTGGCCACCTCCCAGCTGTGAGTAGGCCTCTGGGACTCATATCTGCCCTCAACAAAAAAGCCACCCTAGTCACCCCAGGGAACCAAGGAAGTCAAAAGAGGTGTGGGACAAGTGAAATCTCTCTTATCTGCCCAAACCCTGATTGTCCTGGATGGTCTTCTCCACCAGGCCTCATACCCCGTGAGTAACCCACCTCAGTCCCCAAGGTGGGATCCTGGACCCCTAGCCCATCTGCAGGTGGGGCCAGGTCAAGAGGCCTCCCAGGGCTCCAGCTCCCATGCAGAATCTAGCACAGCTTCCCCAGCACTGTGCCTCCGCCTGTCTGTGGCCCACATTTAGTCTTTCCCTGTCTATCAGTTCCCTTCTGACCCTACACACAAGGAGAAACTGGTCTGGAGTAAGAAGTGAAGATGCAGGTCTTTGCAGGTATATGGAGATTGAAGAGCCTATGAGACTTCCATGGGGCAGCTGAATGTGTGGGTCAGAATTTAGGGGCCTAAACCATGACTTCAATCCAGATACAACTTCTGAGCTTGAGTCTGAAAATGATAAAATTCAAGTTCAAAGGCACAAAATTGGGAATGTTTCCAAAGAGACATCCACTGAGGTTGCAGATATGGCTAGAGGGGGCAGATCCGGTGAGAAGGACCAGGGCTCAGTAAACTTGATGGGGACAGAGTTGGAGGAGTCAACCAGGAAGGCCAGGGAAGAGTTCACAGGAGAGGGAAGAATCATGGACTATGAGAAGTCCTAGAAGTGAAGGGGACAAAGGAAATCCTGAGGTAAGAAATACTGAGAGGTGGTGACCTTGCTGAGGGGCTGCATGGAAGTCAAAGGTGAACACCCCTGGAGGTGGTATTGGGGTACAGTGGCCTCTGGGAAAGCAGTTTCAGTTCAAGGGCCGAGGGAACCACAGCCTGGTTGCCAAGGGAGCGAGACAGACAAGGGGAGACTGGAGGAGAAGCCGAGACATAAGGAGGCACAACATCCAGCCTGTCTGCTTAGCTAAAGCTTGGGTCCTGACAGGTCCCTGCCCACCCACCTCCCTGCTACACCTGTGGCCCAGAGTGGCTCCTCAGCTACCTCAAACAGTGCCAGGTTCCTGTCATGGTAGTCACTTCCTCTGGAAGCTTCCATGGGACAAAGAAAAGGGCTGCTCTCTTTGTGGTTGCCATGTCCTGTGGAGAGAGAGGAACAGAATCCCAGTCAGGGGCTGCCTACTGAACCCCCAGCATGCACTCCTCCCCAGCAGGCGTGCCGTCATCTCTGTGGAGCACTCTGTGGGCCAGTGTTACCATGCTGGGCCTGTTTCCCCATCATACCCTGCCAGCCTCCTTGAAAGGGCCAGAATTGGCAGTGGCCAATGATCAAAACCCAGCACGTAGGGCTTTCCTGGTGGCACGGTGGTTAAGAATCCGCCTGCCAAAGCAGGGGACATGGGTTCAAGCCCTGGTCCAGGAAGATCCCACATGCCGCGGAGCAACTAAGCCCGTGCGCCACAACTACTGAGCCTGCGCTCTAGAGCCCGTGCGCCACAACTACTGAGCCTGCGTGCCACAACTACTGAAGCCCATGTGCCTAGAGCCCGTGCTTCGCAACAAGAGAAGCCGCTGCATTGAGAAGCCCGCGCACCGCAGCAAAGAGTAGCCAATGCCCGCCTCAACTAGAGAAAAACCCACGCGCGGCAATGAAGACCCAACTCAGCCAAAAATAAAATAAATTAAAAAAAGAAAAAAAAAAACAGCGTGTACACTCATCTAGCAGAGGGCACAGGTGTGTGAAGGGCCCAGACAGCACGTTTTAACACCAAGGGGCAGAGTCAACTGCAGGAGGGCGTGGCCCATCGTGGCCCACCTTCAGACCACCCTTGAGACACACACTCCCATTTTCCAGCCCTTCGGGAATATCCAGTGTGCCGGATGCCCAGGGCTCGGTGTCTTCAGGGCTCCCCCCAGGTGCTGCCCTCCAGACAGATGAAGCCACGCAGGGCTCCTTCTGCGGCCATGGCCAGCCGGCCACCTACTAGCCACCCCACCATGCACTGCACAGGGGCGTCCTTGAGGGCCACCCGAGGCATGCCGGGAGGAGGGGCAAGCAGGAGACTGGCCAGAGAGCGGAAGTGGGTGCCTGAAGCTGTCTAGGGTCATCTGGGAAAGCCCTACAGAAGCCTGACCAGGTGGGTGTGGGACTAAGCAGGACTGTTGGCAGGACCCTCTTGTTGACCTACCTCCCTGTCCCCAGATCGTGGCTGCTTGCTCCAGACTAGGCGTGTGGCCAATCCCAGCATCCACCTACCCCCCAGGCTGGTGAGGCATTGCCTCAGCACCAAGAAAACCTCACAGAAAGGAGCCAGATGCACCTTTTTTTTTATACGCCTGCCTCAACTCTCAAAGCTTGGCTGCATTTTCTGGCCACCGGCATTCACACTCTTCCCTGTTTTCCAAACTGTGTCTACTGTGAGTCTCAGTGGGTGACATTACCAGCTTTTCATCAAGCAGGCAGAAGACATCAAGTACCCCTTTTCTAGTTGCTAACAGTAAAACCCTCTTCAGACAGTCTGACAGCTGCAGTGGCAGTGGCTGGAGGCTTCACAGCAAATGGAAAGATGACATCTTGGTTCAAAGAAGCCACGTTAGTGTTGTATGGCAATGACTGTGGCAGCAGTGTTGGCCTGGTGTCCAGTGATGGAGGCGGCAACAGAAGTGTCTTCACTGATCCAGCCTAGTGGGGTATTCCAGCCATGCCTGGTTTTGTGAGAGCTACCTGCCAAACTTTTCTGGTTAAATAGCCCACAATCCATTTCTCTTTTTTGAAGCTAAGAATACTGAATGATGATACATCCTCCTCCATCTGATACATCCTCTTGCCATCAGTATGAGACTTAACTTGCCTTCTCTGAGCCAACAATCACTCAGCAGGTGCTGCACTGTGGATTCTTTACTGTCCAAAGAGACTGACAGGGAAAGCATGCTGATGACAATTTCTGGGGCAAAATCAGCTGTTCCTTCCCACAGTATGTAAAAGTGGTACATCGCCTCATCTAGGAACCTGGACTAGCTAAGTAAGCCATGCAGCTCAGTCCCAGAAGCTACATGGCTGTATGTAGGCCAATGCCAACGGCACAGTGGACAAAGGTAGTGGGAGTTCAGGCCAACCTACAGAACCATGTTAAAGCCTCATGGGGGGACTTCCCTGGTGGCGCAGTGGTTAAGAATCTGCCTGTCAATGCAGGGGAGACGGGTTACAGACCTGGTCCAGGAAGATCCCACATGCCGTGGAGCAACTAAGCCAGTGCACCACAACTACTGAGCCTGTGTGCCACAACTACTTAAACCCACGCGCCTAGAGCCCACGCTCCGCAACAAGAGAAGCCACTGCAATGAGAAGCCCGTGCACTGCAACAAAGAGTAGCCCCCATTCACCACAACTAGAGAAAGCCCGCGCGCAGCAACGAAGATCCAACGCACCCAAAAATAAATAAATAAATAAAGCCTCGCGGGGTCACGTAACTTCTCAGACACCCTGTGACATTTGCTGTGCCCTTGATGCTTGTTCAGGATCAGGATAAGGAGCCACAACAAAAATCTGAAAACCCAGTAACAATGCCCATTACACTGACAGCCCTTCAGTGAGAAGCCTCTGAAAAGTACTCTTGGGTTTTTGTGACAAAAAAATATCTCCCCTGAATAAGTCAGAGGCTTCATTTTGTTAAAAAAAAGGCAACTATAAGAGCTCATCTTATTTCCCTTTCTACCTTGGCTGCCAGGAACCTCTAAGCTAAATTTATTTTTTAGATGCAGTCACCATCTACGTCGTCTCAGAGTCCTTGCCTCTTTCCTCTGCGTGGTTTTGACTTGACAGTAACAGTCCCTTGGGTAGGCATTTCTGTTGCATATCTCTTCTGATCCTTTTGTGGAAGTAGGTTGAAAGTAAAGTATAAATTATTCTAAACTCCTGCACTGCAGCCTGCCCCACCATTGTTACCTCATCTCTCTGAGGACTGCACTAGTATCCAGAAAACACAGAGCTGAGCACACAGCAGTTCCCCCAAAATGCCTATGGATGGTCCTCTAAGACCCAGCTGATCCTTGTCCCTCAGCCATGAGTCCAGGGCAGCTCAGAGACCTTGCAAGGGTTGCCTCTAGTCCTCACAGCAACACTCCAGTAGATATCATTTATCCCCTTTTAGTAAAAAGGAACGTAAAGCTCAGAGAGATTCAGAGGCAAGGTCACTCAGTGAGAGGGCCAAACTTGGGTCCCAGGATCCACCAGAGCCAGGTGGGAGCTGAGTTGTAGGTTCTACTCCTATTTTGGACCCCCACCCATCCCAGGAGGCACCCCAGGGTGCAGTACAAGCCTTTAACTAGAGAAGAGTGTCTGGGGTTTGCAGTTTGGCCAGGGTGTGCATACCCAAGGCTCTTGGTGCTCAGTAGCCAGCAGACGAGCTTGGATTCCTGAACCTCCCACTATGTGACCCAGGGCAACCTGCCTACCCTCTCTGTGTTGCCTTGGTTTCCTTTTCTATGAAGTAGAGCTAGTAACACCTACCTTCCAACTGCCCAGATGCATCAGAAAAGGGACAATCTGGTGCCAGACACCCAGCAGGGATTCCGTGGAGTTCCCCAAAACATCATTTAAAGACAGTTCCCATGGAATTGTGGGAATTGGACGGGTGGGGAGGTTGGTGTCTAAGCAGTGCCTGGATATCTGTACTGCCCTCAGCTATTCCAAAAATTCCAGGGCAGGTCTGGGCATGCCTGCCAGGCCAAAGCTGCTCAGATACCACCTGAGACCCCTGGCGAACCACAGCATGAAGGCTGGGCCTGGGTGCTGCCTGTGAGGCACACATGTACGTGTGTTCCTGCCAGCAGCTGTGACCGTACCAGCTGCAAGCAGGGATCCAGGTGGCACTCCTGATCCCTCTGCTCACAGGTATCTGCCAGGGGTACCCCTCTAGAGCCTCTTCACCCCCTGCCCACAGGCCACGGTGAGCTGGATGAACAGGCCCATCTAGGCCTTTGGAGCAGAGGTATGGGCCTTGAGAGATTCAGACACCAAGCTGGGGGGGTCCCCATAAGATGGACCTGAGGGTCACTATTTTTGTGCCCCTGATCCTTTGCAGCCCCCACCAAGAAGGATCATAACCACTCACCAGGGTGCAGAGTGTCCCCCATACCGCAGACGCAGTCAAGATGTGGCTGAAAGGGAGGAAGAGGAGGAAGAAGGGGGACAGTGGGAGGAGCTGGCCCAGCCTGGAGGGACCTGGAAGGACTCAGCCAGTGTGGCTCCAGCTCCCTACAGTCACCCTGCGAGAGGCCAAGGCGGGGCCAGAGGCAGGGCTCTGCTCTGCCCACCCACTGGTCCAGGCTGATCTTAGGGATGCAGCCCAGCCCAGCCCAGCCCAGCCTCTGAGGAGAGCGAGCCTCCAAGGGCTAACAGAGGAGCAGGGGTGGATGCTGGCTCCTGCTCTGGCCACTGGAACAAGGCTAGGGGCAGGTGCCGGCATGGGGCAGGGGTTGAGGTGTGTGCACCCACACAGCTGTCAAGCCTGTTAAATGACCATGATGTCCAGCAGCCTATGCCACTGTCCTGTGCCATCTCCTCACACAGCAGTCAGGTGACACACATATAGCCATCACCCACATCAGGCACGGATCACCTCAGTCATGTCACCATCACAGACAGATCAGAGTCAGATCAAGATCACATCACCTGATACATGCCAACACACATGTTCCCTGCATATCTCCATCATGGTCAGTCACAGACTAAGCATTTGTCATTAGTCACATCACCATCCTCATCATCGATAACCCTGCAGGAAATGGCCCACAAGAAGTGCTATCCTGACCCCACCTTCACTCTGCAGTACCCCACAGCTATACACTTGCACAAGCACAATCACACATGCATATGCTGCTACACATACAGACACATGTTCTCAGCAGTGTTCACACTCCAAGGGTGGGCCCTGCAAGGACAGCCCCCTGGGGGGCTCCTGGGGGAGGAGATGGTGAAAGGGTCAAGGGCAGGCACCTAGGAGGGGAGGAGGGGTTTACCTTCAGGCCCAGTTTAACATCTAGGTTAAGAGTTAGGGCTCTGGAGTCCCTAACCCTCGATTTGAATCCCCTAGAGCAAGTTACATAAAGGCTCCATGCCTCATTTCACTCCTTCCTAAGCATGAGTAACATGACCTATCCCATGGGGGAAATTAGGAGGATTAAACGAGTTAATTCACTTCAAGTGCCTAGACAAGCCTGGTCCCGTGTGAGTGCTCCACAGATGCCCGCTGTACCTACAGATGTAAGCTGGGATCCAAGCAAGTGCACTCACAGGCAGTTACCCACAGACCCCCTCAGGCAGGCACAGCCTTCTTTCCAGGGCCCGGGAGTGCTGGGAGGGAAGGGGGAAGGGGAGGGGAGGGGAAGAGAGAGAGGGTAGTCTTAGGGAAAGAGATGCTGCCGCACAAAAGTGTAGGCAAGACGGGAAGAGCTTAGGGGTGGTTCACAGGAGGTAGGAGGTGAAGGGTCTGGGGTCCGGGCTGCGGTCGTTGCTCCCATCCGGGAAGGGCCAGAGATGGAGGCTCAGCGCTCTCAGCACCCCGGGCGGCCCGGCTGGCCCGGCAGGCCTGGCCACGTCTGCAGCCCCCGCCCGCGGCCCGCAAGGGAGGAGCTGGGGCGGGGAGGGAGGCCCGACCGCAACCGCGGGCGCCGGGGGCCCAGGAAAATTGTGTCTGCGCGCGTGGAGTAAGGGACTGCTGGCGGCGACTCAGTCTAAGAAAAGTTGGGCCCGCATCGACGTGTGCGCGCACCGGCCGGCGTCGGCGTGAGAGCGGGCCCCGCGTGGCCCGCTTCCCTGCCCCCGCCCCCGCCAAGGACCCCTCCGGGCGCGTACTCACCCTCCGAGTCCTCCCGATCGGCGCGCTCCCCGTAGTCCACCCAACTGAGACCCTCGAGGTTGTCATAGTCGCCGCGCCGCGGCCCGTCCACCGGCACCACGGTGAAGTGAGGCATCCTGCGCGCTCGGCCCCGCCGCGCCCGCCGCCCCTGCCGCCCGCCTGACTGTGCCCGCCGCCCCGGGCCGGCGCGCCCCGCCCGCTCACATTCCTCCCCGCTGCGCTCACTTCCTCCGCCCGCCCCCCGGGCCGCCCCTCAGGGGCGGGGAGCAGGAGGGGCTCGGGCCGGCTCCTCCCTGAGGGGGGGGCCAGGCGGAGTGAAGTCCCCGGGGCGGGAGTACTACTCCACGGGCTGGTTAGGCCCGATTCCTGTGTGACCTCGGGTGGTGAGCCGCCCTCTCTGAACCTTAGTTGCGGTGCTTGTAAAATGGGGAAATGCGCTTCCACCTCTTGGGGCTGCTTGAGGGCCGTGAGACGGGGTACGGGGTGCATTGGCCCTGCGCTTTGTGCCTAGTGAGCGCTCAGTGACATTTCTGTGATTCAGGGACGGGGAAGGATAGGGAGGAGCGCAAAGGTCATTCCAGTCCTGCTCAGGGCCTCCCACCATTCCTGAGTACCCCCTCCCCATTTTCATCATCTCGCTCTTCCACCTCTCTCCTCCGAAACCTTGGAAACGGAAACCCAGGAAAGTCCCCTCCCTTCCCCCACCCTCCAGGTCTCCCTGTTGGAGGCTGCTGGGGATTCCTGCCCCTTCAGTAGAGGCCGCTTCCTCCTCGGTAGGAAGGACACCCATCCCCTCGCCCAGCCCCGTTTGCCTCTTTGGACGCCGCGTTGGATTCTTTAGCCAAGTTCTTTCATCTCAGTTTTATCTTTTACTGTCTCACCTCTTAGGGATTCCTTTACCCAAGCCATTCACTTCTTTGCTCTTAAATTTTCTTTCACTTTCTACTCCACTGCTTCAGATAACTTATCCAGTTGGCTTTACTTTAACATCTTTATCTTTCTAGGCCATTCTTTTAGCTATTTGTTTCTCTATCAGAAAAGCCCAGAGGCCACCTCACACCTCTGTCTCCATTTTTTTTCCTCCCTTTTATGACTCATAGGGCTTTAGAATATCAGAATTAGTGGTATCTTTCCAACCTACCTCAGACTCTGCGCCCTCTGACCTCCAACTCTGGGGCAGAATAAGGAATCAGAGTCGCTGGGCCCTGCAGGAAGACCTCGGAGCTGACCCGTATTCTGGCCCCTACCCCACAGTCATCCTGGCCAGGGTCTGTTGCTTTGTCCTGTCTTTCATGCCACCTTCACCTGCCCACAGTAGCAGCCTTCCAATGGACTCCCTGCTCCTGGTAGAGCCACGTCTTCTGAAGAGAAAGCCCAAGCTCTTCTCTTGGTCCACAAGGCCCTGCTCCCTCTGGCCCCTCCAACCTCTCCAGCTGCATCTCTCCCTATCCTCCTCCCCAGCCTCAGCCTTTCTGGCTGAGCATCACGGAAGACCAGATGCTCAGATGCTTTGGCTTCTTTCAGTTCCCCAAACTCAAGGAGTTTCTGTGCAGCGCTTGCACCTGGCAGAATGCCTTTCTACCCTCTGCCCCCACCCTCATTTACCAAACTCCTCTGTACGGAGGAGGCCTCAGCTTGGAGTACCACTTCTTCCCCAGAAGACTTCTCTGAAACACACCCCACCTCCCTGCTACCCAGCTTCACCCTCCCCTGGATTGTGTTCCCCTGGGGCATTTTCCCTTCATAGGACCCACTGCAGGGAGAAACGTGTTGGTGGAGATCTTTAATGTTTTTCATGCCCACTAGACTGTGGATTTCACATTGGCAGAACCATTTTGGTCTCATTACCTTGGTATCTTCAGTCCTGGTCCCAACACATTTTTTGACTAAAGAATGAACAGGTGCCCCCTCCTTGGTCTTCCCTGATGCTCTGCAAAGGTTCCCCATAGTTCTTACCTGGCCTGTCTCCTCAGGGGTGGGGTCAGGTGCTGTGTGGAAGTTAGGCCACTACAGCACAACTGAAACCTTAGACTCTGGGGGACTCTGTAGCTAGGATACAACTTCCCCCATACTATTGACTGGTCAAATAGCCTGCATCATCAGGGGACTCATGGGGAATAATAACAGGCAAAAACTAACAGACATTTAGAAGAACAGACATTTCAAAAGAAAACATCTGTCAGGAAAATGGTTAGAATACATGGATCAAAAATTCAAAATTAGCCTAATAAACACAAAAGATAAGGGAGAATATTAGCAATATGAAACATGAAAATATAAAAAAGAACAAGCAGAAATATAAGGTAGAGAAAAATATAATTATTCCAGTGATCTATGGCTTCATAACAAATTACCCCAAAACAGTGGCTTAAAGCAACAATCAACAAAAATATTTATTTGCTCACAAATCAGTAAGCTGAGTAAGCTCAACTCTATTCCACATGACATCAGTTAGGACGGGAGGATTCACTTTCAAGATGATTCATGGGAATTCCCTTGCGGTTCAGTGGTTAGGACTCCTGCTTCCACTGCCAGGGGCCCGGGGTTCAGTCCCTGGTCCGGGAACTAAGATCGCACAAGCCGTGGGTCATGACCAAAAAAAAAAGATGATTCACTTACGTTACCAGCAAATTGTTATTGGCTGTAGGCTAAGAGCTCAGTGGGGCTGTGGACCAGAGCACTGGGTCCTCTGCATGTGGACCTCTCCCTGGGCTGCTTGGCTTCCTCATAGTATAGTGGCTACAGTCCATGAGTAAGCATCCCAAGAAGCAGGACAGTTCTCTGGGCCTACGCCTGGAAATGGGCACAGCATCACTTTTGCCATATTTCACTGGTCAAACAGTTACAAAGCCCAGATTCAAGGGGCGGGCAGATATGGAAACCATCTTTGGATGGGAGAAGCACACGGGACCATATATTAAAATTACCACAATAATTGAAACAACACAATAGGTGATCTAATAGCATAAAGTTATAATCGAGAATGAATCAATAAATTGGAAAGACCAAGTTAAGGAATTCTCCCAAAAGAAGAAAGAGAAAACAGAAAAGAGATATGGGAAGATAGAAAAACAAGTTCTAATATCTGCACAATAGGAATTCCAGAAAAAGAGTTAAAGTTAAAATGGAGAAAAAGTACAACATGAATGAACCTTGACAACATTATGCTAACTGTAGGAAGCCAGATACAAAGGTCACCTATTATATGATTCCATTTGTAAGAAATATCCAGGATAGGGAAATCCATAGAGACAGAAAGCAGATTGGTGGTTAGGGGGAAAGAGAAGGATGGGGAGCAACTGCTTAATGGGTAGACAGTCTCCTTTTAGGGTGATTGAAATATTTTGGAACTAGATAGAAGTGGTGGTTGGAAATATTTTGGAACTAGATAGAAGTGGTGGTTGTTCAACATTGTGAATGTACTAAATGCCACTGAATTATTCACTTTAAAATGGTTAATTTTATGGTATGTGAATTTCACTTCAATAAAAATAAATTGCTAGACCTATAGGGAGAAACTGATACAAACACCATCACAGTGGAAGATTTCACCACAACTGTCATGCTTACAAATAGGTCAAAAAAAACACAAAAAAACCCCAGCAAGATATAAAAGATTTTAGTAACACAATTAATGACGGTGACCTAATGGACATGTATATAGTTCTACATACAACAATTGCAAAATTCCTTATTTTGGTCAAGTATACTTGGAACATTTACAAAAATTGATTATTGGTTGTGAGGAATACCTCAACAGAACTTCTGCTTCCAATGACGATTGTGTAACAGCGGCCAAATATTCACACACCATAATTATATACAGTATATAGTTCACAAAATGAACACACCAGGTAACCAGCACCCAGATCAAGACAGAGCACTTTACCAACAATCCTGAGGCCCTTCCTCATGCCCCCTTCCAGTCATTACCTCCCCCGAGGATACCCTTAAACAGACTTTAACATCATAGATCAGTTTTGCCTGTTTTTGTACTTTATAGAAATGGAATAATATGATAGGTATTATTTTATATCTTGCTTCTTTCACTCAAGATTATTTTGTAAGATTCTTGCAAGTTGTGGTGTGTGATTGTAATTTGTTCTTTTTCATTGCTGTGTACTCTTCCATGGAGTTAATATAGCACCGTTGATTTCTGTATTGTTAGGTTATTTTCAATTTGAAATTATTAAAAATAGCTCTTCTCTAAATATATTTGTTCATGTCTTTCAGTGCACATGTGTGCAGGCATTTCTGATGGGCCTTTATTTTTTAATTAATTAATTAACTTATTTATTTATGCAGGCTATGCCAGATTATTGTTGCAGCATGCAGGCTCTTAGCTGCGGCATGCGAACTTAGTTGTGGCATGCATGTAGGATCTAGGTCCCCAACCAGGGATTGAACCTGGGCCCCCTGCATTGGGAGTGCAGAGTCTTACCCACTGAACCACCAGGGAAGTCCCTCTGCTGGGTCTTTAGGGAAAAAAAAAATTAAATCCTTGGGTATATGTGTCTTTAACTTTAGTAAATAATGTCAAACTCTTTTTCAATGCAGTTTTTATCAGTTTATACTGCCACCAGCAGGGTATGAGAGAATACCTGCTGTTCCACACCCTTACAAATGCTTGGTATTGTTCATCTGTTGAATTTTAGTTATCCTTTTTTGTGAGTTTTATTTTGCATGTCCTTAGTGACTAGTAAGGTTGACTACCTTTTCATTTTCTTTTTTTAGTGTTTATTTATTTATTTGGCCACGATGGTTCTTTTTCTCTTTTTTTTAACATCTTTTTTTGAATTTTTGAATTTTATTTATTTTTTTATACGTAGGTTCTTATTTGTTATCTATGTTATACATATTAGTTTATATATGTCAATCCCACTCTCCCAATTCATCCCACCACCACCATCCCCCCTGCCACTTTCCGCCTTGGTGTCCATACGTTTGTTCTCTACATCTGTGTCTCTATTTCTGCCCTGCAGACTGGTTCATCTGTACCATTTTTCTAGGTTCCACATGTATGCGTTAACATGTGATATTTGTTTTTCTGTTTCTGACTTACTTCACTCTGTATGACAGTCTCTAGATCCATCCATGTCTCTACAAATGACCCAATTTCGTTCCTTTTTATGGCTGAGTAATATTCCATTGTATCTATGTACCACACCTTCTTTATCCATTCATCTGTCGATGGACATTTAGGTTGCTTCCATGACCTGGCTATTGTAAATAGTGCTGTAATGAACATTGGGGTGCGTGTGTCTTTTTTTTTTTTTCCTTTAACATCTTTATTGGAGTATACTTGCTTTACAATGGTGTGTTTATTTCTGCTCTATAACAGAGTGAATCAGCTATATGCATACGTATATCCCCATATCCCCTCCCTCTTGTGCCTCTCTCCCACCCTCCCTATCCCACCCCTCTAGGTGGTCACAAAGCACCGAGCTAATATCCCTGTGCTATGCAACTGCTTCCCACTAGCTATCTATTTTACATTTGGCATTGTATATATGTCAATGCTACTCTCTTACTTCGTCCCAGCTTACCCTTCCCCCTCCCCGTGTCCTCAAGTCCATTCTCTACGTCTGCGTCTTTATTCCTGTCCTGCCCCTAGGTTCATCAGAACCATTTTTTTAGATTCCATATATATGTGTTAGCATACGGTATTTGTTTTTCTCTTGCTGACTTACTTCACTCTGTATGACAGACTCTAGGTCCATCCACCTCATTACAAATAACTCATTTTCGTTCATTTTTATGGCTGAGTAATATTCCATTGTATATATGCGCCACATCTTCTTTAGCCATTCATCTGTCGATGGACACTTAGGTTGCTTCTATGTCCTGGCTACTGTAAATAGTGCTGCAATGAACGCTGGGGTGAATGTGTCTTTTTGAATTATGGTTTTCTCTGGATATATGCCCAGTAGTGGGATTGCTGGGTC
>NC_041230.1:37828538-37835667 GCF_002837175.3 Physeter macrocephalus
TTTTTTTTTTTTTTTTTTCCGGTATGCGGGCCTCTCACTGTTGTGGCCTCTCCCGTTGCGGACGCGCAGGCTCAGTGGCCATGGCTCACGGGCCCAACCGCTCCGCGGCATGTGGGATCTTCCCGGACCGGGGCACGAACCCATGTCCCCCGCGGACTCTCAACCACTGCGCCACCAGGGAAGCCCTGTGGAAAAGCTTTTAAGTTTCATTAGGTCCCATTTGTTTATTTTTGTTTTTGTTTCCATTGCTCAAGGAAGTGGGTCAAAAAAGATCTTGCTGTGATTTATGTCAAAGAGTGTTTTTCCTGTGTTTTCCTCTAAGAGTTTTATAGTGTCCGGTCTCACATTTAGGTCTTTAATTCATTTTGAGTTTATTTTTGTGTATGGTGTTAGGGTTCATAATTTCATTCTTTTACATGTAGCTGTCCAGTTTTCCCAGCATCACTTATTGAAGAGCGTGCTGGGTCTTAGTTGCGGCACTCGGGATCTTCATTGATGGTGCGGGATCTTCGTTGCGGCACGTGGGATCTTTTAAGCTGTGGCATGTGAACTCTTAGTTGCAGCATGTGCGATCTAGTTCCCTGACCAGGAATCAAAGCCGGGCCCCCTGCATTGGGAGCGCTGAGTCTTAGCCACTGGACCACAAGGGAAGTCCCTTTCTAAGAGTTTTGTACTTTTATCTTTCGCATTTGGATCAAAAACATATTCAAATAATTTTATTTTGTATGTTTTATTCTATATGGTGTGAACTAGGGGTCAATATTCTTTTTTATTTCTTTTTCACAAATGGATATCCAGTTGTTCCAGTTTGTCCTTATGGGTTCATTCAGGTTCTCCTCCACCTTACATCCAGTTCTCCTTTTTAACTCTGACCCAGCTTACCTGTACAGATTTAAGACCCAACAACAGATCAAGCAGCCTTTTCCATTGTCTCCTATATGTGCATAAAGTCTAATCCCTATAATAAATCTCTTATTTTATATCATTCACTGTGGATCTACTTATCTGATCAAATATTTACTGATATGATGCTCTTAAAGTGGGAAGACTCACTCTACTTGATGTCAAGACTTGTTTTAAAGTTGCCGAGATGGGACTTCCCTGGTGTCTCAGTGGTTAAGAATCTGCCTACCAATGCAGGGGACACTGAGCTCCGGTTCGGGAAGATCCCATATGCCGCGGAGCAACTAAGCCCGTGCGCCACAACTACTGAGCCTGCGCTCTAGAGCCCGCGAGCCACAACTACTGAGTCCGTGTGCCACAACTACTGAAGCCCGCGCGCCTAGAGCCCATGCTCTGCAACAAGAGAAGCCACCGCAATGAGAAGCCCGCGCACCACAAAGAGTAGCCCCCGCTCGCTGCAGCTAGAGAAAGCCCGCGTGCAGAAATGAAGACCCAACGCAGCCAAAAATAAATTAATTTTAAAAAATAGAGTTGCCGTGATTAAAACTTTATAGTATTGATACTACAATAAACAAATAGCCCAAATAAATGGAACAGAATTCAAAGAGAGACCCACACATATATGGACACAATTTATGTCATACGTGGCACTGTAGTCTCTCTGCTAATTTCAAGTTCCCATGGAAGGAACTTTGATCTGGCTCTGGCCCACCCTTGTGGATTGGGAGAGGAAAGTGGTCCGAGATGGAAGGCCTGTAGTAAGCTGAGCAGATGGCACTATGTTCCCTTTTTTTTTTTCTTTTCAAGACCTGATTTCTCCACCTCCATTAAAAAATCAGTTTAAGAAAAAAAAGAGGACCTTATCTGAAAAATCTAAAAGCTTTTCACGCTTTCTCTCTTGATATTTCCAAACAAGTCAGTTTATGCTACAAAAGGTATCACCCTTTAAAAACAAACAAACAAAACAAAAAACTATTTTAAACCTTTCAGAGAGAGATTGGGAACTACCACTGTCACAGTCCATGAGGGGATCAACTCTGCACTTGATTCCTTAGTGCTATTCTGTGGGCTCAGGCTTTTAGAATAAGAATAAGGTAAGATGCCTCTGCCTTTCCTGAGAAAGACAAAGCTGGAGGCCAATGGGAACAACCCATCTTGAGCAGCTGGGGCTAGAACATAAGACCGCTCACCAACCAAGAGCCCACCAGACCCAACTCCCCTGCCTGTGAAGAAGGAAGGACATTCACACCTGGCTCTGTACCCAAAATGTTTACTCTCAGCATACCTACGTTTGTGCCTGGACCACTAGGAGGGGAACTTTGTGAGACTTTGACACAAAGTCTCTAGGACTGGCCAGGTCACTAGAGCCATAGGATGAGGATTGAGAAGGTGGCAGCAGCCATGAGGCCTAGAACGAGGTGTGGGGAGGCTTTTGAGGGCCTCTGGAGGGCCTGATTGGTTGGCCACTTGTTTCCCACCCGGTGTGTGGACAGGTGTTCATTCTGAGGCTGAGTCAGGTGGGAGTGGCACGACCTGCCCACCTGTCTGTTTGGAAATTCATCCTCCGCAGGGCTCTGGCCGCTGTTTTCCTCTCTCACCTGGGGATGAAAGTCAGCAGTCAGTGGCTTCCCCAGCAACGCCCCCCCCACGCCCACCACCTGCTGAAACACTGAACCATCTTTTTGCCCAGCCCAGCATACTTGTTCCACTTGTCTGAAGACCCGCAGCAGATTTCCACGAAGGACACCCTGCAGCTGTTCCTCCCTCCAGCCACGCCTCAGCAACTCCTTTATCAGTACCGGGTATGTGGACACGTCCTCCAGCCTCTCAGGGAACCTGTGTGGCCGCCAGCTGGCTAGCTGTGGACCCGATCCTGGCCTAGGGCCCACTGTCACACCAGCCCCAGCTACATGTGGGAAATGAAGGTCCGTGTTCTTCAGGCTACTGAATGGAACTTTGGAAGCTCCTTGAAGACTGGGCTTCTGCAGCATTTACCTGCTGAGCAGATGCTTAGTCCACAGCACATCTGCTGGGCTGGGAGTGGAGCATGTGCTGGGCATATGAGGTCTCCTGTGAGGGGGTGGGTACTTAACAACTGTGATGGCTTGGAGTGGGAATGGGTCTACTGGGCCACAGGAGGGATGCAGAGTCCAGGAAACAGGTCCTGGGAGTGGGGAGATGTCAGGTGGGCTGGAAGACCAGAGTCTGTGGTGGAGGCCTGAAGGATGGGAGGACCATGGGATAAGGAACTGAGACTAAAGGACTCCCCACTGAACCCCCACCCAAGACAAACCTCAGGGAAACACTCACCGGCCAGACCCATCATAGTTTCCGCTAATCCCAATGAACTCAGATCCAGTGACGGCCCTGATGTGGTCAAAGTGATCTAGGGGGTGAGGGTGGTGATGGGTAGCACGAGGCTGGAGTTAGATCCTGGGACCAGCCCTGGTCTGGGGGAACTCAGCGTGGCCAATTCCCCTGCCCACAGCACTCCAGTACATAACAGCTGACTCCACAGAGCTCCCAGCCCATTGTGAGTTCTGAAGTGGCTATAGGCTAGACACTGGACCCAGAGTAAACCTCAGGGCCACCAACCCCTTTGGATCTTTTCCTGCCCAGGAGCCACCATGCCTCTAGGTTCGTTGAGAGCCTGGTTGCGGGGCTCTGCCTGTCCTTTCCAGAGATGTGGGAGCAAACGTGAGACTCAGAGGCAGAGGCAATTGCCTCCCCGAAACCCATCAGCACTGGTTGTAGCCCTAGATCTGGGTTCAGGGCAGTGAAGAGCTGTGTCTGCTCCCCTGAGCTGTTGGGAGGCCTGCCCAGGGCCCAGCAGGTATGCCAGATGCCTAGAGCTGTCCTGAGGGCCCTAGCGGCCACAGGCCAAGCTACGACTGCACAAGGAGTCGAAGCGGGGCTCATCTGCCACGGTGGACACGTTAGCAAACACGTTACACGGCAGTACCCCCGTGGACAGCGACACCATCACAATGCCACCATTTTTCTTCTACATGGATAAACAAATGGACACTCAGCTTGGCACTTCCGGCCTGATGACCTGCCACATATGCCCTGGGGGCCCTGATACGGTTAGTGATCACTCCTCGCCTGAGGGGTTGGGTAAGGCTTCACTTCTGTTGGCCCCTGGGTGGAACAGATTTGGCCTTGAGTTTCAGAGATGGGGGAGGGTTAACCAGCCTTGGGTCCAAGGGTGAGTGAGGCCTGGGCTGGTAGCTTTGTTCAGGGTCAAGGGTCTCTGGAGAAGGACTTCCCTGGTGGTACAGTGGTTAAGACTCCCCACTCCCAATGCAGGGGGCCCGGGTTCGATCCCTGGTCAGGGAACTAGATCCCACACGCATGCTGCAACTAAGAGTTCTCATGCTGCGACTAAGGAGCCCACCTGCCGCAACAAAGACCCAGAGCAACCAAATAAATGAATAAATATTTTTTTTAAAAAAGGATCTTTGGATGAAGCATGCCTAGTCCCAGGTTTGAGGGCTGGGGTGGCTGCTCATCAGAAGTTGCAGGATGTCATTGGGAACATTAAGCATATTGTCACACACAGCCTTGGCAGCTGAGTGGGAGAAGATCACAGGGGCCCTTGACACCTTCGGTGCTTGTCACGCCAAGGTGTCCGACCCGTAGGATAAGTCCACCATCATGCCCAGGCGGTTCATTTCCCCTATCACCTTCTGCAGGGACAGGTGGGTTTTGTTTTTTTTTTTTGCGGGGGGGGGTCAGGAGGGACGCACGTGTATGCACATATCTGTAGGGAACCTGCGGGGTAGGATATGGAAAAGGAGTCCTTACCTCACCAAAGCTTGTCATCCCACTGATGTCGGTGTAGAAGTGTTGAAACTTGGTGGAACTCTCTGCCCTGAAGGACAGCCAGAGGAAGGCAATCTAGCAGGCCCTACCTTGGCCAACAGAGCCTGGACTTCCAGGCTCTTTGTCCATCCATCCCACCTCAGAACAGGGTGAGGATCCGGACCAGCTGCTTTCTGGGAGTTTGAGGGACCTGCTGAGACCCCACAGTCTCCCTCTGTGGACTCCTCTGTCCACACCTCTCTGGCAGTTTCCCCACCATGCGTCTACCGTTCCACCCTGGCCAGGCACTGCTCACTAGGGCGTGTTGCAGGTGAAGGTGAGTGTCAGGTAGCGTACTCCCAGCAGATAGAAACTGCACAGCACAGAGAGGCTGCTGTCTAGTGAGTGACCACCCTCCACACCAATAAGGCAAGCCAGCTTTTGAGTGCTGTTCAGTCCTAGAAGAGGGCAGAAAATCAAGTGGTCAGAGCCCAGGGCCAGAACCACCAGAGTGAGGCCCTGACTATCCTCCCATTCCCCAGCCCACCTCTGGCTGAGGGCATAAGCTCCAGTTCAGAGTAGGAGGCACACATGTGACGAATGAGGTCAATCTGCTCCAGCGTGAGGCGCACAGCATCCTGGTCCTGGGTGTGGCATGGTGCGTAGGCTGACCAGAACTAGGGGTTGGCCCAGGGGTCCAGAATGAGATCAGGGTTGTCTCCAAGTGCCCTTGGCCTGCTACTCCTCCTCAGCCCCCAAGGTACTCATCTGGGTCAGTGGCCCTGAGTGCGGCACTGCATGACCCTGTGGTACCTTGATGACTATTCAGCTTGCTGCCAGCAGCCAAACTGGCGGGACCCGTCCTCACCTGCTCTTTGTCCATGTGCTATGTGAATGCCCCAAAGGCAATCCACCATATCCTTTGTGGTTTCAGAGCCACCACGCTCACCAGGGATTTTCTGATCACTTTCTTGGAGTCTCCACAGAACCTGGGCACCCATGCCGCTGGCCTGCTTTGACCTCCAACACCCCTGCACTCTCCAACAGCCCCATGATGGCAGACTGCATGTCCTCTGATAGTCAGAGGCCTGTCTACCCAGGTTCCTGTGGCCCCTACATTCCCCAGCGGCCGTTAAGTGTGTCCCTCTGGTACCTGGGCACCCACGGGGCCATCCCTGAGCTTGTCCAGGCTGGTTTGGCCAAGACTGAAATTGCGCTGGTTGACCTCCTGTAGCTCGTTCCGGAAGTGCTGTTTCAGGAGCAGGGGCAGGTGGTTCTGGCTGGTGGGGGGGGGGGAGTCAAGACAAAGTAAGAGTAGGGGGCGTGGCCTCCAGGTCATGGGCCTGTTCTGTCCCAGCCCACCTCCCCCCTCACACAGTCGGTAGTCCTGAGGAGGAGTTCTTAGGTAGGGGGTTCCATCGGCAACGGGGTAATGGGGACGACGGTGCCATGGGTGATGGAGGAGAGAGGGGTGGTGTGAGGGAGCCTCCTACTAGCCCTTCCTCTCCTGCCCAGGGGCGGGTTCAGCCCCCACCAGCCGGCACGCCGCACCGACGCACCCATCCACGAGCCGGAAGTCCCGCATCAGGGCCCGCGCGCACTCATGCAGACTCGGGGCTCTCGGGGAGCCCGGCAATGTTGGGGCGCTGGAGGTTCCCTGCGTGGTCTGGGCGCGGGTTACCGGCCACAGCAGCAGCCACAGCAGGAGCAGCAGACGCAGAAGAGGCCGCCGGGTGAGTGCGCGGGGAGCCTTGAGGCCTACGGGCCGCATGCTGCACAGGGCCGGGCAGGCGGGCAGAGGCGGGTCTCGAGAGCCTGAGAGGGGCGGGAGAGGGTCAGAGGGCGACGACGGGGTCCCGACCGTCGATGTAGGTGACCCAGCGGCGCGGCCTCGTCTGAAGCGGCTGGAGTCAGGACGCTCGACAGACGCGCGGGGACCCACAATGCCGCCTCACAGCGTGGCCGCCAGGGAGCGGTAGGATCTTCCCGCCGCGACTAGGACGGCGCCCTAGTGGGCCAGGCTGGCTTCTGTTGCGAGCGTCCGCTAGCGATGCATCGCAGGCTCCCTCCGCCCCTGCTCCCGGCCCTCCAGCCACCAATCCCGAGCTGTGTGTACCTACTGACTCGGGGAGGAGGCCAGTGGGGGAACTGGGAGGGGTCCAGGAATCTTCCTAATTTCACCTCTAGCCAGGCAGGTCGCAGGTCCACGTGGGGTTTTAGTTGCAGGGATATGCCCGCCCTCCAACGGGTTAAATATTCCATGAAATTATAGGAAGAATTAGAATTCAGAAGAGTGATTTAGATCTGTATGTTTTGACTGACAGAAAAGTGATTCCATATATATATATATATATATATATATATATATATATTTTTTTTTTTTTTTTTTTTTTTTTTTTTTGCGGTATGCGGGCCCCTCACT
>NC_041230.1:37835805-37851027 GCF_002837175.3 Physeter macrocephalus
CTGTGTCCTCTCCCGTTGCGGAGCACGGGCTCCGGACGCACAGGCTCAGCGGCCATGGCTCACGGGCCCAGCCGCTCCGCGGCATGTGGGATCCTCCCGGACCAGGGCACGAACCCGTGTCCCCTGCATGGGCAGGCAGACTCTCAACCACTGCGCCACCAGGGAAGCCCCCCTATATATTTCTAATAAAAATGAAATTTAAGAATAATACTTATGGGAGACCATTTTGTTTTAGTATCTCATGTTAAAATTTACTTCTGTGCATGTGTTGTTACACACACACACACACAAAAGACCCTAGAGGAATATACATACTAAACATTAGTTAATGGTCGTCATCTTGGCAAGGGGGTTACCTACTCCCTGGTCAATTTATGTCTCATCTTGTTTTTGTGTGTGGTCATCCTGGCTGAGGGAAGTCGGAGGCAGTGCTGGTGAAGACTGGCCATGGTGGTAAGAGGTTCATGAAGGCACCAGAATAGTAGTAGCTGAGCCTTGAAAGGATGGGGCTTGGATACCGCAGGGGAGTGGAGAGGGCATCTGGATTGGCCAATAGCCTAGGCAAAGGTCTGGTTTGAGCAGGATGACTGTGCTGTGGGGGAAGAGCTGGAAGAGTCTCCAAGGCACAGAGTACGGGGACAAGGTCCAGTTAGGGCCCTTGGTGCTAAGAGCATGAGGGGCTTAGTCTCCTAAGGATAGGCAGAACTCCTCCTTCAGAACAAGGTGGTTTCCCGGCTGGCCAGTTACCTGGATAGTATAATTCGTTGTTTTCTGCAGAAAAAGCTATGGTTTAGGGGGAACTGATCTCAAAACTGCAGTTGGGTGGCATCTGAGCCTCCTGGGCCTGCATCAGGTCCTGCCAGGCTGAGAGGGGCCAACAACACAGGCTGAAATCTAGTCTGAGTTGTCCCCCGCTTTTGCATTTGTGTGTGTCTCCTCTCTCTTGGACTTCCTGACAAGCCGACCTCCCCTCTCCGTGCCAGAGGGACCTTGGCCTCTGGTGACCACTGCCCCCTGTCCATCACTGCCCCCTGCCCCTTTCTCATGCCTCAGGGGTAAGGACAAAGTCTGACCTGGTTGCCTCCAGCTTGCCTTCCTCAGCTCAGGAAGGACAAAGGGGGGTGGAGGTGTTTATATTCTGGTAACTCATACATCTGGGCTGACCTGCCACGGAGGTCTTCATTTAAGTGACGTTAAACAACCTAATGAATGATGACTTTGCTGATAGTTTCTCAAAAGTGCAGAAGCTTTTCATATACATTTGTTTCCTATATTAGTCTTAGGTAAAAGGAGAGGGCATAATGTTTACAGTTAATTTTAAAATGTTATCATATTATATTAATGCATATGCAGTTTCAGATGTCTGGTTTTGGTTGACTAAGTAAATAAATCAAAGTTACAGTCCTCCTGACAATCATTAGAAAAGTTGGGAAAAATATAAAAAGGATCTTCTTGAAGGCATCAGGGAGTTAACAAGATATTGAAAAATTACTTGTGAAGGATCCAGGGAGGGTGGAAACTCAGAGGTGGGCCAGGTCTTTGGGCTGTTTCTTCCACTAGGGACTTTGTGGGGCTAAGGAAATAGAGATTAGTATACAGGGTCCCCCCAAAGTAAGGGAGAACCCTGAGAAGTTGGAACACAAGACAGCACACCCTAGGGGAAAGAGTGAATCAGGCCTCAGCAATCCTGGTTATCGAACAATTGTCTCTCAACTGCAGATCCAGCCTTTTGTTATTCTCTGCTCTGTGAGGCTGGGGCTTGAACTCTTGAAACCACATTTCCTAGCCGCCCAGCTGGCTTCCTATTACATTCTGCCAGTAGGAGTTACCAGAGAAAGGGAGATGGAAAGACAGGAGAGGAAAACAGGAATGTCTCCCTCATTTTTTTTGTGTTTATGTCAGTGCGGCTCCAGCAGTGGCAGTTGGCTGCGAGCTCCAACTTCTTCTGGCCATCATTGAGCAGCCCTGCCATGCCCATTCAGAACACCTGTACCGACTGAGCAGAGCCTTAGAGACCTTAGAGGTCTGAGCGCCAGCAACACAGGGCCCTTCTATAAGCTTCTATCTTCTAGTAACCTCCACCTCTTCCCATTTCCCCCTAATTGGACTCTGAGCTGGATCAGCTCATATTGGAAGGCTCTGAAATGGGATTAAGGTGATCTCGGAGTGCTGCTCAATCCATCCAAAAGAAGTCAAGCAAGAAGACAACAGGTGAAACAAATAGAAAGCAATGTTAGAACTTTCTGAGTAACAGTTCAGAGACCAGCCAACTTGGACCCTGAGGCAAGAGGAAAAATGTGTACTTCTATACACATTATAAATGTATTTTTTTAATTTTATTTTTATTTATTTATTTATTTATTTTTGGCTGTGTTGGGTCTTCGTTTCTGTGCATGGACTTTCTCTAGTTGCGGCGAGCAGGGGCCACTCTTCATCGCTATTTATTTATTTTTGGCTGTGTTGGGTCTTCGTTTCTGTGCATGGACTTTCTCTAGTTGCGGCGATCAGGGGCCACTCTTCATCGCGGTGCGCGGGCCTCTCACTGTCGCGGCCTCTAGTGTTGCGGAGCACAGGCTCCAGACACGCAGGCTCAGTAGTTGTGGCTCACGGGCCTAGTTGCTCGGCGGCATGTGGGATCTTCCCAGACCAAGGCTCGAACCCATGTCCCCTGCATTGGCAGGCAGATTCTCAACCACTGCACCACCAGGGAAGCCCATAAATGTATTTTTTAATGGTTAGTTTTTCCAGAATATTAAAATAGTTGAAAAAAATGGAAGAACTTAAAAGTAGGTGTATTAAAACTCACAACACTATTTTATGTTTCCATATTTTACTTATACTCAAACCAGAATTATAATTTTATTTCCCTGGCTTTAATGGAAGCACACTCATGAATAATATTTTCAAAACCTGCTTCTTTGCTTAGTTCATTTTCTATTGATAGATTGAATGTTTGACAATTTCTCTTGACCAAGTGACATTCTTCAGTAATTTTTTAAAATAACTGCAGCTTACTGAGACTTCTATTGCAGGATGCCACCATAACTAGTATAGCTAAAAATTTTTTCAAGGCTATCCCCAAATTTGGATACACTTCCACTGAGCAAAATATGTGAATCAATTTTAGAAGATCCAAACACAATGCTGATTTTATACTACAAAGCGTCAATGTTGCGTGTTTCTTAAAACCGTCAGTTGGAATTTCTATATGACTTAAAATTTCAGAATATGTAGCAGGCAAGTCAGTGGCTGCTTTTGACAAATCAGATGTATTCATAGAACATAACTTTTCTCCAGTTAAAAATTCAAAATCCGAAGACTGTTTAAATTTTCATACCTCCATTTCAAACGTGAAATTAGGACACCTATAATCTGCTTAGTTTCTATTTGATATGCACGTTCCCATAATAATGGATATTCCCATTAGGTGGTTTGTATATTTCGAATTTCTCTCCTTTTGTTGGTCCAAAAATGTATTTACTTTCCTTCATTGTTAAAAAAAAATATGTATTTTATTTTGGCTGCATTGGGTCTTCGTTGCTGCACGCGGGCTTTCTCTAGTTGTGGTGAGTGGGGGTTACTCTTCGTTGCGGTGTGAGGGCTTCTCATTGTGGTGGCTTCTCTTGCTGCGGAGCACGGGCTCTAGGCGTGCGGGCTTCAGTAGTTGTGGTGCACCGGCTTAGTTGCTCCGCGGCATGTGGGATCTTCCTGGACCAGGGCCCGAACCCGTGTCCCCTGCATTGGCAGGCAGATTCTTAACCACTGTGCCACCAGGGAAGCCCACCTTCCTTCATTTTTGAAGAATATTTTCACTGGCCACAGAATTCAACATTGGTACTTACTTTCATCAAACTAAAAATGTTCCACTGTGTGTGGATTTCCATTATTTCTGTTGAAAATTCAGTTGTAAGTTTTATTGTTGTTACACAAGTTAATGTGATTTTTTTTTTTTTTTTTTTTTTTGGCTGCACCTCGTGGCTTGCAGGATCTTAGTTTCTCGAGCAGGGATTGAACCCGGGCCCCAGCAGTGAAAGCACCAAGTCCTAACCACTGGACAACCAGGGAATTCCCTAATGTGATTTGTTTTAATATGACACCTTTTCTTTTTCTTTTAACATCTTTATTGGAGTATAATTGCTTTACAATGGTGTGTTAGTTTCTGCTTTATGACAAAGTGAATCAGCTATACATATACATATATCCCCATATCTCTTCCCTCTAGCATCTCCCTCCCTCCCACCCCTCCATCCCACCGAGCTGATTATAACAGCTTTTAAGATAATCTTTGGGGGAATTCCCTGGTGGTCCAGTGGTTAGGACTCCGCATTCTCCTTACTGAAGGCAAGGGTTCAGTTCCTGGTCGGGAAACTAAAATCCCACAAACCGCACAGCATGGCAAAAAAAAAAAACCCCAAAAACAAAAAACAAACTTTGGTCTTTGGCTCCTTGAAGTTTGATTTTTTTTTTTTCTGTTAAGTTTGATTTTGAAATGCATTTGGTGTTATTATGAATAGTGCTGCTATAAATATTATTTCATATACCTTTTTATGGAACTGGGGAACATATGTATGCATTCCTCTTGGATATATAGCTGGGATGAAATTGCTCAGCCAATGGGATATGTGTAGATTGTTAGTATTAACTATTATATTTTATTAGTCATTATCTTTTTTTATCATGTTATTTATTATTATTACCTCTCATTATTTTTAAAATAAACTTATTTATTTTATTTTATTTATTTATTTTTGACTGCGTTGGGTCTTCATTGCTGCACATGGGCTTTCTCTAGCTGCGGCGAGCGGGGGCCACTCCCCGCTGCAGTGCGTGGGCTTCTCAGTGTGGCAGCCTCTCCCATTGCAGAGCATGGGCTCTAGGTACGCGGGGCTCAGTAGTTGTGGCATGCTGGCTCTAGAGTGAGGCTCAGTAGTTGTGGCGCACGGGCTTAGTTGCTCCGCGGCATGTTGGATCTTCCCGGACCATGGCTCGAACCCGTGTCCCCTGCATTGGCAGGTGGATTCTTAACCACTGCGCCACCAGGGAAGCCCTACCTCTCATTATTAACTCAATGTATTAACTCAATTTTGGCTATAATTAGTGCAGTTGCTATTATCATTAATGAACTGGGGGAAGATGAGGTGGTTGTCTAAGTAGCCTGAACCGATTAGAGAGGAAGTCCCTGAGGAACAGGGGAAGAGGTATGCCCACATCCAGAGCAGTCTAACCAGTGGAGGTCCATGGCCCATTAAGTAGCCTGAGATTGTGGGCTCTGTCCAAATAGGTACAAAGATCATTTGTGATCTAGGAATGTTCTCTTCTTGGGCATCTGAATCAGAATTCCCTGAAAGATCCCCAGGTGGTACTCAGTGGGTCAGGATGTGGATTGAGGTGAGCTACACAGAGGAAACCGAGTAAGGTCCACCCTCCCGCAGCCAGAGCCACCCACTGTCTTCTTCCAGTGCTGAGCCAAGCCACCTGGGTTTCCTCAGGCCACTGCCAACAGGTCTTCCTTGAGTATCCGGTGTCTAAACTGCAGGGTCCCCCACCACACCCCAGTATTGGGAGACTGCACCACAGACCCCACCACGGAGAAGGACACTCGTGCTGATTCCATTTCTAAAGGATTTATTTTCAGGAAATGTTTGTGCTCGCAGGCAAGGAAACTTTGTGGGGTATCTGTGGCTGCCAAGGTGACATCTGGCAGGATTAACTGGATCACCAGAGCCAAACAATGAGGACTGGGAAGGCAGCAATAACTGTGAGGCCTGGCCCATGTGGCGGCAAGATTTTGAGAATGACCACTTAGGTGACAAAATGGGATTCCCACGAACCGCAGCTCTGGTTAGTTTCTGGTCTGGAGACAGGTCCTCTCTCTGATGCAGACGTGGGAGGACGGAGCGGCAAGAGCTGCCCAGCTGCTCATCTGGGAACTCATCCTCCAAGGGACTTTGTCCCTCGTTCTCCTCCCGTACCTGGAGGCGGCAGTCAGCGGGCAGCACCTCTCACAGCACCCCCACGTACACCTGCTCAGACCACCTGCTCAGAGCTACTCTTTTGCCCAGCCCAGCATACCTGTTCCACCTGTGTGAAGACCCGCCACACGTTTCCTCGAAGCACATCCGAGAGCTCTTCCTCACTCCAGCCACGCCCCAGCAACTCCTCTATCAGTACTGGGTATATGGACACGTCCTCCAGCCCCTGTGGGAACCTGTGTGGCCGCCAGCCAGGCAGCTATTGGGCCTCAGACCTGTTCCCTGGTCCCGAGTCAGAACCAAAGCCCCATGTGTCCAGGGTCCACTGAACCCCAGCCCTGGTGAGATATGGAAAATGGAGACTTGGAGAGAGTAAATGATTCACTCCTGCTCTTCATCCTTCAGAGGAAGGCCCCCAAAGCGCCTCGACTATTCATCAAAAGTCATTGAATTGTACTGTTAAGATCTATGTCTTTCACTGAATGCAATTTTTGCCTCCATTTATAAAGAGAAGAAAAGCTTTTTAAGAACTGGGTTGACCCCCCCCTCTGCATGCACAGACCCAACTGCAGGCAGAGAAGATGGTCAGCCCAGCCCAGACTTTGCTAAGAGTCTGCTCAGAGGCCGTGGGTCTGCTGGCACTGGATGGGTGCAGATGCTGGGCAGATGAGCTCTGTGTGGTGTTTTAGACAAATATGATGACCTAGAGTAGGGCCAAACAGACAGGAGAGCCCAGGAAGCAGACCCTGGGAGAGCGGAGATACCAGTTGGGCCAGCACACCTGAGGCTATGGTCAAGGCCATGAGGACCACAGTGTTGTGGGCACGGTGGCTGTGAAAGCCCCACTGCTGCCCAGCCAGCCCGAGACAAGCCACGGGGAAGCACTCACCGGCCAGCCCCGTCATAATCTCTGCCAATCCCGATGAACTTGCATCCAGTGTCTGCCCTGATGTGGTCGAAGTGATCTGAAGAATGGAAAGTCAGCAGTGTGGGGCTTCCAGGTCAGGGGTGGTGGTGATGACTGGCCTCTGTTGATTCCCCTTTTTGCAGGCTGTAGTCCAAACAGGCCAGTTCCTTCATGGCCTGGCACCGAGAGTACCAACTAGAGGGCCCTGAGGTTTGATCTGAAGTGATCCCAGCTGGCTCTAGACTGGACTTCAGATTTGGGGTGGACCCCAGAGCCCCCTGTTTGGGCCATTTCCCACCCAAGATTCACCCTGCCTCCCAGTCTCCTTGAGAACCTGTGGGGGCTCCTTTCCCCGGGTGCGGAGGATGAGCGAGGAACAAGAGTACAACTGATGAAGACCCCAGAGACCTAAGGAGCTGTCCAGTCCCTTGGCCAGAGGTAGGGGCAGTGCGCTTTAGGAGCCCCTGCAGAGACACAGGTGGGCAGCACCCGGGCTCTGTGTCTGACAGCCTCCCTGATAGCCATCAGTATCGCAGTTTTGATTCTGTGGCTCCAGTTCCACATGGCACCAAGGTGCTGTGTACCGTCCATTATTGGGATTTTGGGAGGTGTGCCTATTGCCAACAGGTGGGTCAAACCACTAGTGCTCTTCTGAAGTCCTCCCCAGATTTGGAGCCAGCTTCAGCTCCAAATCAGAGTTTTCAGAGAGCCCAGGGTGAGGCTCACCTGCCACAGCAGACACGTTGGCTAACGGGTTGCACTGCAGCACCCGCATGGACAAGGTCACCATCACGATGCCACCGTTCTTCTTCTGCAGGGGCGGACCGGTGGACAGTCAGCTTGACCCCCAGCACAGCCACCTGCCTGTTCACTCTCTCGGCCCCTGTGAGGAAGGTGTGTAGCCAGACCACAGCCCTGGCTTTGAGGTCAGAGTCGTCTCCTCTCTGGGTTTGTGTGAATGGAGGAGCCACAACCCTGGTCTGGGTGGTGTCTTGGCCCTGGGTTTCCAGGTTTGGAGGAGTATCTTACCACCTAGACCCCCACCTAGGGCTCAAGAGTTCCGGGGCTGTGGACCGTGGGTTTTGGGGGCAGAAGATATTTAACCTGGGGTTTGAGGAAATTGAGGGACAAGAGGCTCAGGTTCAAGGGCTCCTGGTTTGAACCTCTTGCCTTAGGTTTGAGGGCCAGGGCAGTCTCTCACCAGAAGCTGCAGGATACCATCAGGAACATTCCGAGTGTTCTTGCACACACCCCGGGCAGCTGAGTGGGAGCAGATGACAGGTGCCTGTGACACTTCTAGGGCTCGCCGTGCCACAGCATCCGAGACATGGAACAAGTCCACCATTCTGCCACCACCTTCTGCAGGGACGGGATGGGGAGAGGGCATGGGGAGAGGGCATCAGGGCTGCATTTATCTTGTGTGCATTTATCTGTAGGGAACAGGCGGGGCTGTACATTCATGTGGGGCAGGGTATGGAACCCGGGTCCTTACGTCGCCAAAGCTGGTCAGCCGACTGACATTGCTGTAGAAGGGGTGGATACCCTTTGCTGAGCTCTGTGCCCTGCAGGATGGCCAGGAGGCAGTCTGACTGGTGGCCATGACTTGGCTACAAGAGCCTAGAAAGAGGTTCTGTCGAACCATCTACACCTGCAACTCCCTGGTGCAAGAGGAGGGACCCAAACTGGGCTGTGCCTGGAAGTAAGAGGGCCCTTCTGGGGATTCAGTCTTGTTCTGAAAGCCTCCATTCCCCTCCCCAGCCCAGGTTCAGGGCCGGATCCCAGGGGTAAACTTGCTTTGGGCCCCAGCGTGATCTTGGGCAGATCCCTGCCTCACTGGGCCCTTACCATCTGCACTGTGCTCACCAGGGCGTGTTGCAGGTGTGGGTGAGTGTCACGTAGCGCACACCCAGGGCCTAGAAGGTACGCAAGATGGAGAGGCTACTGTCCAGTGAGTGGCCGCCCTCCACACCAATGAGGCAAGCCAACTTCCGGGTATTGTTGAGAGCTGGGGGCAGGTAGGTCAGATGATCATTTTCAGAGGCAGGTGTAGCTTACTGAAGTCCCTAACACCTACCACCACCAGTCTGTTTACCTTTGTTTTTTTTTTTTTCGGCCGTGCCGCGCAGCATGAGGGCTCTTATTTCCCCCACCGGGGATCAAACCCGAGCCCCCTGCAGTGGAAGTGTGGAGTCTTAACCTCTGGACTACCAGGGACGTCCCCCGTCTACCTTTAACTGAGGTCACAAGTTCCAGCTCAGAATAGGAGGCACATATGAGGCGGATGAGGTCAATTTGCTCCAGGGTGAGGGGCACAGCATCCCGTTCGTGGGTCTGGCATGGGACGTGGGCTGACCAGAACTGAGGGAAGGCCAGGGCTTAGTTTGGGCTTTGGAACTCCTTGGGCTTCTCATAGCCTCATCAGCTGGCACAGCACTCACTGTGCCCAGAAGTCACCTGTAATGCGTTGCTTTTTCTGTGGTACTTGGATGCCCGTCAGGTTGGCTCACTGTGACCCCTGTAGCCCCCAGCATCCATGGAATGGCACTTTCTAGGTCACTATGGTAACTTAGTTCCAATGTGACTAACCTGTGGTCTCTGAGGCCCCCAAACTGCCCCACATTCCCCAGCAGCCATGGTGGCACATTGTGTGTCCGTTTGGTACCTGGGCACCCACGAGACCGTCTTTCAGCCTGTCCAAGCTGGTCTGGCCATGGCTGAAATTGCGCAGATTAACATCCTGGAGCCCATTGTGGTAAAACTGCCTCAGGACCAGGGGCATGTCGTTGTGGCTGGGGGGAGGTCAAGGCAAATGGGTGGGCTCCTTAGGTCTTGGCATCAGGCAGGACACATTGCCTGGCCTGGGCCAGCCTGGGGGTCCCCCACCTCACACTGTCACACAGACTATACTAGGAGCAGCTGAGGCCTGGGCTGAAGGGTTCCCACGAGGGAGGGGATGACAGAGAAGGGGAAAGGCATCCCTAGATGATGGAGAGGACATCCAGGGGTGGTGTGAAGGAGGCTCCCCACTAGCTCTGCATGCTCCGGACCTCCTCCCCTGCCCAGGGCCAGGCTAGGCCCCCACCGGCCCCCAGCAGCCCGCACACACTGCAGTCACACGTCCCCAAGCGGGAAGTCCCGCATCAGGGCCCGCGTGCGCTCCCGCGGACTTGGGGTGCTGGAGGTGCCCGGCATGGTGTGCACACGGGTTACCGGCCGCAGCAGCAGACCCAGCAGGAGCAGCAGACACAGCAGAGGCCGCTGGCTAAGTGCGCGGGGACCTTCCTTCGAGGTCCCCGGGCTGCAAGCTGCGCAGGGCCAGGCAGGCAGGCAGAGGCAGGTCTGAGAGGGGCGGGCGATGGGGTTCTACCCGTCGACACAGGCCACCCAGCGGCGCGGCCTCGCGAGAGCGGCGGGGTGAGGGAGGGGATACAGAGTCACAGGACCCTGCGACCCGTGTGCGGAGAGCCGCGATCCGCGAAGCCCCGCAGCCACAGGGCGGCACTGCCCTCCCGGCCCCTGCTCAGAGGCAGCTCCCGCGGGCTAAGCTGGCCTCTGCTGAGAGCCCACTCGCCTCCCATCGAGGGTGCCCTCCGCCCCCGCCCCTCTTCCCACTCCCACTGCTCCGCGGGGGCGCCCTAGGTTGCTCTCCCCCGCCTCTAACCTTCTTGTCCAAGCTGGGGTGCTTCTCTCAGAGGGCCACCTTCAGCCCGAGGCCTCCCGGGAGCACACCTCGTCCCCATCTGCCTGCAGCCGGCCCCGCCCACCCCGAGGGCTGCGTGCGAGTGTCTCTGTGGCCACAAGTGCTGTGGTCTCCCGGTTTCCCGGTACTGGGCCATGGGGGCTGGTGTGGGGGAAGAGATAGTTTCTGGAAATGGCGGGGGGTGTAACCTTGTGAGCTCTGGATTCAGGAAGGGGCCCTCTGCCCCCGACCTTCTCTCTCCACCTACTTGACTCCCCAGCCTGCATGACCATTCTCTGGGGACTTCAACCAGCACCTGGGAACTATCAGGAACCTCCCCCACTTCTGTCAGCCAGCCTCAGGAAAGAGCGCCCTCAGGAGTTGCTACACCTCCCCAGGACCTGAATAGAGGGACTTTTGGGATGTGAACTGAACAACCTTCTGGGGAGAGTCAGCGACCCTTTTACTCAACAGAGCAGGAACCCAGTCAGTAGGCTATTTGAGTGGAAGGAAATGACGTCATTTCCATGGCAGCAGAGCCCCCACCGCAGCAACCTTCCTACCAGAGCTGCTGGCTGACCTTCTGGTCAGGATCCCTCCTACCTCAGCGTGGAAGGCCCGGCCTCGTGGAGAAGTATAGGTTCTGAGGAAAGACCTGGCACCTGGGTTCTGCTGCTACACTTGCCTTATCTCGTGGCCCCTGTGGCTCTAGCTTTCCCAGAAACCTCAAGGGCTAAGTGCCTGTGCTTGGTCAGGGGCCGCACGCCATTCCCCATTTCCAGCCTCAGGCCCTCCCCCTAGCTGCCTCCTCTTGGCTCCACAAACACACACACACACACACACACACACACACACACACACACACACACACACACACACTGGGGATGTGCCTTCTCACAGAAGCTCAACCACTGAGATGCTTTAGGGACTGTGCCCAAACTCCTTCATCCCCAGCCTCTCAAGTTTTTGCCCTGATCCCTGGCACCCCCTGGAGCTGTTCCACCTTTGGAACCTTTCCCGGGTGGCAGGAGTGCCTAGCACAGGGGTAGTGACCTAAGTCTGAGCACTGGCGACCCTAGAAATCTGTTACTGAAAAACATTTTATTGAGCAGTAGGGGACCCCACTGGGCACAGAAAGGGCTGGGAATAAAGGAGCATGTGAACCTCGGGGCAGGGTGCGTGCTGCTTGACTCTCCATCCTGTTCTTGCTTCAGGGAGCAGGTATTCCTGGGTCTCTCTATCCTGCCTCCTGAGACCCCAGGCAGGAGGCTCTTTGGGAAGCCACAGATTGCTGCTTTCAGTTTCAAAAAGCCCAGCTCCCCCTTGGTTTGTGGTGGTGGCTGCTGACAATGGCTCAGGGCAGGAGCCCAGGTGGTAGACTGCTAAGGCTTCTCTGCACCCTGTCTCTGCTCCTGCATCCTCCTCGGCTCGCAGAGTGCAGACTTTTCTTTCTTCAGCTCACAAAGGGGCCCCTGAGGATTGAGCAGAGGAACGTCAGGTTTTCTTCCAGGCCAGCTTCAGCCCTGGAATGTTCAGGGCAGACTCTCATTTCAAACCTCAGTTTCTGAGGCTCCTTGCTTATGGCCATTTAGTGTGGAAGGAGGCTCCTGGCTGGGGAAGGCTCAGACAGAACGACGCAAGTTCTAATCTGTGGCAGTGGGCAGTGGGGGGGCGGGGGGGGTCACTGCAGAAAGAGGCATTCGCTGCCTTAGGCAGTTAAACCATTGCTCTCTCTTCAAGATGGCTCAGCCAGCAAGATTCTGTGGGGTCCGCCTTCTGGCACCATGCTACAATCGCCGGATTTTGGGTCTGGAGCAACCAAGATCTTCGTCCGACTCTTCCGGAGCGTGCTTTCTCTTGGGAGCACGCCTGGGGGACTGGCTTCTCTGCTTCACCCTTTGTTGGCGTGGCCAAAGGAACATCCCCGTAGGCCCGGTAGCCACCAACCAGGCAGTATGTCTCCCCATGCCAGCCCAAGTGCGTTTCTCCACACCCTCGGTAGAGGACATGGTAGGGACCAGGTGTAGGAGGAGAAACGGGAGCCACTGCTGCTGCAAAGAAAATCAGAACTGATCAGTCACTTGTGCTGTACACAGTGTCCTGCCAGAATTTCCCTCTCTCATGTGTCTCCCAGTTTCTGGCTGAAGACCTTTAATCTACTTGACGTCCAAAACACAGCCTTGGCCCATCACCTCTATGAGTCCCTAGAGAAGGGACACTGGCTTCAATAGCAATTCCTAGAGCCTATGGCTGCAGCAGATAGGAAGTCTCTTCACCGTTTCCAGAGAAAACAGTAGAACCCGAAAGTAATTGCAATCAATGATCCTCTCCATCTCTCCCTTCCACAACAGAGAAAACATTTCTTGAAGTCTGTCACTTCTGAGGCTTTAATGGAAATGCCTTTCAATGTTTGGAAAAGAATAATCTAATATAAATTGGTTAAGAACACCTCCCACCTTGGCAACCCCTCTTGGGCCCCATTTATACTGCCTGTTTCAACCACACTGAACTCTAGCCCTCTGATACTTTTATCTAGATTAGAACAAGGCCAAATACTGAGGCAGAGTGGTCAGGAGACTCAGAACCGGAGACTCAGAACCGGGTTCTGGGTACCATGTCTAGGCTCACATCAACCCAGCCTCCTGGAACACCATCTCCTCAGCACTCCAGTCTCACTAGCACCTCATCTCCCCCCACCCCGTTGGTTCTTGCGGTCTTCTCATGAATATGGCACCACCCTCTCCCCTAGTACTCCGCAGCTCAGTATGGGATGTGTCTGAGGGGACTGATATAGATGTATACATGACAGCACAGAGGTGCCTGGGTTTGAAGGTGCGGTTCAAGAGTGGCCCTTTTCCTCAAACTGCTCCATTTACCAATTGCCAACAAAAATGCACCTGTCTTTTGCTAAGAGGCCGATCAGGAAAGGGTCTGAATGGAAGCATCCTGTAGCCCAAAGGGGAAGGCTACATTTATAAAGATCAGAACCGTCCTTCACTCTTGTTCAGGGATGACCTTTCACTTGTCCTCAGCAGTGAGCACTGTGGGTCCCTGAAGGTGTCCCGGGTCACTGGTATTAGTTACAGCTGGGAAAGTGCTCAGGTGTATGTGCTGGGCAAGCTCCACAGAAACATGTGGCAGCCAGGTGAGGTTGTGTGTACACCATGCTTCTTGTACAGATGCCCGGTCCCGGTGTACCCGCTGCACTGCCCACCCAGGGAACAGAGGACAGGTTAGAGTAAATATAGATGATCCAGTCAGAGAGTCTCTCTCAGACAACCAAAGAGTTTGGTATCTGGTGGAGAATTGGTAGGGAAGTTTCTCTGAGGGCAACACGTTTCCATAGTTACCCTACCATGGAAACTGTGAGAAGGCCTGTGAGGTCATCACTACCCAGTGAAGTCATAATAAGGAACCTGTGACTTGGGGGGCAGGCTTCAGGAGGAGGGGCAGTTTTGTGGAGGAGAGCAGGGTGGAGGCACAGGTACTCTGCCTGGCCCCTCACACCTGGGCCTCCCCACCCATGCCCTAGTCTAGCAGACACCCCACGTGGGGCGTGCCGGTGGGTTGGCACAGCCCCAGGGGCCACAGGAGGGCAAGAGAGACCCACATTCTGAGATTGGCTTGAGAGGCAAGATGAACGTTAAGAGACAGCTAGGTTGTATGGCACTGACCCTAAGAGGCAGAGATTTGTGTGGACTGGGGAATCAGGGAAGGCTCCTTGGCAGTGGGCCTGAAGGACAAGTGACATTTGGACCCATGGGGAAGAGAGGGAAGACATTCCAGTTTGGAAGAATAAAAGCAAAGACACACTCTTCTCGACCTTGTCCTGCCCCAAATATAACTTCATAGAACCCTCACATTTTTACAACTGAGGGCTTAAAAACACCAAGAGGTTAAGGGACCTACCCAGTGTTACACAGGTAGTGAAGAGGTGTTCTGCTCAATGGTTAGGTTCATGTTGGGGCTCCGGATTTACAGCTGATAGGAATGTGAGGACAAGCTCATGCCATTTCAAACATTTCCAAGTGTTACTGAGAGAGATGTTAAAGGTGCAAAATGAGGGTGCTGAATGACCTCACAAAGTGGCAATGGTGGGCCCATTTTAATATGAAATTCAAAACAAATTCATGACAAAAGGACATAATACAAAATGACAACATAATCATTACACTCCCCTCTCCCCTAGAAGTAAAAATCATTAGAATCCTCTCTCTCCACCATGAAAGGATGAGACAAAGGCTCAGAAGCAGCTCCCGTGAAAAACATGGTCAACACTGTGAAGAGGTGTTACTAAGACGATTTGGTCCGACTCAGAGAAGGAAAGGGACAACTCTGCCCTTAGCCAGATCCGGCCCACAGGAAGGAACCACATTTGGGGCAGCCTTCGATAGTGTGGCAATGACAGAGAACCTTCTTTAGGAGGGGACTCCCTGTTGCCGACCTTGAAAAGCAAAGATGGGACATTCGTTTACTGGGGCTACTGCAGAGGGGATGTGCCCAGGAGGTAGAGACTGCTTGGACTACCATTTTAGAGGTTGGGCCACCCTGGTTGAGAAACACAGCACCTTGTATTCCTAAACTGCTTGAATCAGCGGGTGCACATTAGGACAGACGAAGTCAGGCCTCATTGGAGCAGACTGCCTTTGGGAGTGGTAGAAGGT
>NC_041230.1:37851265-37857354 GCF_002837175.3 Physeter macrocephalus
AGTTGATTTGCAATGTTGTATTAGTTTCAGATGTACAGCAAAGTGATTCAAGATTTGATGGAGAAATCTTTTTTAGATTCTTTTCCATTATAAGTTATTACACAATATTAAGTATAGTTCCCTCTGCTATACAGTAGGTTCTGTTGGTTATCTATTTTATACATAGTAGTGTGTATATTTTAATCCCAATCTCTTAAGGGGGGTTCTACAAAAGCACTTAAAAAGACTTGTACCCGGATTCTTAGCCAACCCTCAGAAAACTTATCTAGATCTGGAGTAGGGCTCAGGAAGCTGCACTTTTTTTTTTTAAATTTTTATTGAAATATAGTTGATTTGCAATGTTGTATTAGTTTCAGATGTACAGCAAAGTGATTCAAGATTTGATGGAGAAATCTTTTTTAGATTCTTTTCCATTATAAGTTATTACACAATATTAAGTATAGTTCCCTCTGCTATACAGTAGGTTCTGTTGGTTATCTATTTTATACATAGTAGTGTGTATATTTTAATCCCAATCTCTTAACCAAGTCTATTTTTAAAATTAAGGAAATGTCATCAAATCAGTCAATGAGACTCATTGTTTTTCTTTATACTCTTCAGTATTCTATGTGTTAGCATACGGTATTTGTTTTTCTCCTTCTGACTTACTTCACTCTGTATGACAGACTCTAGGTCTATCCACCTGGAAGCTGCACTTTTAATAAGCTTCCTGGGCAGTCCCACCACAGTGGTCCATGGATAGAGTGACCAAATTATTGTGTATTCTCGGTTGCTTTTGGGAGTCAAAGTGGGCAATATTAAAAACTGCAGCAGGCATACGTATAAACAGGGAATATTCAAGGCAAACAGAGGTGTACAGTTATTCTATGCATGAATCAGATTTGAGAAAAGCTAGCCTGGTGGTTAAAGAACACAACCCTTAGGACAGACAGACCAGATTCTGTCCTACTTACTTGTGTGATTTTGACCAAGTTCTTTTATCCTTCCGTTTCTTCATATGGAAAAGAGCTATGACTGTACATTTAGCACAATATTCTCTTTTGGCAAAGGTTGCTCTGGGTCCATTTATGTTCTCTGCAACTTAATCCTTTCCAGTGTGCAAGCATTTTTAAGTTGTTTGGTGAAGTATTACATTTGACTCAACTGTTCATTATTTTGGGCAAAGCTTATATAATGCTGCAGAGACTAGAACCTATGCAGAGATAGTGAGAGGATGTTATAAGCTTATTCTGCCGGTTTATAAAAAAGTTTAACCTTTTCTCCTCTTCCTCCACCTGCCACCAAGAGATGAGAAAGAAGGCAGAGCCTGGAAATGCACACCAAGCAATACTTCTGTGTCAGTTTGCCTTTTATTCCTCTGCCAGTACTTCCCAGAGAGATTTCAACAAAAGTGCCTATGCTTGCCATGGCCATTGTTGTGAAGAAAATGTCTCTCTATTGCTAGTCACATCCCCTTTTCCTTCTCCTGGGGGCTTCATGGATATCTGGGGGTAGGAAATAAAATTTAAACTAAAACATCAATTGAAAGAGCCTTCGTCCTAAGTGTGGTAGTTTGGAGTGTGAATCTTCTCAGAGCCTAGTGAATTCTGCCCCAGTGGAAACTGTTATTAAGGAACACCCATAGAAACATCGCTTATTGTTAGAAACCATGACATAATACAGAGCCAAGATCGACATTATTCTTCATGTGAAAGACTACAGAGAGCCATGCTCAGTAGTTCACCCTCCAGTGTTGGCCAGCAGTTTACCTTTTGAAGCCAGACAGCAGCCCGGGCCTTCAGAAGGTGACTAGGCAGCCCAGAGCACCCTACTGACAAGTGTGCTCACCCATCCAGCACAGAGGGAAAGGTCCCTGTTATGGCATCATATATAAGCCTGCTACAATAAGGTTTGCTGGTGCAAAGGCTCTCTCACTGAAGACCCTACTCCTGGAAGGCTTCTCCTCCGGCGAGCTGCCAGCTCAATCTTCTGAACCAGGCTCACGTCCCAGGGATGGGTCACAAAGCTGATGACGGTGCCTGGCACCTCGCTCCCCACCCGGCCCACCCTCCCTGCTCTGTGGATGTAGTCTTGCAGGGTGAGAGGGAAATCATAATTGATGACTAGCTCCACCTGGGTGCTGTCCAGGCCCCGAGAGGCGATGTCTGTGCAGAGAAGGATGTCTCGGGAGCCCTTCTGGAAGGACTGGAAGATGCCTGCTCTCATTGAGGCTGGCATCTGTCCTTGCAGTCTTAAATGTTGGATTTTGTGGTCATCCAGAATATACCCCAGCCAGTTCACAGTGCTGGAGCAATTACAGAACACCAGAACAGTTCCTGCGGGGCCAGTCCTATATGCTCTGTCGTGCTGCTTGAGGATCTGCACCAACCCAGTCACCTTCTCTGTTCCCTTCAGCCTCATGAATGTCTGTCTGACATGAGGCATGATGCAGTGGAGCTTGTCACTGGTAACGGTGGTTAGAGAGTCTAAGCTGGCAACTTTACTCAGCAGCTGGCCTACACCTTCGGGAAATGTGGCCCCCACCAGCACTAACTGAGCTTTGGGATTGAAGGGGTCTTTTAAGTCAGCTGGGCCTTCTGCTATATGGCTCCCCTCCAAGATGTAATCCACCAGTTCCAGGAAGCTTTCATCCAACAGCGTGTCTGCCTCATCTAACACCAGGAAGGAGAGCTGCTCCAGGCTGATCAGTTGAGTTTTCAGGGCCTTCCACAGAGCCCCCGGAGTGGCCACTAGTATATCTGCTGGAGGTTGTTTGGACAGTTGCAGCCTGATCCTACTCATGCCATGGCCTCCCCCTAACTCCCGCACCCGGAGGCCCAAGGAGCTGCCCAAGGGCTGGGCCACGGCCCGCACCTGTTCGGCTAATTCTCGAGAAGGCACAAGAACCAGGCCTCGAGGAGCAGGGATACGACAGGGGTCCAGGCTTGGCTGGCCCCAGAGCCGTTGAAGGAGAGGCAGCATGTAGCCGAGAGTTTTGCCACTGCCGGTTTCTGCGGCGCAGAGGACGTGGCGGCCGCGAAGGAGCGGGGGTATGGTACGCGACTGCACGGTTGTGGGCCGAACAACTTCGGGAGCAACCTCTTGTAGTGCGCTCAGAACGCGGAGCTCCAGACCCAGATCGGTGAAGCTGCCCTTGGGCGAGAGGTTCCGCAGCGCTGGAGCCTCATGTTGCGCGCGCTCGATGGAGAAATGGTCCCCGTGGGCGCGCCGATTCCTCCAGCCGCGCGAAGCGAGTGGCGCGGGCTCCCAAGGGCCCAGCGTGAGGCGTGCCGGCTGGTTCAACTCCGGTCGCCGCGCTGAGATCAGCAGCGGCCCAGGTCGCACTAGCACCGGCCGCGGGGGGCTCCGCTGCCCGCTCTGCCGCTCTTCCTGCCGCCGCTGTAGAGCTCGCGGGATGCGCACCACGGGCAGGGGCTCATTGGGACCGCGGACCGTCAGGTCCCGGCGAGGCGCCAGGAGCAACCGAGCCGCGAGCGACAACAGCCGCAGCCGCCGTACCAGAGCCATATTCCCCTCGCTGCGGGAGAGGCGCACGACAGTGACGTCACGGGCGCGCCAAGGCCTCGCGGACGGTGGCTGGCGCGGCTCAGTAAGGCCGGCGGAATTGGCGAACTGTGTGGAAGGAGCGGGATCTGTAGAGCTCAGCAGCGGCGAGGTCGGTAGGTCCGAACAGGCGATGGTGACTCCAGGCCCCGGCCAACCTTGGGGAAGGGTGCACGATGGAGGCAAGACCGGGGTCCGGCGATACGCGGCGATGGGGCCCTGGCATTACGAGCCAGGAGGGCGGAGGGCTTGTGGCGATCCGATGTCCGATCGCTGCAATGCTCTTTTGTCACCCTCACAGCTCCTGTCATGGCTTGGCCAGTTCGGGTCTCCCCCTGTAACTCATGAGGGTGCGGCGATGTTTTCCCAGATGTGGTCCCCGTGTAAGGTCTTTGAATGCAAGTATTTATTGAGAGTCTGAGTGAATGGTCAGGCCTGGGGGCCGAGACCAGGAGTCCGGAGTCGTAGATCCAGGCTCACCCTTCCCTTAGAGCTCCCCAGAGAGCTGAGGGCCCCGAGGGCAATCTGATGGCCTTCAGCGTATCTTCTCTTCAGTCAAGAGAACTCATCTCTTGGTAATTTCCCCCCTTTCTTTTCAGCTGAGGTTCATTCTCCCCTCCCTTGTCACCCTTTCCTACTTCTCATCCTGAACCCACTGCTTTCTTGGCTAGTTCACCTCCACCGCCTTTCCAGTCAGATACCTCAATTCCGTAAATAGCAGCGAGGAGGGTCCTGCTACAGGTTTGTGGCTTGTCTCACAAAGCCACGGTCAGGCAGAATATTTTACTTGAATTCAGTTGTTCAGGTTGCCAAAAAGCCTTACACTACTGTTACTTCTTGAACGGATCCCGAAAATGGGTGTCAGATCATTTCTGTAATTTCCAGTGCCTGGGGTAGGAGATAAGGTAAATGTGGATTAATCACCTGGGAGGTTCTTAGCATCCGGAGAAAGAGTTTACTTTCATCAGATACCCTTATAGAGATAAATACTATTAAATTTCAAATAGCATTTTGATACACGATAGACTTTCTGGAGAGTTACCTGTTAAGCCAGCAGAGGAGAGAGTTTTGAGTACTCATGGGTGAACAGAGTCATTGGATAGAGCAGTGGCTCTTGAGTGAGGGTGATTTTGCCCCCTCACCCTTCTCCCAGGACGTTTGACAATGGCTGGAGACATTTTTCTTTGTGACATCTGGAGGGGGGTGCTGCAGGCATCTAGTGGGTAGAGGCCAGGATGCTACTACATATCGTACAAGGCAGAGGACAGCTCTCCCCACCACCCCAAAAGAATTATCTGGCCCAAAATGTCAATAGTGTGCTATGGAGAAACGTTGGATAGAGGCTGAGGACTGAAGAGAGGCTGAGGTTGTCACATGTACTCTCACTTCAGGTAGTCAGTCACATTTGCCAGACTGTTTTGCGGCCCTGCCCCTTTCCCAGAATCTGTAGCAGACACACTGATGCCAATGCTTGTCATGTCCTTGGGATGAGAAAACCTTGGGGGCTCCTGAAAGTCATAAACACAGGAAGGAGTGATTTAGGAGGGTGACGTGGGAGAAGAGAACTTTAGGAAGAACAAATTTGTCCTCATGTGTTTGGGAAATGTGCCAGATGGAAAAGAGATGAGGTGTGCCATGGGGTGTACCATTCCAGAAGGCAGACTGGGACTGATGCGTGACAGGGAGTCAGATTCTGAATTTGATATAGACTGCTGTAGCAACTAGCAATGCCTAGATCTGTCTAGAGAGTGCTGGGTTTTCTGTCAACGCAAAGTTCCTGTATAGGCTGATGACCACTGATTGGTGATATGATAGAGGGGGGCTGATATAAAGGATGCTCTAAGATATTGTGATTCTACACTACTTTTACGATTCTTTCCCAGAATTCGGAGCTCCTCGTTTGTTAGCTGCAGAGCTCCTTGGATGTCTGCTCTGACATGTTTCCTCCATTTACATGTGCCACTTATTTTTCAGGTACAAAACAAAGAATCGCTTTGCACAAAGCCAGAAGGGATACACTGAAAGAATTATCAGAAAAGAATAATACATAGGTATGTATTTGCATTGACTTTCTCCAAATATTTGAGACAGGGTAGCTGGTTAGTGGCTGCTTTCTCATGCTTGAGCCCTTCCAATATGATCACCTCAGAATGTCATAGGGATTGGAGCCTGTCTGAGCCTGTCTGTCTCTGCCCATGGCCCCTAGTTTCTTCTTGTGATTGCTTTAGATACTGTGTAAGGGCCTTCTCTTTTCCTCCTGCTCACAGCAGACATTGAGTAACCTCTAGTTGTTACTGAGATGCGTATTTCACAGTATAGTACTTTAGAAATGAGAAAGGTTTACTTATTGTGGAAATAAATGTAGGCTCCTGGGAGTGTTAGTGTCACTTGGTAATGTTTTTCCCAGGGCTGCCATGGTAACTGACATTGCCTGGTTACTCCCTAAGGTTTGAAAAAATTCTTCCTTGGATCTCAGGTGATAGTAGTTCATTCCTTCATTCATTTATTCATTCAGGTACATTCCTTCATTCATTTATTCATTCAGG
>NC_041230.1:37859069-37874249 GCF_002837175.3 Physeter macrocephalus
GCGCACGGTATTTGTTTTTCTCTTTCTGACGTCACTTCACGCTGTATGACAGACTCTAGGTCTATCCACCTCACTACAAATAGCTCAGTTTCATTTCTTGTATGGCTGAGTAATATTCTATTGTATATCTGTGCCACATGTTCTTTATCTGTTCGTCTGTCGGTGGACACTTCGGTTGCTTCCATGTCCTGGCTATTGTAAATAGTGATTCTGAACCACTGCGCCACCAGGGAAGTCCCCAGAGATTATTTCTTATGGGAGGCCCTCCTCAACCCCCCATCAGTCTCTTCCCTGCTGACACAGACTCCCACAGCCTTACGTAACTAACTGCTCCTTCATAGCACCCTACACGGTTTTAATTTCACACGTATTTGTAAGTTCCCTTTTTATAACCCTCTGTTCTACTGAACCTTTCCCTCCTGCCTCATCATTTTATCTCTAGTGCCTGGCAGTGCTTGGCATATCTTCGGGGCTCAGTAAGTGCCTGTTGAATACATAGTTGGAGGCAGAGGACAAGGCTTAGGAGGGAAGGTCGAGGCTTTGTTTTCTACATGTTGAGAAATGGTCCTCGTGGGCGCGCCGATTCCTCCAGCCGCGCGAAGCGAGCGGCGCGTGCTGACAAGGGCCCAGCGTGAGGCGTGCCGGCTGGTTCAACTCCGGTCGCCGCGCTGACATCAGCAGCGGCCCGGGTCGCACCAGCACCGGCCGCGGGGGGCTGCGCTGCCCGCCCTGCCGCTCTTCGTGCCGCCGCTGTAGCGCCCGCGGGCTGCGCACCACGGGCTAGGGGCTCGTTGGGACCGCGGACCGTCAGGTCCCGGCGAAGCGCCAGAAGCAACCGAGCCGCGAGCGACAGCAGCCGCAGGCGCCGCCGCCGCCGCCGTGCCGGAGCCATATTGCCCTTGCTGCGGGAGAGGCGCACGGCAGTGACGTCACGGGTGCGCCAAGGCCTCGCGGACGGTGTTTGGCGCGGCTCAGTAAGGCCCGCGGAACTGGCGAAGTGTGTGGAAGGAGCAGGATCTGTAGAGCTCAGCAGCGGCGAGGTCGGTAGGTGGGAACAGGGGATGGTGACTCCAGGCCCCGGCCACCCTTGGGGAAGGGTGCGCGATGGAGGCAGGACCGGGGTCCGACGATTCGCGGCGATGGGGCCCTGGCCTTAGGAGCCAGGAGGGCGGAGGGCGGAGGGCTTGTGGCGATCCGCTGTCCGATCCCTGCAGTGCTCTTTTGTCACCCTCCCAGCTCCTGTCTTGGCTTGGCCAGTTCGGGTCTCCCCCTGTAACTTATGAGGGTGCGGCGATGTTTTCCCGGGTGTGGTCCCCGTGTAAGGTCTTTGAATACAAGTATTTATTGAGAGTCTGAGTGAATGGTCAGGCCTGGGGGCCGAGACCAGGAGTCCGGAGTCGTAGATCCAGGCTCACCCTTCCCTTAGAGCTCCCCAGAGAGCTGAGGGCCCCGAGGGCAAGCTGATGGCCTTCAGCGTATCTTCTCTTCAGTCAAGAGAACTCATCGCTTGGTACTTTTCCCCTTTCTTTTCAGCTGAGCTTCATTCTCCCCTCCCTTGTCACCCCTTCCAACTTCTCATCCTGAACCCACTGCTTTCTTGGCTAGTTCACCTCCCCACCGGCTTTGCAGTCAGCTACCTCAATTCCGTAAATAGCAGCGAGGAGGGTCCTGCTAAAGGTTTGTGGCTTGCCTCACAAAGCCATCCATGGTCAGGCAGAATATTCTACTTGAATTCAGTTGTTCAGGTTGCCAAAAAGCCTTACGCTACTGGTACTCCTTGAACGGATCCCGAAAATGGGTGTCAGATCATTTCTGTAATTTCCATTGCCTGGGGTAGGAGATAAGGTCAATGCGGATTAAACCACCTGGGAGGTTCTTAACATCTGGAGAAAGAGCTTTACTTTCATGAGATACCGTAATAGAGATAAATGCTGTTAAATTTCAAATAGCATTTTGAGACACGGTAGACTTTCTGGAGAGTTACCTCTAAGCCAGCAGAGGAGAGAGTTTTGAGTACTCATGGGTGAACAGAGTCATTGGATAGAGCAGTGGCTCTTGAGTGAGGGTGATTTTGTCCTCACCCTTCCCCCGGGACGTTTGACAGTGGATGGAGACGTTTTTCTTTGTCACATCCGGAGGGGCGGGGGTGCTGCCGGCATCTAGTGGGTAGAGGCCAGGATGCTACTACCTATGGTACAAGGCACAGGACAGCCCTCCCCACCACCCCCAAAGGGTTATCTGGCCCCAAATGTCAATAGTGTGCTATGGAGAAACCTTGGAGAGGGGCTGAGGACTGAAGAGAGGCTCGGGTTGTCACAAGTACTCTCACTTCAGGTAGTCAGTCACATTTGGCAGACTGTTGTGTGGCCCTGCCCCTTTCCCAGAATCTGTAGCAGGCACAGTGATGCCAATGCTTGTCATGTCCTTGGGATGAGAAAACCTTGGGGGCTCCTGAAAGTCATAAACACAGGAAGGAGTGCTTTAGGAGGGTGGCGTGGGAGCAGAGAACTTGAGGAAGAACAAAATTGTCCTCATGTGTTTGGGAAATGTGCCAGATGGAAAAGAGATGAGGTGTGTCATGGGGTGTTCCATTCCAGAAGGCAGACTGGGACTGATGCGTGACAGGGAGTCAGATTCTGAATTTGGTATAGACTGCGGTAGCACCTAGCAATGCCTAGATCTGTCTAGAGCGGGTGCTGGGTTTTCTGTCACCGCAGAGTTCCTGTATAGGCTGGTGACCACCGATTGGTGATGTGATAGAGGGGGGCTGATATAAAGGACGCTCTGAGATATTGTGATTCTACACTACTTTTACGATTCTTTCCCAGGACTCGGTGCTCCTGGTTCGTGAGCTGCAGAGCTCTTTGGATGTCGGCTCTGACATGTTTCATCCATTTACATGTGCCACTCATTTTTCAGGTACAAAACCAAGAACCGCTTTGCACAAAGCCAGAAGGGACACACGGAAAGAATGATCGGAAAAGAATAATACATAGGTATGTATTTGCATTGACTTTCTCCAAATATTTGAGACAGGGTAGCTGGTTAGTGGCTGCTTTCTCATGCTTGAGCCCTTCCAATATGATCACCTCAGAATGTCATAGGGATTGGAGCCTGTCTGAGCCTGTCTGTCTCTGCCCATGGCCCCTAGTTTCTTCTTGTGATTGCTTTAGATACTGTGTAAGGGCCTTCTCTTTTCCTCCTGCTCACAGCAGACATTGAGTAACCTCTAGTTGTGACTGAGATGCGTATTTCACAGTATAGTACTTTAGAAATGAGACAGGTTTACTTATTGTGGAAACCAACGTCGGCTCCTGGGAGTGTTAGTGTCACTTGGTAATGTTTTTCCCAGGGCTGCCATGGTAACTGACATTGCCTGGTTACTCCCTAAGGTTTGAAAAAATTCTTCCTTGGATCTCAGGTGATAGTAGTTCATTCCTTCATTCATTTATTCATTCAGGTACATTCCTTCATTCATTTATTCATTCAGGAAATATTTTCTGAGCACCATGTATGTGCCAGGTACTTTTCATACGGACAGTGAACGAAACAGACAAAATTCCTGCCTCAGTGAACTGTATATTCTGATTTAATTGGCTTGGGGTGAGGCCTGGCCATTGGTAGTTTTTAAAATCTCTCCGGATGATTCTAATGTACAGCTAGCGAAACAGACACAATTCCTGCCCCAGTGAACTGTATACTCTGATTTAATTGGCTTGGGGTGAGGCCTTGCCATTGGTAGTTTTAAAAATCTCTCCAGATGATTGTCGTGTACAGCTAGGTTTGAGAATCGCAGTTGTAAATGAAGCACTTTGGGAACTGCAAAGGCATTGCAGACATACATACAAAGTGGCTATTGGTATTCCTTCACTATTCCTGCATTTTCCTGCCTGCATCAGCACTGTTGTGCAAGTGCTGATCATTTTCTTTTCAGCCCTTTTCGCTGTTTGCCTAGACCCTTTATCCGTCTTTCTAACCTAACACCCTACCTCCTTCTTGTCTTTCAACCTGCAGTCCATCATCTATTTGGGATTTATCCTAAACTTGGTTATTCCTTCACTATTCCTGCATTTTCCTGCCTGCATCAGCACTGTTGTGCAAGTGCTGATCATTTTCTTTTCAGCCCTTTTCGCTGTTTGCCTAGACCCTTTATCCCTCTTTCCAGCCTAACACCCTACCTCCTCCTTGTCTTTCAACCTCCAGTCCAAGTCCATCATCTGTTTGGGATTTATCCTAAGCTCGGTGGGAAGCCATTGCAGGGTATAAAGAGAGAAGTGGTGTTCGCAGAGATGCCTTTTGCAGACACCATACTGGCCACTGTAAGAGAATGGGTAGCGGGGGGCAGGAGTAGATTTGGGGGAGACTCCCTAGGAGACTGGCTTTGTGCACAGTGGTGGCCTTGGAGATGGGGTAAAGGAGGCAGGTTAGAGTCCTATTTGGAAGGTTAGTGATGGCTTGGAGGTGAATAGGAGTTAGTGATGAATTGGATGTGGGGAATGTGGGTTAAGGATGTGTAATTGGGTAAATGGAGGTGCTACTTACTGAAATGGGAAAAATTTTCTCCCCACATATTGGCCTGATAAACACCTTCTCACCCTTTAGACCTTGAATCAGAGATTCTTTCCTGTTTTATTTTATTTTATTATATTTTATTTTATTTATTTTTATTTGGGCTGTGATGCCAGCTTGCAGGATCTTAGTTCCCCAACCAGGGATTGAACCCAGGCCCCCTGAACTGGAGGCACAGGGTCCTAACCACTGGACCACCGAGGAATTCCCAGCAGAGATTTTTTCTTTATTTTCTTTCTTTTTTTAATATAAGTTTTAATTAATTGATTAATTAATTAATTAATTAATTTTTGGTTGCGTTGGGTGTTTGTTGCCGCGCATGGGCCTTCTGTAGTTGCGGCGAGCAGGGGCTACTCTTCGTTGCGGTGCACGGGCTTCTCACTGCAGTGGCTTCTCATGTTGCGGAGCACGGGCTCTATGCATGCGGGCTTTGGTAGTTGTGGCGCATGGGCTCAGTAGTGGTGGCTCGCGGGCTTACTTGCTCCGTGGCATGTGGGATCTTCCCGGACCAGGGAGCAAACCCGTTTCCCCTGCATTGGCAGGCGGATTCTTTTTTTTTTGTTTTTTTTTTTAAACATCTTTATTGGAGTGTAATTGCTTTACAATGGTGTGTTAGTTTCTGCTGTATATCAAAGTGAATCAGATATATGCGTACGTATATCCCCATATCCCCTCCCTCTTGCATTTCCCTCCCACCCTCCTGATCCCACCCCTCTAGATGGTCGCAAGGCACTGAGGTGATCTCCCTGTGCTATGCAGCTGCTTCCCGCTAGCTAGCTATTTTACATTTCGTATTATATATATGTCAATGCTACTCTCTTACTTCGTCCCAGCTTACCCTTCCCCCTCCCGGTGTCCTCAAGTCCATTCTCTACGTCTGCGTCTTTATTCCTGCCCTGCCCCTAGGTTCATCAGAACCATTTTATTTTTTTAGATTCTATATATATGTGTTAGCATATGGTATTTGTTTTTCTCTTCTGACTTACTTCACTCTGTATGACAGACTCTAGGTCTATCCACCTCACTACACATAACTCAGCTTCGTTTCTTTTTATGCCTGAGTAATATTCCATTGTATTTATGTGCCACATCTTCTTTATCTATTCGTCTGTCGATGGACACTTAGGTTGCTTCCATGTCCTGCCTATTGTAAATAGTGCTGACAGGCAGATTCTGAACCACTGCGCCACCAGGGAAGTCCCCAGAGGTTATTTCTTAAGGGAGGCCCTCCTCAACCCCCATCAGTCTCTTCCCTGCTGACATAGACTCCCACAACCCTACGTAACTGCTCCTTCATAGCACCATACACAGTTTAATTTCACACATATTTGTAAGTTCCCTTTCTATAACCCTCTGTTCTATTGAGCCTTTCCCTCCTACCTCATCATTTTATTTCTAGTGCCTACCAGTGCTTGGCATATCTTAGGGGCTCAGTAAGTGTCGGTTGAGTAAATAATTTGAGACAGAGGACAAGGCTTAGGAGGGAAGATCAAGGCTTTGTTTTCTACATGTTGAGTAGAAGATACCCTTAAGACAATCGAGTGGGTATGTGTTTTGAGCAGTTGTTGTTAGGTTGGGATGCCGTTGGAGATGATCATGGCCTCTATTTTAAACCATGGGAGTGAATAAATTTGTGAGGGAGGATGTGTGAAATTAGAAGGGAAGAGGGCCCACGGCTAAGGAGCAACCTCAACATGTGAGGGGAGGAGGTGAAACCAGCAAAAGAGACTGAAAATCAGGGGTAGGGAGAAAAGCTGGGAGAGTGTGCGGTCGACGAACCCAGGGAGGAGAGAGATCAAGGAAGAGGGGAGGCTCAACCATGCCATGTGCTGCTAGCAAAACAAGATTGAGGACAGACAGGTCAGTGTCTCATAGATTGAGCAACTTCGAGGTAATTGGTGACTGTAATCAGAGCAGTTTTAGGAGAGTGGCAGAGGGGGAGGCCAGGCCGGAGTAGGCTGAGGAGTAAAAAGTTAGTAGCTCTGAGAAGAGCATCCTTGGCAAGCTTTGTGGTTTTTAGAAGGGACCATGTTTGCTTAGAATAAATAAATTAACAGTTATCTCTGGGACATGGGATTTTGATTTCCTTCATTTTACTCCTGTTGCTCTACCTTCAAAATATCTTTAGAATGTGACCACTTCTCACCACCTCCCCTACTACCGCTCCGTCCTGAGCCACCATCATCTCTGACATCGGTGACTGAAGAGCCTTCTAACTGATCTGCCTGTGTCTACCGTGGCCCCCACAGTCTGTTTTTCATACAGCAGTCACCGTGATCATGGGGAATGTGATCAGTCTTGCCACTCCTCTCCTTAAAACCCTTCACTGGCTCCTATCGTGAAGAGCTAACAAAGCCCGCAGAGCATCCTACAAGGCCATTCGGGGTCTGACCACTGTGTCCTATCTCCTTACTGCTGTCCATCCATTGTGTATCTGACTTCCATTACTCTCTTCTCCCTTCTGTGCTGCAACCACAGTGGCCTCCTTCCTGTTCTTCTAACACACCAGACCTGCTCCTGCCCCAGGGTCTTTGCACTGGCCCTTTCCTCTCCTGTGCACTCTTCCACTAGACACCATCTTGGCTAACTCACATCTCTGCTCAGATGTCATCTGCTCATTGAAGCATATCTGAGCTTCTCTATTTAAAATTTTAACCTATGGGGATGAGGCGGGGGGGAAATGGGTGAAGGTGGTAAGAGGATACAAACTTCCAGTTACAAGACAAATACATTCTGGAATGTTATGTACAGCATGGCAACTATGGTTAACAATACTGTATTGTATCTTTTTTTCATTTTATTTATTTGTTTATTTTTGGCTGTGTTGGGTCTTCGTTGCTGCACGTGGGCTTTCTCTAGTTGTGGTGAGCGGGGGCTCCTCTTCGTTGCAGTGCGCAGGTTTCTCATTGTGGTGGCTTCTCTTGTTGCGGAGCACCGGCTCTAGGCACGCGGGTTTCAATAGTTGCAGCACGTGGGCTCAGTAGTTGTGGCCCACGGGCTCTAGAGCGCAGGCTCAGTAGTTGTGGCACACAGGCTTAGTTGCTCCGCGGCATGTGGGATCTTCCCGGACTAGGGATCGAACCCGTGTCCCCTGCACTGGCAGGCAGATTCTTAACCACTGCGCCACCCTGGAAGTCACAGTAGTACTGTATTGTATCCTGAAAGTTGCGAAGAGAGTAGATCTTAAAGGTTCTCATGATAAGAAAAAAATTGTGTGAGGTGATAGATATTGTCTAAACTTATTTTGGTAATCATTTGGTGATATATACATATGTGAAATCTTTATGTTGTACATCTTAAACTAATACAATATGTCAATTTTATCTCAATGAAACTGGAAAAAATTTTTAACCCATCCGCAGTGTTTTCAATCTCCTTTCTCCCTTCTCTTTTTTACTCTACAGCACTATCAATTTTCCAACATACTATGTAATTTATTTATTGTGCTTATTGTTTTTTCCTTTTTCCCCACTGAATGAAAGCTCTACCAGAGTAGGAATCTTTGTCTGTTTTCTTCTCTAATGTATCCCCAAAGACTAGGACAGTGACTGGTACAGAGTAGACACTTAATAAATATTTGTTGGATGCATAAATGAGCATGCATTGTTTTTATGATAAGAGAAAAGGAAAACCAAATACTACGTGTTGGAAAGAAGAAGGAAAGCCTTCTCTGGATAACAGAAGAGATTTTCTCCATTTGAATTTCTGACTCTCTTTCTTCAGGAATGATTGTGAACAGCCTCTCTCTGTGCTACCACAACAAACTCATCTTAGCCCCTATGGTTCGGGTAGGGACTCTCCCAATGCGGCTGCTCGCCCTGGACTATGGAGCGGACATTGTGTACTGTGAGGTAAGGGGCTCCTGATCTTCCCGGAGAGCACTTCCACAGGTGCAGCCTCCCTATCTGTGGGTGGGAGTGGTCAGGAGTTAGAGGAGGCAGAATGGGCTCTCCCTTCACAGGTGCTCACTGAAGGCAGCAGAAGACAAACATGCAGGAGTCCTGTGAGCCCTGCTGAGGACCAGGAGCCTGGGCAGCACGGAGGCATTGTGGGACACCTGGGCCAGGTGGCTAAATGAGCATCATGTCAGGTCACTCCTGTGGCCTCCATAGGAGTTAATATACATTCAGTACATGAATGAGTGAACTCAAGATCAGGAAGAGGAGGTAAAGGACCAGATTCAGGCCAGGGAAGCTGGATGGGGTTGGTTTTGGGAACCATAGGATATTCTGGTGGCAGTAGCTAGTGGACCAGCTACTGGCCGGCTGCTGTTGAGAATATTAAGACTTCAGACCCAGGCTTAGAAAGCATCTTCTAGGAAAAATAGAGTTACAGGAGTAGCTGATATTGGATAGGGACTGTGGGCAATGGTTCTCAATTGGGCATGTATCAGAATTATCTGGGCAGCTTCCCCCACAATCCCCAATCCTGATATGTCCCTCTAGTCGGTGTGAGAGGTTAGAGAAACTACCCCAGTGCTTCTGATATTTCCATCTTTAAGAGCCACCTGCGGTGGGGTGAGGACTGTGGCTATAAAAGGGAAACACAAGGAATCCTTGTGGTGGTGGAACTATTCTGTGTCAGCATCCTGGTTGCGATATTGTACTACGGTTTTGCAAGGTGTTACCATGAGGAGAAATTGGGCAACGGGTACTTAGAATCTCACATTCTTACAATTGCATGTGAACCTCCAATTATCTCAAGATAAAAAGTTTAATTGAAAAGAAAGTCACTGGTGTAGGGTCTTCCCTGGTAGTCCACTGGTTAAGACTCTGCGCTCCCAATGCAGGGGGCCCGGGTTCATTCCCTGGTCGGTGAACTAGATCCCACATGCATGCCTCAACTAAGAGTTCGCATGCTGAACTAAGAAGCCTACGTGCCACAACTAAGAGCCCGCATGCCGCAGCTAAACATACCGCATGCTGCAAATAAACACACCGAAACGAAGATCCCGCATGCCGCAAATGAGACCCGGCGCAGCCAAAATAAATAAATAAATATTTTTTTTAAAAAAAGAAAAAAAGTTTAATTGAAAAGAAAGACACTGGTGTAGGGACCTCCCTGGTGGTCCGGTGGGTAAGACTCCGCACTCCCAATGCAGGGGGCCTGGGTTTGATCCCTGGTCAGGGAACTAGATCCCGCAGGCATGCCGCAACTAAGAGTCTGCATGCCGCAACTAAGAAGCCCGCATGCTGCGACAAAGATCCCATGTGCCGCAGCTAAGACCCAGCGCAGCCAAAATAAATAAAATAATAAATAAATAAATAAATTTTAAAAAAGAAAATTACCTGATTAAGGTACAGCTGTGGCACATAGATGTGAGCACTTGAAGAGTTAATGGATTGAGGAGTAAGCAGCAAAATGAGGAAGTAGAAATAAGGCTGCTGACTACCCCACAGAAATTCAAGAGGTGAAGGGAGGAAGTGTATAGCTGGAGGTGAAGGAAGATGGGTGAATGGAGTTGTTTGTTGGTAACTTGCTTGTTTGTAGCGTAGGAAGAAGGACTTAACAATGAGGGGAGGCCTGAAGATTTGGGGCATTAGGGGGATTTGTAGGGCCAGGTCTTGGAGGGGGCAGGATTCTTGACGAGGTGGTAGGACCTGCCTTCCTCTGAGCTAGGGCGAGGAGGAGAGGGCGAAGATGATGAAAGGGAGGGAAACTGAGGGGTTTTGCCTGAGAGACTTGTTTTACAAGATGTAGGAAGCCAGTCTTCTGTTGGAAATGAGGGTGGCAAGTGTGGGCTAGCGACTTGAGGAAAGGAAGTGAAGGTGTTTTGGTCCTATTCCCATGGGGAATGGGCACTGGGAGATGTGCCTGGCAGGCAGGTGTGCACAGTGATACTGGTTTGCAGCTTTATAGGAAGGAGAGCTTGAGTAGCCTGGCAGGGGGATGCCCATAGCAGGGATTGGCATGCCAGTATCTACAGCAGGGCAGGGGCAGAGGCATCTAGGGTGCTGACAAGGTGAAATGGGAAGGAGGGAGTATGTGTTGTCCAAAGGTGGGAGTCAGAAAGGGATTTTCCAGAGTTCAGGGTCACAGAGACCCAAGACCTGACTTTTAAGTGGTTTGTCGAAGTAGATGTGAGGAGGTCCCAAACGTGAGCTGGGCTGTTAGTGTACATCCATAAATCTTCCACGCTGCCAGAACGTGCCTATGGCAGGGAGGAGCCTGTTCCCAGGGGCCAGTCCCAGGGGAATGTGGTAGTGTGCTGAGCATATTCATCTGGTCACTCAACCCTTGAGCCTACACTCTGGCCCCAGGGTGGTCAGCCATGTGTTAGGTATAGCCTTTCCTGGCCAGCACTCTCCTTGGACTCCAGAAAAAACCTCTTGGATTTGGAAGGGGATTGGGAGGAGGAACTATGAAGAATCAGGGATTCAGATTTTGAGGTCTGGGGAAGCAAAAAGATGAAATCCCAGAGAACAGCTGTTACCTTTCATTACTTGTGATTCTCCTCCACCCCAGGACAGAGGGCGCATGCTAGCTCTTCATCCACTTAGTCAGTCCATGTTTACCAGTAGGGTCCTGTGGGATGACTCAGACTCAAGGATGAAGCCCCCTGCTTCTTCCCTGCTGCCCCAACTCCATCTCTGTCCAGCTGTAGCCCCCCCCATGGTTGCTTCAAGGCTCGGGATGTATAGTGTCCCTCTCCTCTCTACCCGTGCTTCGCATACTGTCTCCATCAATTATTTGCTTACTCTGATGACTCTTCATGTCCCTACTCTCCCTAATCTTGTACTGTCACGAAAAGTAAGAGTGGGTCCATTGAGTGCTAACCCTTTATTTTCAGATTCATTTACGTCTGTGCGGTGGCCATCCTGCTGGTTTCTTCTGTTAGACCAAGTGGTGATAAGGGCTTCAGGCCTTCAAAGCACCAGCTCACCTGGGCTCAAACTTATTCTGGGGCAAGATTCTGAGGGTTGCTAAAATTGAGGAAAAGGCAGTAGTGCCTACGTTGACATATTCAGCCTCCTTGGCCTTCACTTTTGCTGTGCGAGCAGCATTTTTCTGGGACCCCAGAGGGTGGAGTTGTATTCACTTGGAGATAATGTGGAGTGAAACACCAGGATGGAAGTGAGTGAGTGTATGACAGCACAGTGTCTGCTCTAGACAGCCACTATGTGTTTATAGCCCTGGGGGAATCAGTCTGTGATGAGGTCACAGAAGCTGGGTAGTGAGAAAGAGAGCTGACCCACAGATTCCGGATGCTTCATCAGCTGCTTTGTTGAGAATTCTTAGGGTTGTTTTCAAGCACTTGGGAAGTCATGGTCCCAGGATTTATGTGGTGACTTCAGAATGTGACTCTCCTAATTGGTCAAAGCTTGGTTTTCCTCATGATTGTGACTAATCCATTCTTCCAGGGCTCTGCTTGAGTTTGGAGCAGAGTAAATACTGATTAAAACCCTTTGTATGTTTGATGAGTGCTTGCTCTGGCAGAGTCAATATGGTTTATGAACAAATTAAGGAACCTCTGCCAGAGGAGACCTAGGCCCTTTACCCAGACCTAGCTGCTGTGGAGCAGAGGCCGGCGGGCAGGCCAACTGGCCCCTGCCTGTGGTGAGTAGGTCTCTAGGAACTTGGCCCTGAGTACTGGGAAAGGCAGAGCATGGCGCCTGGTGCCCCCTGGTGGATCCAGAGTTGCTCTGCAGGCCAGCTGTGTAGATGATCTTACTGTGTTCCCCTGAGGTGACCCATCTGTGGGTTAGATCGTCAAACCACACCATCCACCTCTCAGGACCTAGTGTAGGACCTAGGGCATACCAGGCATACAGGCACCTCCTTAAACGGCCTGCAGAACCCTCAGCAGTTGGAGGTGAAGAAAGGATAAACCAGCTCAGCAAAGGTTAAGGGAGCAGTAGTCTGATTCCCCACCAAGGTCTGCCCTATTGATGGAGTTTTCTAGGGGTTCATCAGATGTCACTTAAGTATTCCTTTTTTTAAAAAAATTTTTTTATTTTATTTGTTTTATTTTTGGCTGCATTTAGTCTTCGTTGCTGCGTGCGGGCTTTCTCTAGTTGTGGAGAGTGGGGGCTACTCTTCGTTGCGGTGCATGGGCTTCTCATTGCAGTGGCTTCTCTTGTTGCGGAGCACGGGCTCTAGGCGCGCCGGCTTCAGTAGTTGTGGCTCGTGGGTTCTGGGGCGCAGGCTTAGTAGTTGTGGCGCACAGGCTTAGTTGCTCCGTGGCTTGTGGGATCTTCCTGGACCAGGGCTCAAACCCTTGTCCTCTGCACTGGCAGGTGGATTCTTAACCACTGCGCCACCAGGGAAGCCCCCTATTCCTTTTTATAAGAACAATGGATGGACAGACCATGGATTGTCATACCGAGTGAAGTAAATCAGACAGAGAAAGACAAATATCATATGATATCACTTATATGTGGAATCTAAAAAAAATTGTACAAATGAACTTATTTACAAAACAGAAATAGAGTCACAGATGTACAAAACAAATTTATGGTTACCTGGGGGAAAGAGAGGGGGATAAATTGGGAGATTGGGATTGACATATACACACTACTATATATAAAATACATAACTAGTAAGAACCTACTGTATAGCACAGGGAACTCTACTCAATACTCTATAATGACCTATATGTGAAAAGAATCTAAAAAATAGTGGATATATGTATATGTATAACTGATTCACTTTGCTGTACAGCAGAAACTAACACAACATTGTAAATCAACTACACTCAAATAAAAATTAAATAAAAACAAAAAACCAAAAACAACAGGACTCCAGTGGCCCAGACATGAGAGGACACCTACCTTTTAATAGGCAGGATGAAGGGAGAAGGCAATATTCTTAAGAGACTTTGGTTACCAAAATGGGTACTTAAATTTTTTTGTGTGGTAAAAAACACATAACATAAATTTTACCATCTTAACCGTTTTTAAGTGTACAGTTCAGTAGTTGTGAAAAAGATCTCCAGAACTTTTTCATCTTGCAAAACTGAAACCCTGTGCCCATTAAACAACAACTCCCCTCCCCACAGCTCCTGGTAACCACGATTCTACTTTCTTTTTCTATGAATTTGAATTCTTTAGCTACCTTATGTAAATGGAAATATGCAATATTTGTCTTTTTGTGACTGGCTTATTTCACTTAGCATAATATCCTCAAGGTTCATCCATGTTGTACTATGTAACAGGATTTCTTTCCATTTTTAGGCAGAATAATATTATATTATGTAACATGTATACTACCTTTTGCTTATCCATTCATCTGTCGGTGGACATTTGGGTTGCTTCTATCTCTTGGCTATTTTGAATAGTGTTGTGAATGTAGGTGTGCAGATACTCCTTTGAAATCCAGCTTTCAATTCTTTGGGATATATATGTATATACCCAGAAGTAGGATTTGCTGGATCATGTGGTAGTTTTATTTTTCATTTTTTGAGGAACTTCCATACTGTTTTCCCTGTCTTTTGCGCCATTTTACAATCCCACCAGCAGTCCACAATTTCTAAAATCTTTGCCAACACTTGCTATTTTCTCTTTTTTTTTGATAGTAGCCATGCTAATGGGTATGAGGTGATAGCTCATTGTGGTTTTGATTTGCATTCCTCTGATGATTAGTGATGTTGAGCATGTTTTTATATGCTTCTTGGCCATCAGTATATCTTTTTCTTTTTAACATCTTTATTGGAGTATAATTGCTTTACAATGGTGTGTGAGTTTCTGCTGTATAACACAGTGAATCAACTATATGTATACATATATCCCCATATCTCCTCCCTCTTGCGTCTCCCTCCCACCCTCCGTATCCCATCCCTCTAGGTGGTCACAAAGCACCGAGCTGATCTCCCTGTGCTATGAGGCTGCTTCGCACTAGCTATCTATTTTACATTTGGTAGTATATATAAGTCCATGCCACTCTCTCACTTCGTCCCAGCTTACCCTTCCCCCTCCCCGTGTCCTGAAGTCCATTCTCTATGTCTGCATCTTTATTCCTGTCCTGCCCCTAGGTTCTTCATAACAATGTTTTGTTTTTTTTAGATTCCATATATATGTGTTAGCATACAGTATATCATCTTTGGAGAAGTTTCTATTCAAGTCTTTGCCCAGAATGGGTAATTTTTTAAAACTTAGAAAAAAAAATATTTATGGAAAAAGTTGCAGGAATGGACAAAGAACATCCATATACCCTTTACCCAGACTGACCTACTGTTAACATTTTGCTTGATTTGTTTTATAATTTGAGCTCTCTCTTTAATATATGTATTTTCTCCTTAACTATTTGAGAGTAAGTTTCATACACGATGATATCTTACTTCTCAAATACTTCATTGATATTTTCTAAGAATAAAGTCATTCTTCTATACAATTGTTATACAGCCATCATCTTCAGTAAATTTAATACTGATACTTTTTTCTGATCTATCTTCCATATTCTAGTTTTGCCAATTGACCCAAAATTGTTCCTCTCAGCATTTTTTAACATCTTTTTTGAGATATGGTTCACATACCATATAAATCAACAATTTAAGGTATACAATTCATTGGCTTTTGGTGTATTTACGAAATTGTGTATCCACCCTGCAATCAATTTTTGAACATTTTCTTTTTTTTTTTTTTTTTTTTTGGGATGCGGGGCCCCCCCTGTTGC
>NC_041230.1:37874434-37913499 GCF_002837175.3 Physeter macrocephalus
CCACTCCTGTTGCGGAGCACAGGCTCCGGATGCGCAGGCTCAGCGGCCATGGCTCACGGGCCCAGCCGCTCCGCGGCATGTGGGATCCTCCCAGGCCGGGGCCCGAACCCGGTTCCCCTGCATCGGCAGGCGGACGCGCAACCACTGTGCCACCAGGGAAGCCCTGAACATTTTCATCACACCAAAAAGAAACCTTATATCCATTAGCAATCACTCCCCAATTTCTTCCTCCCCAGTCCCTGGAAACCACTACTCTACTTTCTGTCTCTATAGCTTTGCCAGTTTGGGACATTTCATATAAATGGGATCATGTGATATATGGCCTTTTGTGTCTGGTTTCTTTGCATTGCATATCATTGCATGTATCAGCATTTCATTCCTTTTAATGACTGATTAATAGTCAATTGTATGTTTATACCACAATTTGTTTATTGGTTCATCAATTGATAGACATTTGGATTATTTCTACCTTTTGCCTATTATGAACCATGCTGCTATCAACACGTGTGTACATGTTTTTGTGTGGACGTGTTTTCATTTCTCTTGGGTATATATCTAAGAATGGAATTGCTGGATCATTTGGTAACTCTATGTTTAAACATTTGACGGACTGCCTGACTGTTTTCCAAAGCAGCAGTACCATTTTGCATTATCAGTAGTGGTGTATGAAATTTCCAATTTCTCCATATCCTTGCCAACACTTACTGTCTTTTTTTTTTAAGATAGGTTTTATTTTGTATTTTTATTTTTTGGCTGCACCAGGGATTGAACCCAGGCCCTTGGCAGTGAGAACGTGGAGTCCTAACCACTGGACTGCCAGGGAATTCCCCTCATTGTGGTTTTGATTTGCATTTCCTAATGAATAATGATGTTGAGCATCTTTTCTTATGTTTATTTTCCATTTATGTATCTTCTTTGGAGAAATGTCTATTCATATCCTATGCCCATTTTAATTTATTTATTTTTAAACATCTTTATTGTAGTATAATTGCTTTACAATGGTATGTTAGTTTCTGCTGTATAACAAAGTGAATCAGCTATATGTATACATATATCCCCATATCCCCTCCCTCTTGCACCTCCCTCTCACCCTCCCTATCCCACCCCTCTAGGTGGTCACAAAGCACTTGATTTAAGGGGCGTGTGGTCTTCCGGGAAGTTCGCCGTCTTGCTTCAGCAGTCTAATGGGATCACTTTCTGTCTTATATATCTCAGACTGTCTTATATATATATATGTCATATATATATATGTATCTCAGACTGTCTTATCTGTCTTATATATCTCTTATATATCTCACTTTCTGTCTTATATATCTCAGACTTGGCTCCAAAGCCACGGAGTTTGATTCTCCCAATAACCATTCATCGTGAGCCCATCCCTGTGTCCTCAAGTCCATTCTCTATGTCTGCCTCTTTATTCCTGTCCTGCCCCTAGGTTCATAAGACCATTTTTTTTTTAGATTCCATATATATGTGTTAGCACACGGTATTTGTTTTTCTCTCTCTGACTTCACTCTGTATGACAGACTCTAGGTCCATCCACCTCACTACAGATAACTCAATTTCGTTTCTTTTTATGCGATGCCCATTTTTTTTTTTTATTTTTTTTTCTGCGGTACGCGGGCCTCTCACTGTTGTGGCCTCTCCCATTGCGGAGTACTGCGGGCTCTGGACGCGCAGGCCCAGCGGCCATGGCTCATGGGCCCAGCCGCTCCGCGGCACGCGGGATCCTCCCGGACCGGGGCACGAACCCGCGTCCCCTGCATCGGCAGGCGGACTCTCAACCACTGCGCCACCAGGGAAGCCCTATGCCCATTTTTAAATTGAGTTATTTGTCTTTTTATTCTAAAAGTTGTAAGAGTTCTTTATATATTCTGGATACTAGACCTTTATCAGATATATGATTTGCAAATATTTTCTCCCATTCTTTGGATCGTCTTTTCCACTCTATTTTTTTTAAAGACTTTATTTTTATTTTTTTAAATTTTATTTAAGTATAGTTGATTCACTTTGTTTTGTGGTTTTTTTTTTTGTTTTTTGTTTTTGGCTGCATTGGTTCTTCGTTGCAGTGTGCAGTCCTCCCACTGCGGCAGTTTCTCTTGTTGTGGAGCATGGGCTCTAGGTGCATGGGCCACAGCAGTTGTGGCGCTCAGGCTCAGCAGTTCCGTGGCATGTGGGATCTTCCCGGACCAGGGATTGAACCCATGTCCGCTTTGTTGGCAGGTGGATTCTCAACCACTGCACCACCAGGGAAGTCCCTGATTCGATTTATTGATAGTATCCTTTGATGCACAAAAAGTTTTAATTTTAATGAAGTCCAATTTACCTAATTCTTTCCTTTGTTGTTTGTGCTTTTGGTATCATCTCTAAGAAATTATTGCTTAATCTAAGGCCACAAAGATTTATACTTAGGTTTTCTTCTATGAATTTTATAGTTTTGGCTCTTACACTTAGGTCTTGGATGCATTTTGAGGTAATTTTTTTTGAGTTAATTTTTGTGTACGTTATGAGGTAGGGATCAAAATTCATTTTCTTGCATGTGGATATCCAGTTGTCCCAGCACCTGTTAAAAAGACAGTTCTTTCCCCAATAAATTGTCTTGATACTCTTGTCAAAAATCAGTTGGTCATAGATATTTTGGTTTGTATCTGGACTCTCAAATCTATTCCATTGGTCTATGTGTCTATCCTTATGCCAGTACCATACATCTTGATTATTATAGTTTGCTAGTGGGTTTTGAGATTAGGAAGTGTGAATCCTCCAACTTTATTCTTCTATTTCAAGATTGTTTTGTCTATTCTAGGTTCCATATGAATTTTAGGATCATCTTGTCAATTTCTGCAAAAATGGCAGCTAGGATTCTGATGGGGTTTGTGTTGAATCTACAGATCAGTTTGGGGAATATTGCTATCTTAACAATATTAAATCTTCCAGTCGTTGAACATGATATATCTTTTTTTAAAAAATATTTATTTATTTATGTAGTTGGCTGTGCTGGGTCTTAGTGCGGCACAGGGGATCTTCGTTGTGGCATGCGGGACCTTTAGTTGTGGCATGCAGGATCTAATTCCCTGACTAGGGATCGAACCCGGGCCCCCTGCATTGGGAGCGTGGAGTCTTAACCACTGGACCACCAGGGAAGTCCGGATATAGCTTTTCATTTATTTAAATCTCTTTTAATTTCTTTAAACAATATTTTATAGTTTTTAGTGTACAAGTCTTTCACCTCCTTGGTTTCTGGCTGTCATTGTTTCTCATAAAAAATCAGTTGTTAGTCTTATTGAGAATCCCTTGTACACGGTAAGTCACTTCTCTCTTGCTGCTTTCAAGATTATCTCTTTGTCTTTGATTTTCAGCTGTTTGATTGTGATGTGTCTAGGTGTGGATCTCTTTTAAGTTTATTCTACTTGGAGTTTGTTGAGCTTCTTGGATGTGTAGATTAATGTTTTTCATCAAATTTGGGAATTTTTCTGCCATTATTTCTTCAAATATTTATTCTATCCCTCTCTCCTTCTGGAACTCCCATTATTCATTTTGGCAGTGATTCTTTTTTTTTTTTTTTTTTGAGCAGGCGATCACACAGTTTGTCAATCTGAGTTTATTTGTGTTTCTGAAAACAAGAGATATACCAAAGATTCTTTAACCAAACTGGAGGTTAAAAGACTATGAAGATAGGCCAGAGATGGGGATGGAAACGTAGCATGGAGAGACACTGGTGATAAGCAAGATCAACTCAGATAGAGAAAGCAAGCCAAGTGAAATGGAGGAGATGAAGGTAGCAGGATGTAATAGGAACATAACATGTGACAGATAAGGAAGAATAAGCCCATATATAATAAGGCACTTTAAAATTAAATGCTGTTCACACATTGGGTAGCCATATGAATAAAAAGTGACTTAGAAAGGGCCTTAATTTTCAGATAAGTTAAAAAGCAAATTAGTTTTAAAAGGAAGACAAAACCCAAGCAAAATTATATTATTTTTCTTAAATTTATTTATTTATTTATTTATTTTATTTATTTTTGGCTGCATTGGGTCTTCGTTGCTACACACGGGCTTTTCTCTAGTTGTGGCGAACAGGGGCTACTCTTCATCGTGGTGCGTGGAGTTATTGCTGTGGCGTCTCTTGTTGTGGAGCATGGGCTCTAGGCACGTGGGCTGCAGTAGTTGTGGCACATGGCTCAGTAGTTGTGGCTCGTGGGCTCTAGAGCGCAGGCTCAGTAGTTGTGGCACACAGGCTTAGTTGCTCCGTGGCATGTGGGATCTTCCCGGACCAGGGCTCAAACCCATGTCTCCTGCATTGGCAGGTGGATTCGTAACCACTGTGCCACTAGGGAAGCCCTATATTTATATTCTTAACTGTGATGGAGATAGATTTGGGAACTAGAAGGCATTGTTTGTGGCAAAATTGGAGTTGTCTCTTCTATAGAAATAAAATGATATGTATGATAAAAATTGAGGAAGTGATATTGATAAAGGAAAAATATTTGTGATAACTGAGACAGAAAAATAACATCCGATTTGACAAAGGATAGTTTTTTTTCTGCACAACTTGTAAAGATGTAAAAGGCAGTTTGGTAGGAAGATGCACGGATGATACACTCTACTACGTTGAAAAACAATGTTTGTTTTCACCAATTAAGGAAATGCAGTGAAAAAAAACCTATGAGGTTCTACTCTATAACCAAAGAGCTAACTAAAATGAATAAAATTGGTAAACAATGGTGTTGGTGTGTGGGTGAGCAGGCACATGTGTGGTTTTATTGATGACAATTTAAATTAATTTCTCCACTTAACAACCAGGTGAGCATCTGTTTGCATGTAAGGCATTGAAGTGGCTCCAGCAGATGTTCAGTGAGCACTAGCAACGTACTAGGTGCTAGTGATGCAAAGATGAATGAGACTGTGTCCAGGTCCCAAAGGCTCTTTCGGTGTAGTGGGGATACAGAAAAGAAAATAAGACCATTCAAGGGCCATTTTGCCTCAACTCCTCCTCTTGGTGCCCTGAGGAGGACCTGGTCAGTGTCCTCCAAGCCCACCTTTGTGTGAACCAAGAACCTTCCTCAGGGCGTTTGTTGTCTAATGGTAAAGGTACGACAGGTGCATCTGTAACTAGCATACAAAGAGGAAGTGGTCAGGCTGTGACGGTAGACTGGGCAGGGGGTTTGAGGAATCCCGAGGAGGACAAGTTACCGCTGGCAGGGGTGGGGGCCCAGCAAGATTTTGCCTCACTTTCCCCTGCTTGTTCTTAGCCAAAGCTCAGCCTGGCTGCAAACCTTCTTTTCATAAGCACAGGCCACTCAGTGCTGCCCACTTGTCCACCTTCCTTCTTGCCTGCCCCTGCAACCAGGATCACTGCCTACAGGGGCTCTGTGTTGGGGTCTTTCCGTCCCTTGGGACACCACATTGATTCTTGGGGCTTGGATGCCAACCGTGCATCCATACTGCTTGGTGGTGGTGATTTGTGTGGTCAGGCCTGGTGAGCGTCAGATACTTGATGACCTGGATGCAGCATAGAGAGAATAGCCACAGAAACACCTAGTGCATGGTTTTTTTTAAAATTCTTTTAAAATATATATATTATTTGTTTATTTATTTGGTCGCGCCAGGTCTTTGTTGTGGCAGGCGGGCTCCTTAGTTTTGGCTTGCCGGGCCCCCTGCATTGGGAGCTTGGAGTCTTAACCACTGCGCCACCAGGGAAGTCCCATAAAGCATGTATTAACCTGGATGGTGGATATGCTGGGGGGAGCCCCATGGATGCCATAGGACACCTTTGGCCACTTTAGCACTAAATGCTCCCATGAGGGAGCAAAGGCCATTGTGCTCACCCGGCTGGGGTTGTGACTTGTTGAGGCTTACAGGGAGTCAGTATGGGGATGAGTTCCAGGGCTGAGAGTTTCTATCTTCTTCTGGTCTCCCAGACCCCTGGGCAGGAGCTTCTGGGCAGTGTGACAGGTTCCTGGCTCTTCAGATCTGTCTTCCACATCTATTGAAATGATCACTGAACAAAGCAGAGCAGCCTTGTCTCCCACCAAGAGGTAGAGAATGTCAACCCTTTAGGAGACTTGAATTTCCTTTCATTTTTTATGATCCTGGTTTTGAAGAACTCCCTTTTTCCTTTCTTTCCTTAATCTTTGAATATCTCCAGAGCTGAGGAGCTCACCCCTTTCATTTCCACATAGTGTGACCCAGGTTGAATAGGGGTTGTAGACTTTTCTTTCCTGTGTCAATCTCAAATCTTCCTCCCTGTGCTTCTGTTCACTGGCCCCACTTTTGTCCTTGGACATTTCCTGGGAGCCCTTCACCTTGCCGTTTGCATATGGATGAGGTGGGAGGTTCTTTGAGGGGATGGACTGGAGCTGAGACTAGTAGGTGAGAAAAGTCCAGGTGTCCACATCCTAGGCTATTGTCTGATCTGATCTCTGATTCCCTGAGTGGCTCAACCCTTCTAGGCCCGAGACTCTGCAAGGTCCCTGGGAAGAGCAGCTGATGGAGGGGAGCTCACTTAGGCCCCTGCTTGCCATGCTTGGTTGGGGAGCAGCACTACGTGTCCCCAAAGCCATGATTTGATGTTAGTAGTAGGGTGACAGGCCAAGCAGCTCCCATCAGGTGTGTGATGAAGGTCTTCCCCACTATGCCCAGGACCTATGTGTCCAGGACTGACATGTGCCCTCTGATTCCTCTGCAGGAGCTGATTGACCTCAAGATGCTTCAGTGCAAGAGAGTTGTCAATGGTGAGTGCAGCTGTGGTCCCAGGATTGTGTGTTTGCCCGGTCATGCCCAAACTGTGCTACCATTGCCCTTGCCTGGGTGTCAGTGTCCTCCAGGGTGCTCCTTGCCTGTGTAATTTTGTGGATCACATGCTCTCTCTTTTTTAAAGATACATTGATTATAAGCCAATTTTTAAATAATTAATTAATTAATTTTTGGCTGCATTGGGTCTTCATTGCTGCACGTGGGCTTCCTCTAGTTGCAGCGAGTGGGGGCTACTCTTCGTTGCAGCGCACAGGCTTCTCATTGCGGTGGCTTCTCTTGTTGCAGAGCACAAGCTCTAGGCGCACCGGCTTCAGTAGTTGCAGCATGCAGGCTCAGTAGTTGTAGCACACGGGCTTAGTTGCTCCGCGGCATGTGGGATCTTCCTGGACCAGGGCACAAACCCGTGTCCCCTGCACTGGCAGACGGATTCTTAACCACTGCGCCACCAGGGAAGCCCCCACATGCTCTCTCGAGAGTAGTCACTGCTCTCCAGAGACCATGACAAACAGCCAGATCTGAAACAGGCTGAGAATGCCTTCTACCCACAGGCTTGCTGGCATATAAATCACCAGGTTTCATAGTACAGGAGGAACCTTTGGGGTCAGGATGGCTTCGGCACTGATCCTGGCTCTGCCACTCGCTAACTGTGACCTTGGGCAAGTCATTTGACCTCTCTGCCTCCGTTCCTTTAGCTGTAAAAGGAAAATCATAATCCCTGCTTTACTTAAATTACAGGGTTGCAGTGAGGATCAAATAAGATAAGGGACATGTAAGACCTTTGCAAATGGAAGTGGTTGTGCTGAGTTGTGGTTTTGCATATACTTTATTGATGAGGCTGATTCTGCTTTGATGAGAGTTGTAGTATTGTTTGAGTTTTGGAAAAGTATACACGCTTGTGAAATCTTAATATAAGTTCACTAGAACGTTTGTCAATTTTGTCTTTTAATTGTTTTAGTTTTATATTTTCTTGTGTTATGAAAAATTCAATGTTATAGATGTATATAACCTAAAAAATGAAGATCCCCCATAATCCCATACTTGAAGAGTAATCACAAGGAGAATTAACATGTACTTTTTACACATTTCGTAAAGTGTGTGTATAAAAATATGACATGTTTATATATACTCTCTCCCCTATACACACACACACTTGGGATCATGATACACGTTTTGCCACTTACTTTTCTTTTCTTTTTTTTTGGCCGCACTGCGTGGTACACGGGATTCTAGTTCCCCGACCAGGGATTGAACCCATGCCCCCTGCAGTGGAAGCGCAGAGTCCCAACCAGTGGACTGCCCTGGAAGTCCCTGCCAATTACTTTTCTATTAGGACATTTTCCCATGTCAATACCTATAGATGACTGTGTCAGAATTGATTTCGCCAGTGCTTTAACAGGGGTTTCAGTATTTTGATGTTAAACAGAAAAGCTTAGACTGTTTATTGCCAGTCATGAGAAGTCTCTGCTGTTGGTGATCACTTCGATTACCTCTCCCAACATGTCACTGCCGTTACCCCGCCTTTTTAACCTTCTAATCTGTTTGTTGCTGGGATGATAATAACAGCTTCTCTTTATGGAAGTGCTTTACGTGCATTAAAGATCCCATTATTTCTCAGAATAGCATTTGAGATAGGCATATTCTCCCATCTGCCACATTGGATCCTTCCATGTGGTAGTCATCTTTGAAAGCTAATAATGTTAGTACCTATTGTAGAACTTCATTATGAAGAGCATGAGAGGTTCTTGTTGTTTGCAATAGTTATGTTCTATAAAGTTGCTAAGAACACCAAATTAGCGAGTACGGAACCATTGCTCCTAGGAGAAATACAGAGTTAGGTTCCTGTAAGCCTCTGGTCACGCTCTTTCATTATGTATTTCAGATCAATATATAACCTTGTTTTATGTGTCTTTCTGTTTAAAGGCACATTATTTAACATATACTGTTAATTCATTAACATCGAACTCACAGCCAACAGCACTATGATTTCATGCCTGAGTAAAGCTTGTCTAACACATGTATTTTCTCCGTAAGGCACACCACGGCTTTCTTATGCTTAGGAACACTAGATAGCACTTCAGCAGTATGACTGGGGCCATTTTAAACATTGAGATCACCAACAAAAAGCACAAAAATGCAAAAAAAAAAGTGGCATTAAATATACCACCATAAAGACACTTGTTTGCAGGATAAGAGCTGAAACAAGAAGGCAGAATGTTGCCTTGTTTGACCTCAGCTGGGAATATGTGCATTGGTGACAGAAATTTTTTGCAGTCTGTGAATGGCCACGAAAACACCACAAGTGTTGATTTGGGGGTTACAAATAAATTTAGCAAGCAGACGGATTTGCAGATACACAACTGCAAATAATGAGGATTGACTGTAATATCATAAATCTCCACTCACAGTACCTAGCACATGATAGATAAGTAATTAAGAACAGCAACTTTGCTGAACTTCAGAGTGATATCTGGGAAAATTTGGGCAAAATCTGAAGCAAAGATAAGGTTCCTCTTATCTTTGTACATCTTTTTTTCAACGTTAAAAACATTGCAAAATGTCATGTGCAGCAACATGGGTGGGCCAAGAGATTATCATACTAAGTGAAGTAAGTCAGACAGAGAAAGACAAATATCATATGTTATCACTTATATGATATGATATCACTTATATGTGGAATCTAAAAAAATGATACAAATGAACTTATTTACCAAACAGAAATAGAGTCACAGATATAGAAAACAGACTTATGGTTACCAGGGCGGAAAGGGGTTGGGGAGGGATAAATTGGGAGATTGGGATTGACGTAGACACACTACTATATATAAAATAGATAACTAATAAGGACCTACTGTATAGCACAGGAAACTCTACTCAATACTCTGTAGTGACCTATATGGGAAAAGAATCTAAAAAAAGAGTGGATATATGTATATGTGTAACTGATTTACTTTGCTGTACAGCAGAAACTAACACAACATTGTAAACCAACTATACTCCAATAAAATCTTTTTAAAGAAATGTAAAGTACAGATGATCCCAAAGATTCATGAGGTCACTTCTAGCTGAGCAGAAAAATTTCTTCTAAGAAAGGTCATTTCTGGGTTTATAGACTGAAGGAAATGTGGGAAAAACCCAATTATATATGAGAAAGATATCCACAATATATTGTATCTTGTGTTATTTTGAGGGTTCCATAATAAAGTAAACATTGCAGAAAGAAGGAATCCAAAGCAATGAATAATTCATTAAAAAATCTTTTTCTCAAAAAAAAAAGTGCAAAATGTAAACACCATGCAGAGAAAGTGCATAAAGCACAAGCACACGGTTTAATAAATAATTGTAAAGCGAGGGACCATGTAACTCACCATCCTTAGGTCAGGGAATAGACCATCATCAGCACCTCAGAAGTCTCCCACGTATACCCTGATTTCTTTCAAGTATAGTGTACTTCTAGCATCCCATTTTTCCCTTCAAGGTGATACTTTTGTTGTGTTTTCTTCCAGGAGTTAGGCGAGGTTGAACCTGCTTCTTCACTGAGTGGCCCTGTATGTTTGTCTTTTCTTGCAGAGGCGCTCAGCACAGTCGACTTTGTTGCTCCCGACAACCGAGTAGTCTTCCGCACCTGCGAAAGAGAGCAGAGCAGGGTCGTCTTCCAGATGGTACCATATCCCGGGACAGAGCAAATTTCCCGTTTCGTGCCTTGTGCTAGGCCAGTGTTACACGCCTGGGCTCCATTGCACAGTGGTCTTCAGTCTTCCTGAAGACCCTGCTTTAAACGGTTTTCAGAGATCTGCTCATGAGCGATTACACTGTTGGAGATGGTTGAAGCTATTAGCAGTCTGTTAAGTGCCTCCAGTCTCAAATTTAATTTTTTCTTTTTCGGTGTGCGGGCCTCTCACTGTTGTGGCCTCTCCCGTTGCGGAGCACATGCTCTGGACGCGCAAGCTCAGCAGCCATGGCTCACGGGCCCAGCCGCTCCGCGGCATGTGGGATCTTCCCGGACCGGGTCACGAACCCGTGTCCCCTGCATCGGCAGGCGGACTCTCAACCACTGCGCCACCAGGGAAGCCCTCAAATTTAATTTAATTTTCTTCATTGTAGGGACTGTCTATTTGGCATGACTTATATATTTTTATTCCCTAGCATTGGTTGTTCGGATCATGGTCTTTGTTTTGTGTAATCTGTATATATTTCCCATAAAAAGAAATTAAGTTTCTTGAAGAGTAGTTAAGATTTGTGTTAGGATTGTAGTGATTCTCTAGTTCTCTTCTCTCGCTTTGGGCATTTCTCGGTATTTTTTCAGAAATACTTCCTGAATGATGTTTAGGTTTGTAAAAAATTGGTAAAAAATTGGTAACAATGAGTAGCCTTATGTTAAAGCAAATATAGCAAAATGTTAATTGTAGAATCTAAGTGGTGGGTATATGAATGTTCACTATAAAATTTTTCCAACTTTTTTGTATGTTTGAAAGTATTCACAGCATTGATGACATTTTCTTAGCCTTCCAGGTGCACTTTTGGCCTCCAAAAGTGAGCTAGTCCCGTGGGCTAGCTGTTTGAGAGAATGCCAGCTGGACTTCACTTGCTGATGTGTGTGTGTGTCTGTGTGTGTGCATGGCGTACCTGAGTGTGTTTGTCTATGCATATGGACCTGTATCAGGGCAGTGGTTGATATAGCCTCTCGTGTTCCCAGGGGACTTCAGATGCAGAGCGAGCTCTTGCTGTGGCCAGGCTTGTGTAAGTTCTTCCCTGTTTGGTACTGTCTTTGCCTCTCTTGTGGGCTGTGAGGTCTTACTGTTCCTGGGGACTTTGGAGGTGACCACCCTCCTGCTTCCTAGTCCACTACCTTCTGTTTCCAGGTTAAAAGGCTCAGGTTCCCTTCTCTATTTGTTGCGTCCAAGGGCTGCCCTGGGACTCACGTGAACACACTGTCTGGACCCCAGAGAACCTCTGAGTGGGAGCCTATTTTTTAGTGTTTATTTGTGAGATTTCCTTTGCAGAGACTCTCATGACTGTGAACTCTGAGGTTTTAAGTCTCATGAAGTGTAGGTAAGACTTACTGTTTCCTAAATTAATGAAGGCAGGAGAGTAATGTGGTTAAGGAGAGGGGCTCTAGACTAGACCTGGGTTGGAATTCTGGCTTGGCTACCTGCTGACTGTGTGACCTAGGTAAGTTACTTAACCTCACTGAGAACTTAGTTTCCTCATGTATAAAATGATACCAATAGTACCACCTCCCTCTGGTGTTATAGGGAAGGGTAAATGAAATGATGCATGTAAATGTCTTTGCAGTATGTGGCACGTAGTGAGTGTTTAGTAAGTTGTTAGCTATTGTTATTAATTACAAGGGTGAGAAGGAACTCGGGCAGTAGTTGCTTCTGGTCACAGACTGGTAACTGTGTATGTAGCAGATGATGAGGAAAGGGTCCTTTCTACATCTGAGACTTGTTTGGAGGAAGCCAGATGTGCAGCCTAGCACGCAAAGACAGTCCTCCACTTCCTCCAGAACCAGTGCTCTGGGAAAGGGCTCTTGTGCTTATGTCACTTTTGTGCATTATGGCTTTCACTACCCAGTTAGAACTGGAACTCTGGGATGGAGTGCAGTGTGGCTGTCATTCCATATTCGAGTTATCTGATACAACTCAGAACTAGCAAAATCCTCTACAACTAGCCCTTCCTACATGTTTGAGCACATTATGTTCTTCCTCTGGATCTCTACCCAGGAGGAGAGGCGGTTGCACATTTTAGAGACAGGATTTTTCAGCTTCTGTCTCTGAGGGTTGGTGTGTTTTAGAGGGCCAGGGAACATTAAGAATTTCATGAGCACAGATGCATACCTTTGACTTTATGTCCTACCCTCAAGTTGAATATTTATTACCTTTCCTCCTTCATGTTTTTCCAGAGAAAATGATGTGGCTGGTATCGACGTCAACATGGGCTGTCCTAAAGAGTATTCCACCAAGGTAAACCGATTTCATTATACTCTTCACAAATATAGGGTGCAGCTAAAAGGAGACTGACAAGAGGTGACGACTAAGTACAGTACCTGACTCTGGACTAGGTCTGTACTAATGGACAAAATGCTCAAAAGGATATTATTAGATCAACTGGCAAAATTGGAATATAGACCATGGTAGGTTACCTAAAAATACTGTATCAGTGAAAATATATGAAGTTGATAACTTCTGTGGTTATGTAAGAATATCCATATTCTTAGAAAATACACACTGAAATATTTAGGGGTCAAGGGCTATGATATATGTAACTACCCTCAAATGGTTCAGGAAAAATTTTAAATGTGCACACAAACATACACATATACATAAATAAATACACACACACACACACACACACACCACTAGTGCCCAAGTAATAAAACAAATGATGTAAATGTTAAAAGAAAGAATAATGTGAACAGGGCTTTGTTTTTTCATGAATAAAAATAGAGGATGCAATATATGTGTCCCCACTGTCATATCAGAAGAGACCAGACAGGACTGCTATGAAAGCTCAGAGAAAGCAGCAGAAGGGCAGCCCTTAAACTCAGGATCCTGTGGGGAAATGTAGTCCTTGGTGAGGAGGTTTGGGACTCTGCGGGCAAAGGGAGTGGCACAAGCAGGGACCCAGAGGCCAATGTGAAGTAGAGGCAGGGAACCTTGATTTGACCAGAGGGTGGGGAAGTGGGTAGTGAAGAGGAAGCAGAGGAACACAGGATTGAAAATCTTGGTTGGGACCAGATTAGCTGAACTTTGATTTTAGATACCTCTGATCTTTTTGCAACAGAGAAGGCTTGTGATCAGAAACTTAGTTTCTTCCCCCAGGGGAAACCAATGTTACTAGTTTTTTTTTTTTTTTTTTTTTTTTTGCGGTTTGCGGGCCTCTCACTGTTGTGGCCTCTTCCGTTGCGGAGGACAGGCTCCGGACGCGCAGGCCCAGCGGCCATGGCTCACGGGCCCAGCCGCTCTGCGGCATGTGGGATCCTCCCGGACCGGGGCACGAACACGTGTCCCCTGCATCGGCAGGCGGACTCTCAACCACTGCGCCACCAGGGAAGCCCTGTTACTAGTCTCTTGTGTGTCTTTCCAAATATATTCTATAAATATAAATACTAATCTGGAAGCCATGTGTCTAGTGGATTCAAGTGGAAAGAGGCCAGAGGTCAGGATACAGATGTCGGAGATGAGTGTTTTGGGTCCACAGGAGAGACCAGGGATGGAGATAAGAGAAGCCAAATTGGAGCAGAATTTGATAGCACTTGGCTGGCAAATGATTGGACTGGGAGTGGGAGGCAGGGTGAGTGGTGGGGGTAGAGGGAGGAAAGACTGGCAGCCAGGAAGATGGTAGGTCTTCAGTGTCATCAGGACTGCTGGAGGAAGAGGCTGTTTGGAGCGGATAACAAGGACAGCTTGGGGTTGGCTGAGTGTGAGGCACCAGAGGGACTCCTGCAGGGCCACCTCTGGGAACCTTATCAGAGGGTGCAAGGGTCTGCAGGGTAGACATAACAGATGTCCCCATAGCCCACTGCCCAGAGTTAGCCACTCTGATCTCAGGAGTTACTTGGCCTGGGGACCTTTGATTTAGGCCAGGAGGCTGAAGACTGCCTGAGGGAAAGGCCCTTTGGATGCTTGAAAACCAGAGGACCTTGTGGACAGCTGCTTCAGGAATCGTGGAGGTTTGAAATTGTCTATGAGGAGTTGAAAACATCAGGCTCTGTTCTGTTACCTTCTCGTTACTCCTTTGTGTGCCTGAGTTATGTACGGAGCAGAGTTGGAGTTGAAATTGTTGGAATACTCTCCCTGAGGTCGTGGAGTGAAAAAAACAAGGAGCAGAATTGTATAGGGTGTATCACCATTTATATATGGGGGATGGGGAATGAAAATATATATTTACTTTCCTTTTTATATAATATATTTGGAAAGACACACAAGAAACTGGTGACACTGGTTTCCCCTGGGGAAGGAAACTAAGCTTTTATTTGGTTTTGCATAGGGAATAAATTCCCCTTGCAGGGGTACTGTTCAAAATAATTAACAACAGTCACAGCACTGGCACTGACCAGTCAGAACAGATACCTCCCAGTGTGCCGTACCAGTACATGCCAGCTGAATATCTGCTCTCTTTTCATGGTTCAAAAACTGAAGTCATATTAAAAAAACTAAGTGAATAGTTTTCCCTCCTTCTAAGGAGGGAGAGTTCTTACTCTTTATCCTTTTGAACCTTTAAGATTTTTAATATGTTGCCTATTCTAAAAAGCAAGTTAAGAAGTTAAATAGAAAGAGAGGAAGGAAGGAAATACCAATTGGAAAAGCCATTGTTGTCGAAGGGGCAGTGAGGCTGGATTTTAGATCCTGTGATTCAACAAGGAAGGGCCAGATCGTGTGTGAGGTGAAGGACAGACGGAGTCAGGGTGAGTGGCCAGGGCTTCCTGAAGGCCTGTAAGGTTTGTATCTGGAGGTAGTCCAGGGCTAGTAGCTCTGTTCTTTTAGTTCTCCTCTGAAATGCAGGCTCAGTCTGCGCTGGTTCTCTCTGGTTCTAATGTGTAGTTCTTATACATGAAATTAAACTGTAATAACTGAATGTAAACCTTCTGAGCACATTCCTTGAGCATTCATTAGTACGTAGTCTATATACTTGACAGCATATATTTATTGGATTTGTTTTTCTCCCCTTCACCTCACTCTTAATGGGTTCAGATTTTTAACATTCTCCCCTCCTCCACTTATTAAAGTAATTCATACCATTGCCCAGGACTTGGATAATATAGAAAAGTACAAAAAAGAACAATAAAATCACCAGTAGTCACACTGTTAAGAGACAGCACCTGGTGTTAATGCTGAGATTTAAGCGACTCCAGGGGTTGATTCCATTAGCTAGGGCTTTTGTTAGAGTTTGACATTGGTCTGGGTGCTCAGGACTGGGCCGGCCATTGTTGCTGGCAGGGGATCAGGGCCTCAGGGCCTGGACAAGGTTCTGAGTGGCTTTGCTGGCAGAGGTGGTATCCAAGCAAGTGACGGTAGGATAGGAAGAAGTTGCATTTGATCTCATTTCAAAGGAAGAATGACCCATTGTTTTTTTAAGGGCTTGGCAGATGGTGGGGTTTAGTTTTTTAAGGCACTGAGACCCTGGGTAGGAAATGGGCAGTCCTGAAAAATGATTTTTTAGAACCCACTTCTAGATAGGTCTGTGGGTCTTGCTAAGGGGATCAGAGTGCTGGCTTTTAGAATTCATCAAACTGATCCCTGATGTTGTGGGCACAGGCGGTTGCCAGTGGACCTTGGTTCCTTGGAGGCAAGTGCTGGGGTACTGCCAGGTTGCCATACCACAGGGAGTAGCCACCCTCCTCCAGCTGTAAGAGCCCCTCTGTGTGCTTTTCCTTAGGGAGGAATGGGAGCTGCCCTGCTATCAGATCCTGACAAGATTGAGAAGGTAAGTCCTGCATGAGTGAAAGCAGAGGTCCTTAAACATGCCTATGAACTAGAATTGCCTGGAACATCTCCCCTACCCTTCCCCCAGATTTAGAGAATCAGTCACTCCACCTGGGGTCTGGAAATTTTTTCAAAGGCTTTCCAGTGATTTTGACATATAGCCAGGTTCAGAAACCCCTGAGCCAGCCTGCAGTAGCCTTGGAGTTCCTTAAAAGCCCAGGGCTAGGGACATGTCAGTAGAGAGCCAGGGGTCCTGAGGACTCATTTAGAGCCGCCTCCGTATTGCCTCTCTCCCTTCTGAGAAGATCATGAGAGCGTATGCCAGGCTACCTGTGGGTGGTGGGCAGGCTCAGTGGCTGTGTGTGTCAGGATGTAGGGGATTGGCCTCTCCCCGGGGGCTTGATGAGAGCATCAGTGGGTGCCCTGCACACTGACAGAGTCCACCATCATTATGAGAGCAGGCCAGGCCAGGGCCATACAAGGTAAGCTGAAGTTAGTCTCCTCTGATCTTCTTCCCTTGGTGATTGTGGTGGCCAGGTTTATGAGGCCTTAGGGTCAGGATGATGTTTACCACCAGTGTTGTGAGCTGCCAGTACATGTGGGAGTGACATTTTCTGCCATACCACATGCACCTTTTACTTTCCTTTTGCAGTTCACCAGCTTTCTCCTTGCTGCTCCCCTTAGCTCCTTTGTTTTCATTCTCCATCCCCACTTCCACCTCTGGGCTTTAAGCCTCCTAGTGCCTCCCATAGGCTAGAGCAACTTGGGATAAGGCACCACCATTAAGAGCTGCCACTGCTGTGTCAGCAGCTCAACCCTGTTATTCTTCCAGCCCCACTGTGTCTGGGATCTAGGAAAATTCGCGTGTTTATGGGCTAGGTGCCTCCTCATTTTTCCCGTGTGTGGACAGGCACAGATAATGACCTCCAGTCAGACACCTCTATGCAGGCTGGAGTGGATGTGGACAACTGTGGATTCCACACTTAGGGAAGGGGCCTCAGTAGCGGGTGGTTTGCTTCACAGCACATACATACAGGCATTTCTGTTATCCTCTGGCCTCCTGGCTTCTCCCACCCATGCTGTTGGCTCTGTCCTCACCACTGCCCTTCTTTGGGCACATTTCACACATGAGGCAGCAGAGTTAACACCCCCCCTCAGAAGCTCAGTTCATTTCTTTAATTTTCTGGTTGGCAGAGTGGTCGGTTGAGCCAGATCGGGCTAGTGGACAGGGTTTGCCTCGTGAAAGAGAGGCTGCAGGCTTCTACAGTAAAGCCAAATGAGACTCAGGAAGAGTAGGATGGATTAGATTCAGGCTCAAATTGTGCTGGCAAACTGGGTGAGCTGGATGAGAGCTTTGTAGCTCCTTCCAGGCTTGCTGTTTTAGGTCCATGGTTCCATCTGTGGGAGCATCTCAGGACCACCTTAGAGATTTTTTCAAAATAAGACTGCTTGTTTGGGGGCGATGAAAGTTTTTGGAAATAGTTAGTGGTGATGGTTGTACGACATCTTGAGCTAATGCCACTAAATTATACACTTAGAAATGGTTAAGACAGACAATTGTATGTTATATATGTTTTACCACAATAATAATTTTTTAAAAAGGATGCTATGTATTGAGAATTCTGCATATTCTTGGGGTAGACAGAGGCAGGGAGGGGGTATCAGTCTTTTGAAAAAGCTTCCCAGGTGACTCTGGTATACCCTCCCTGGATTAAGAACCTCAGTTTAAGACTCTCTATCAGTAATAGCCTCTCTCTGACCCCTGCCCCAGATTCCCTGGGCCCCCGGCTGCTCAGGGCATCCCCTTGTGTGCACTGCACTTGGGCCATGGCTAACAATAAGCAGCCAGGACTTGAGCTCAGTTCTCACTGATTCCCAGGCCTGTGCTTTCCCATCCTCCTCCCTACCCACTCCCCAACAACCAGGGGAGCCAAAGTCTGCTTTTCCTGAGTCAGCCAGTGGATCTGGGGAGACGTGCCTGCCTGTGGGTAGATGTGCCCAGATACGGGCCCGTCTCAGGTCCTTTTCCCCCACAGACTTCACGCCACAGAGACATGGGGTGTGGCTTGGATCTGGGAGAGTTGGGTCCAGAAGAGGTTCTGCTAGAGTCTGACCAAAAGACAGACTCTATTTGCCCTTTCCTCTCAGTGTGACTCTTGCAAAGGGCTAGGACTTTTCGTTACTAATTTCCTTCCTGGTCCTGAACATGCACGTGAAATGAACAGAAAATGAACTGAAGAAGGTGCTTAGAGTTGCTTGGATAAAATACACCAAGAGGAAGTTCTGCAAAACAGAGAACTGGGTCAAACCAGCTGATGTTGCTTAAATCACCAGACATCAGAGGATTCTGAGTCAGCACTTGCAAAGGAACCCTCCAGAGATTGTATTGTCAGCTTGAAGGACAGGACTGGAGTGAGAAATTTTATTGTGTATCTTGATGGATCTGGCAGTCCCACTTCCTCCCTTAAAGGGTAGGTGCCCCTTTAAGCCCTGCCAGAGTCACCCTAGGACCTCAGGCCCAGTCAGCCTCCTGGGGCAGCACCTGGGGACTGTTCCTTCCTGTCAGTCTCTGGCAGTTGTGCCTGGGCCAGGAGGCCCTGTCTTGCCCGTGATCTGTCCTATCAGCCCAGGCTCTTGGTCTAATGTCTCCTGGAGGGGCCTGCCTTAGCCTGTCCCTGAGAGAAAGGCCTCCTTCACTGGTTCTTGTGACCCGGCTCTCTGCTGCCCCCACCTGTCTAGAACCAGACTGGCAGCTGCTGCCTGGATGTCCCCTCTGCTCTGCTGGACAGGGATTCAGTTTCTTGGAAGAGGGCTCTTGGCATCACCTTCCCCCTAGCTTGCCTCGCCCAAAATTTTTGATGAGGGAAGAAGATAAAGATAGCAAGGTCACAGACATGCAGTGTCATCTACACCTTTCTTGATCTCTGACTCTTTGTCTGGACTTGCTACTGCCCTGACACTTTCCTGTGTGACTTTTCTTGATCTTTATTTGGAGTCCTTTGCAATTACTATGCAAAATAAACACTTTTAAATATGTTGACTATGTTGTCTTTTCCTTTGCCAGTTTCATTCCTGTATATCTGACTCCCCTAAAGAGAGGGGGTACCTGAGGACAGGGCCCAGGACCTGCTCAAACTTTCCTGCTCACTCACTTGGCAGATCCTGGAACAGCACTCAGGAAACATGCCTTCAATCAGGAATGGAGCTGTGAGCCATGTGTTCTCAACCAGGGTTAGGCCTCAGAATCATTTTGAGGAGGGAATGTGTTGGGCAGAGTCTTTTGAAATCACATATTCCTAAGCCCTGTCCTTAGAGACTCATTCAGGAAAGATGAGGTGGAATCTAAGATTCTGTATTTCTTAGGCTCTCCAGGTGATTCTGATGTTTGCCCTGGCAAAGGATCACTGTGTTCTGTACAAGCATGCATGCAGATCCATTCATGCATTCATTCACTCACTCATTCATTCATTTACCAAATATATGTATACTGCTATGTACCAGGCAAGGGGCTGCTGGTGCTGGGGCTCTAGCAGAGAAAAAGGTGAACTCCTTTCCTCATGGAGCTTCCATGTATATGCGTGCAACAGACGCATTCACATGGACACGTACATGGACATAAACATGTCCATGCCACTGGGCTGCACAGGTCTGGAGCAGAATTCATTAGTATAAGCAGTTGTGGTGTTTGTTCCAGAAGAGGCAGATGCTCTTGTATTCTCCCCGCTGCAGATCCTCAGCACTCTTGTTAAAGGGACACAGAGACCTGTGACCTGCAAGATTCGCGTCCTGCCATCGGTAAAGATCTCACATCTGAAGGTCCATTTTCTCTGGGGATGCTGATTTGGGGATGTGAATGATTCTTGGGGGGCTGAGTTAGGTTTGGAGGAGGGGGTAGAGCTGAGCCCACTTTAGGAGCTGGCAGCTGCCCCCTCTGTGGCTTCAGTAAACACCCTGTGTGGTCCTGTCCCTCAGCTGGAAGATACCCTGAGCCTTGTTAAGCGGATAGAGAGGACCGGCATTGCAGCCATCGCGGTTCATGGGAGGTGAGTGGTTGCCTTTCTAGTGACTGACTTGCAAGGAGGTCCCTAGCCATCTTAATGATTCTTCACCAGACCCCAGGTGACTACCAGCTTCTCTTCTACATACACAGCCTAGCTCAGCTTAGCTCATTGACATCCCCTAAGCTCAGAGGGCAGTCAAACTCTTTATGGGGGTCGCATTTTTCTTTGTTTCATTCATTGAGCATCTACTGGTGGTAGGCACTACACCGAGCTTTAGAGATCCAGAGAGACCAATGGGAAGGAGAAACACCCCTACCCTCAAGACGTGTAAATGGTAGAGAATGAGTCATTTGCTCAAAATTATGTCACGTAGCCAGGAAGTGATGGAATTAGAACTCTGACTCTGAATCTCATTTTCTTTACACTACATTTAGCAATAGCTCCTCCCTTGAATGACCCCAGGCAGATTGCTGTTCTTTTAAAGGCACTGCCTCTTTTGTCTGCCCTTGTTGGACTGCCAGCTGTCACAGTGACTACTTTAAACAGTCCTTGAATCTGCTGTCTACTGAGAGCTGAGGTATTGCTGAAGGCTACCCTTGGTTTCCCAGTCGAACTCGCTCCCTGTGTCCAGGATGTACTTTTGTACAGAATCCCAGGTCAGCAAACTTTGGCCAGGGTGACCTCTCTTTTGAGTGGTGTTCCTTTTGAGTTCAGGGGTCTTGTAGGAACAGTGCATTTTTTGCTGGTTGTATCTATTACAGCATTTTCAGAGAAGGGAACCCAGAACTCCAACACATAAAAACAGAAAAGCAGAGCTGTGCGTGTTGAAGCCAGCAGGGGGTGGTGAAGGGCCACACACGCGTACACACAGGCCCCCTCCTGGAGGCAGCAGGCTCTGGGCTCAGACTGCCTGGTTTCAAATCCCAGGTCTGGGTTCAAATCCCAGGTCTGCTGCTTGTTGGCTGTGTATCCTTGGACAAGTCATTTAACCTCTCTGAGCACCACAGTCCTCATTTGGAAATTAAGATAATTTCTGCTTGATAGGGTTGTCATGAGGCTTTTATGAGATTGTGAATATACAGCCTTGGGATAGTGCCTGGCATAGAGTGTTTTCTGAATAAATAAAGCTATTCCTTTTTCCCAGTAGTTGGAAACACTAGGAAGACAGATTTGGGCGAGTTTAAAGAGGGACTTTCTGGCCATCAAAGCTGTTAAGGATGGGCTAGAATTGGGCTGCTGGGGGTGCAGGGAGGTGGAGGTGGAGGCTGGGTTGATAGGGCTTTCTAAGGCCCTGTGGCCCCTGACACTTTTGTCGAGGAGTATAGCAGAGGGACACACACAGATAGGACCTGGGCAAGGGCTTTCTGGTCGACCACCTCTCTGGCTTGTCCCTGTGCACAGCTCAAGTTAGGGCTTACCTTAGCATCCCTAAGACTCACTCACTCATACACAAGAGCTTCTTGCAGTTGACCTTGGGTGCAGGGGCCCTGTGTTGTGGTCTTGCCTCCCCCCTGCGGCTCTTTGTGACAGCCATGGTCTGTGGCCTGCTCTGGTTGCCGGGCCTACCCTGTGCCAGGTGCCTCTCCCCAGGATCAGCTGCCCAACTTGGCCTCAGCACACGCAGCTGTGTGGGAGTGGCCAGTCTGAGTGGCGGCAGCTGTTCCCAGTCCCTCTGGGAGGGCAAGACCGGGACAGTAGGGGTAGCATTCTTAAGGCACCGTCCCTCATCTCTGGCAGAGGCGAGGGGAAGCTGGGGAGTGGCGGTGTGACCACCCACATCGGCTTCCTGCAGCCATGCCTCACCTGCAGACCTTTGAAAGCTGGACTTGCCTTCTCAGCATGGACCTGTGCTGCCCCTGCCCGGCACAACAGAGGTCAGGGAGAGCCGTCCTCTGTAGCCCAGAGCCCTGTCCCTGCTGGCCACATGGCCTTCCTGAGGTTCAGCAAGGAGGACAGTAGGATTTGGCTGACATAACCCGGTGCTAAGTGTGACGTGACCTTTGGCACTCAGCCCCCAGCCCCATCTCTTTATCTCCAAGGAAGCGGGAGGAGCGACCTCAGCACCCTGTCAGCTGTGAAGCCATCAAAGCCGTCGCCGAAACCCTCTCCATTCCTGTCATAGCCAAGTAAGCTTCCCTTCTTCCTCGTTTATTTTTTTATGCCTCACTTCACTCAGAAGGGATTTGAACTGACAAACAGAAAATGGAATGCGATAGCATCAAAAAATGACTGTAAGAGAAAAGGAAAAAAGGGTGTGACAAAAATGTACTTGACAATGAGGCTGAGAAGGGCCCATTGTGTCCCTTGGCCTCTGGTGAGTGGCCGATGTAGGTATGCAGTAGACAGGGGCCCAGGACATTCTGATGCACGGGTTGAGGTGGGAGTGTTTAGGGAGAGCAAGAGAGTGGCTGCTGAAACAGGCCCAGGGGAAGGTGACATCACACCCAGAGTTAGGTGTGTAGGGTGTAGGGTGAGGCGTCTCAAGCCAGAGCACAGGGAGCCATGGCTCAGAAGCATGAGGCAGGTCACAAACCAAAGCCCAGATGAGCATCCTGGACAGTGACAGGACCAGAACCTAGACTGGCAGGTGTGACTTACCGATGACCAGCCCAAAGCCTTAGCAGTAAGACAGCAGTGTCCTGTTGCCACTGGGGAGCTGGCCTGTGTGGGCCAGTCGGGAGTCCAGCTCAACACTGTACCTGCCTGATGGCAGGTTGGGAACAGAGTTCTGAAGCCCTAAAGCCCTGACAAAAGGCATGCCTGACTGGAGGGAGGGACGGGGGAGCTAAGGGTGGGGTGGTCCCCAGGCCAAGGGGTGTTAGGGGTGGCTTGGAGAGAGGGTAGGGCTGCTCAAGACCCTGGACCCTGTTGCTGCTGTTGCCATCTGAGGGGGGTTCCCCCACCCCCATCCTCACACACAGTGCTGTCTCTTGGCTGAGGCTGCTGCCTGGCTCCTAATGGAACAGACAAAGAGCAGTTTCCGAGGGGCTGCAGGGTGGCTGAAAGGGAAATTGCAACCAAACCGGGCCTCCTTCCTTCCTCTCATGACCACTACTGCGTCTGTTCCCTCTCTAGGGTTTTGACCCAGCCGTCAGTGGGCATATAGGTGCCCAGCCTGGGGGTTTTCCTGTGATCCCTGTATCCACGTACAGACCCCACCCTTCGGATGTGGGCCGGCTTTAGCCACTGTTCGGGATGAGGGGGAAGGAAGGTAAACGCTCCAGAGTACCTCTTAAGTGCCAGGCACGGTTTGGACTGCTTTATTTTGTTATCTCACTTGGTGCTCCTGACCCCACAGTGGAGTGTGTGTTATAATCTCCAGTGTCCCGAAGCTCTCGTAGCTGAAGGACTTGGCCAAAGCCACACACTGAACAAGTGGCAGATTTAGGAGTTGGCTTTTTCTGAAATTGCTTGTACAAGGATGGGGATACCCCTCACCCCACTGTTGCTTTTCAGTGGAGGATCTCACGACCACATCCAAGGATATTTGGATATAGAGGACTTTCGACAAGCCACGGCAGCCTCTTCAGTGATGGTGGCCCGAGCGGCCATGTGGAATCCATCCATCTTCCTCAAGGAGGGTCCACGACCCTTGGAGGAGGTCATGCAGAAGTACATCAGATACGTATGTCTATGCACTTTTTCAAAACAAACATTTCTCACTGTCTGCCACATTCCTGCAGAAAGTGCTTTGGGTGAGCCCCCAGCCCCCAGCAGCTCTCCTTTTTTCTTTTTTAAAAAATTTATTATTTATTTATTTATTTTTGGCTGCACTGGGTCTTCGTTGCTGTGCGCGGGCTTTCTCTAGTTGTGGCGAGCGGGGGCTACTCTTCGTTGTGGTGAGCGCAGGCTCAGTAGTTGTCGCGCACGGGCTTAGTTGCTCCGTGGCATGTGGGATCTTCCCGGACCAGGGCTCGAACCCGTGTCCCCTGCATTGGCAGGAGGATTCTTAACCACTGTGCCACCAGGGAAGTCCCTCTCCTTTTCTTTTTAGTGTAGTGTAGCATAGCATTGGGTCTCCCTGGCTGCAAAGTGAAGAGCAGGGTACTGGGGAGGCATGGCCCTACCATCGCCCCCTTCTAAAGCTTTCAAGGTGTGAGGATCATAGCAAGGGCTTCTGGATCCAGGATGCTGTTGGGGCCCCAAACACATGATATCTTTCTCTTAGTCTCTGTCACCCCCTGCCCCCCTACACATACACGCGCAGGCACAATGACAGTGGTGTCTGTGTCACTCATGCCAGTGGGTTGGCACCAGAGGAGCCACAGCCAGGAGGAGCCATTGTAGCTGTTGTGAGGACAGATTCTCTCCGTAAAGACGTATCAACTGGTCGTCAGTCATAGTCACTTCTAAAAGTCTTCTCTTGCTAATTCGCAGAATGCTTTAGCCTCTGACTTAGGAAATAGCCTAACTTTGACCCCTCTCCTCAGGGAATAGCTTTTTCTTCTCACCCGGGGTTTGATGGTAGTGCCCAGGCATTTCCCTGTAAAGGAGTTTCTTGACACCTGCACTATTTCCTTGGCACTGCCCTGGCACCCTGTGAGACTCTGACCAGCTGTGCATGTCTGTCGGCAAAGACAGTGAGTGGTCCTCAAATTCCTCAGTGAGTTGGGCCTGAGCAGAGAGTGCAGCCCTCACCCTGAGCAGACTTCCACCCTCCTCTTCAGTCCTGGAGCTCCTACCCACCTGGGGGGTCAGGAGCTTCTCAGATCCTCAGGCTGCCGTGGGCAGTTGTGGCTGCCATGACATGTGGGTGTCCCCAGGGCTGTGCAAGCTGGTGGTGGTAGGAGGCCCTGAGGCCTGTGCCCAGAGCTGGGCAACCTCTGTTCTAGAGCCTCTTCTGCTTGACGCTGCGGCCTTCATCCCCTTGGTTCTGGGTGTCCTGTTGGGCAGGTTGGCTCTCCAATGGCCTGGGTCAACTAGAGGCAAGGGGGGCTTAGCTCAGTCTAGGTCGGCCGGCTGGCAGGTCTGTGGCAGGGAAGGCACGTTCAGTAGTGCCAAGCTTGCTTACTGGCTGAAAGGTGATGTTATCCTTCCTTCTCAGCCTGTCCCTTGGCAACTCCTCAAGAGGGTGCATTGGGCCAGAGAAAGGGAGCAGCTTTCAAGCATAGGCAGGGCTGCTTCTGGTCCAGCCAGGTGCCTTCTGTCCCAAACAAGCTGAATCAAGGCCTTGCTGCCAGCCGTGGCTTACCCACGTATCCCTGCTTTGTCCTGAGCATGTGGTGGCACCTCCAAGACACTGAAGACATAGGCCTTGCTGGAGGTATTAGAAGATTTGATAGGGGGCGAGAGTGGGAGAGGGTTCTGCGGGGCTGGGGCACCCTTTACCCACTGCTCTCCTGCCTGCCCCAGCCAGGCGGACTTCCACTGGGTATCCCTGGGCAGTTGTCTGGCCTCCCTGAGCCTGCATTTTCCAGTCTGAGTAGTGGTAACTACTTGTTTAGCTCAATGAAGTGACAAGTAACACGTGCGAACATGCTTGGTCAATGGTGCTGGGCTTTTCCCATGTTGGGAGAAATTGGAGACAGGCTGTTTAAGATGTGGGAGGGGCAGGCACTCACCATGGTTATAAGGAGTAGAAGAATCTCACCCCTGTCCCGGGGCTGGTCCTGTCACACCGGAACTTGGCTGTTCCCCCCTCCCTGCCTTGGAAGATGCTCGGCAACAGGTCCTTGTGGTAGCCGATGCAGGAGGAGCTCCCTGCACATCTGGACCTTAGTCAGGCTGTCCAGTAGAGTGTGCTTCTGACTGTGGGCCTCAGCTGTGACCCTCAGGCATTGTGCCACTAACTAGAGGAGTAGATGGCCAAGTTGGAGAGGGCTCTTTTATGGGGTCACACTGCCTCGGCTGCAAGCCCCTCTGATGCCCCCTTGGAGCCCCTTTTCCTGCCATCAGAGCAGAGCTCAGGCCTTAGAGCCTGCCTGGGCAGCAGGGGGGCTCATGGCAGTTCTTCTCTCAGGCTGTGCAGTATGACAACCACTACACCAACACCAAGTACTGCTTGTGCCAGATGCTACGAGAGCAGCTGGAGTCGCCCCAGGGGAGGTTGCTCCACGCCGCCCAGTCTTCCCAGGAAATTTGGTGAGAGGGGCAATGGGCTGTTCATCTGTCCTTGCAGACATTACTCAGACTTGACCCTGAGCCCTAAGCTGACTCTACCAGGGGACCCAGGACACAGCTTCTGGAGGTGGATGTGCCGGAGTGGGGAGGTGGTACAGCTTCGCCTCACAGAAGGGGGTACTTTCAAATCTTTAGAACTTTCCATCCCTGTACTGATCTCAGCAGCAGAATTTCGGGAACTAGGGCACTAGTAGGATGGAGGAAGGTGAGGGCTGGGCTTGGGAATCCCTGGGGAGGAAGGGGCTTTCCTGGTAACAGATCTGTCACATGCCAGGCCACCAAGATCCAATGGTTAGGAGAGTTGGGGTTGTAGAATGGAGCCCCCGGCCTGAGCCGGCACCCACACCCCATCACTTTGCAGTCTGATCCTCTAGATCTGGTAGAGCTACAGCTCAGGTGGTTGACATTTGGGGTCCCTCACAACCTGGTCTAGTGCCTGTTCCCACAGCTCCCTGTCTGCCTGTGCTTGTATGGGGTCTCCTGCCTGAATGCTGTCTCCCCCTCACATTAGCTGTCTATACTCTCCTTCCTCCAGGGAAGCCTTTCTGGACTAGGCTTGCCCTCAGGCAGCCATCTTCATGAATGTCCTCCAGACCTTAAGATGCTTCCTAGAGGGAAGAGCCTTGCCAGAACCTTCCTCCTCACCCTGGGCTTGTGGTATTCATTCTGTCCCTAGCCCATGTAGCTTAATCAGCTCAACCCAAGTATCTTGTGAGCTCAAGAGGATAACTCTCAAGAGTATCACTCTGTAGCTCTGGGTGGTACCTCAGTTTAGGCTTGGCCTGTGTGTGGTCAGGGCGGGAAGTGGGGAACCAGTCAGTGGTCAGGCCTCCGTGTCTTCCTCCCACGGGCCTTCATGAGGACAAGGCTGTGCATACCCCCAGCGCTTGGTCAGTATAGCTCAACTCACTCACTGCTGGCTAGGGACACCTACCTGTGTGTTCCTCCTCAGAAGAGAGGCTGCAGGTGACCTTTGGCATCTATTCCACCCAGCCCAGCCTGCGCTCCAGTGCTCACGCTCAGGGACCTGCGTTCATTCTCCATCTGTCAGTTCCGGCTGATCACAGGGGTGTGTAGAAAGCACCCTCTGATGGCTAGGCCCTTGTGGTGTTAGGGTATATGTGGGGGGCATTTCTCAGTGGTGGGGCCCTGGTGTCCTGCAGTAGTTTCCTGAATGCTGGCTCCACTAAGGGGCTTCCCCTACTCTGCTTGTCCCTTCATAGTGAGGCCTTTGGCCTTGGTGCCTTCTATGAGGAGACCACACGAGAGCTGGACGCCCGGCGGGCCAAACTCTTGGCCAGGAGCCCAGAGGAGGTGGAGGAGCCAGCTGAAGATACCTCTGGTATCATTAAGATGGCTGTCAAGTTTGACCGGTAGGTTTCCAGCTTGGCCTCAGCTTGGGCCAGGGCCAGTGTCCTCAGGTCTGACTGGGCCAGCAAGCTGGCTGCCGTCCATGGTTAATGCCAAGCTTAGGGACCACAGATCTCCTTGGTTTGGATGCTTGTTCTCAGTTTTCAGCAACCCAAAGAAGGCACTTTGGAGAAGACAGTCGCTGAAAGCCCAGGCAGTGCTGTCAGGGTTGTGCATGCTGTCCCAAGGGTGACTAAACTAAACCTTTTTCCTGACCCACCCCTTCCCACAACTCAGGCTGGGGAGACTTGTCCCCTCTGTTCCTCAAAGTCTGTGTTTTCTCCTTGGCCCTCAGGAATTAGCTGCCTGCAGGGAGCTCCAGAATAGCAGCAGGACCTGAACCCTCATCTGGCTAAGCAGCCTACCCTCACTGCCCCTCTCTAGCCCTGTGGTGCCCTCTCTAGGCAGAAATAGCCTCAGGCCAATTATTTCCTCAGACTGTGACTCAGCTTTGAATGAGGCCCTCATCCTTGTCTCTGCTATCTGGAATCTGAACCTTTCTGGAGTCCCCAGGCCCAGACCAGGAGTCAGTCTTGTCTGGCAAAGTCTTGGGAGGAGGGATGTAGGCACAGCTGTTGGGCAGTCATATCCAGGGAGAGCTCCTGGTGAGAAGCTGGAACATGGCGCTTCCCACCCTGTCAGTGCCTGACTCTGAAACTGGAGTCCACTGTGCCCAAGGCAGCAGCGGATCACCCTGACACTTGGTGGACATAATCAGGGTGGGCCCTGAGCTAGATACTGAGACGACTGTATGGCCACCTGTGTCCCCACTCCCACCCACTCCCTCCTGATATTGTCTTGAGAGGCAAATTGTACCTTCCTTCTTGTCTGTTGAAGGCTGTTTTCCAGGCTGGAGCTCAGTGAGTTGGAGTTCACTTCCCATTCCAATTCCCCAAGCAACTGAAGCCCATCTTCCCTTTAGGTAGAACTCAGGCCCCAAGCCACTGGTGGGACAGAAATGGAAGCTCAAGGGAATAAGTGCAGGAGTCCTAAGGCAGCAGTTTTCTGTCTAGTTCCTACAGCTCCTACCAGGAACTGAGTAGGGCCCCTGCTGAGGAATGGAGTGCTCATGGTAGGTGGGCCCTGACACCTTTCCCTTCTTCCCCAGGAGAGCATACTCACCCCAGATCACCCCCAAGATGTGCCTGCTGGAGTGGTGCCGGAGGGAGAAGTTGGCACAGCCTGTGTATGAAACGGTGAGTTCCTGCCTGTGGCCTGCTCTGCATCCAGCCCACAGCACTCCCGCGGCTAGTGCCGCCACCCCCAGTCCACCCACAGCTCGTACCTGCACTCCAGACTGCTTGGCTGGAGCCTGGCTTTGCCTTCTTTGCCTTCTAGCTCCTTCCCTTTGACAGTGAACCTGTTGTCTAGTTCTGACCACTTTCATAAAACTGAACTAGAGGCCTAAGTAACAGGCTGCTTCAGCCACTCCCTTCCAGTGGCATTGCTTAGGCAGGAGAGACTTCTCTGGAGAGGGCCAATTGGCTTAGGAAGGACGCTCAAACCTAAAAGTTAGACTGACATGTTTTTGGACCAGGCCTCAGCCAATGGGGCACAGAATTGGGCCCCATGTCTGGGGCCCCTCACGGGAAACTTTCAGACAGTCTTGCTTCACTTTCTTTGGTCCCCATGGCCTGTTTAGGTTGCTCTGTCGTTTGGACTGGCCTTCTGACCTCCAAGCTTGTATCTTCTGGGCCTTGTGTTCCCTTCTGCCAGAGTGACTTTTCCAAAATGAATTTGCTTCTGTCCCCCTTGCTCACGTCCTCATCAGCTCCTCAGCGCCTTTGGGATCAAGCCCTACTACCTCAGCACAGAGCACGAGACCCCCATGTGTCTTTCTGCTTCAGGTCACATCCACTCAGCTCTGTCTGCCACATCACCTGGTCGCTCTGCCAGGTGTACCTTCTTTGCCCCAGTCCTTGTCCCCTCTCACCGCTTTGCCATCTGGTGAACTCCTTCTCATTTTGGGGGGACCCACCCAGATGTCAGTAGGAGGAAGCTCCATAGTCACATGCAGCTAAGGGCTCTGACGGACCTTTGCTTAGGTCCATGACAGAACTCCTGACACACTGGGATGTCACTGACTGTTTGTGTCTCTACCTTTCTTCCCTGGAAGATGCACTAGGCACTTCTGCTGGGGAGGAGCATGTGATACAGGTAGCCTTCATTTGATTTAGGTGGGAAGTACTTCCCTCCAGGGCTTGGCCCTCTTGCTCTCATGCAGCCATCCCTGTTTCCTTTGCTCTCTCTGTACCAGGTTCAACGGTCCCTGGATCGCCTCTTCTGTTCTGTTGTCACTGTAGCTGAACAAAAGTACCAGTCCACCTTGTGGTGAGTTTCCTTATCAGTGGGCATGAGGCTTGTCAGCAGGGCCTGATCCTTGCATTGGCCTGGGAGGGTTAGGGGGATGGTGTACCTGGGCAGTGGCATCCCTGGATGATGACCCCTTCCCTAGTTTTGTCAGAGTCTCTGCCAAGGGTGTGTAGAGTCAGGCCTCCCAGACTCTAGTCCTGTAACCAGTCTGCCTGTCTCCCTGCCTTATTGCCCCATGCCTCGTCTGCCTAGGGACAAGTCCAAGAAACTGGCGGAGCAGGCTGCAGCCATCGTCTGTCTGCGGAGCCAGGGCCTCCCTGAGGGTCGGCTGGGTGAGGAGGGCCCCTCCTTGCACAAGCGCAAGCGGGAGGCCCCTGACCAAGACACTGGGGACCCTAGAGCTCAGGAGCCAGCCATGCCTGGGGAGCTGTGCAAGAAGCGCTTTTTAGCCTTGGCAAGTGGTAAAGAGAGCCCCCTGGAAGGCTGGTGACTACCATCCCTACCCTGGTCAGCCCCTCCCTGGGCCTGGCCCTAGGATGGCTATGGGTGCAGAGCATCAGCCAGATGCCACTGGACAGTCTGCTGCCACTGCTGGCAGGAATTAAGAGGTTCTGGCCCGCGCCAGCAGTCTGGAGCACAGGCCAAGGGATCCCCAGAGTGCCCATCTCCTTTGGTGGGTCTGAGTAGCAGAGCCAAGTTCCCCGTGACCTCAGTATTTTCTTTGAAAACAGGAGCTTTTCAGGTGGCACCTCCCCAACCTGACATTGGTACAGTGCAATAAAGACACCCTCCACCCTTACCCACGGCTGGTTGCTTCAGCCTGGCACCTTTACACATGGACAGATGTCCTGGCATAATTATTCTGCTTCCACCCTCTGTGCAGAGCTGGGGCTTTCTAAAACATTTCTCCTACCCATCCTTATGAGTCTAGATGGAGGTGGTGGGTTGGTTATCACCTTTAATGCTCACTGGACTTGAGTTGAGCCAGCAAAGTCCAAGAAGCCCATTCTCCTGATGGTAAACCTGAGGTACTGGCCATCAGTTGGCTTTCCTGATGAGAGGTGATATGGAGTCTGGGGGAACGATTAGGGTATCTGGTGCCCTAGTAAGGGACCAGCTCAGGTGAGGGGCGGTGCTGGGTCTGATCCGAGCTAGAGCTCAGACCTGTGAGGTGCCTGCTCTGAGCAGAGGACACTGGAGACTGCTGATGGCAGCAATTTGGGGCCCTTGTGATTGCCCGCCCATGCCACTGCCCACCCCCCCTTCCGCCCCCACCATCCCGTTCGGGCCGGAAGGAAGTGGCAGATTCTCTTTAATTTCCTTCTGGCAGTGAGAAGCAAACAAACAGCTACCACATCTTATGGGGCCTCTCCCACCCCCACTGCCTGCTTACTGGGAGGGGCGTTCTGACCAAAGGTCCCTGCCCAGCACCGCCTCTGCTTCCTCAGCTGTAAACATGCTGCTTTTCCTCCCCTTTTCAAAGCTCTGTGAGGAGGGGGGATTCCCCTCTGGGCCAAGGCCTTGTTTCTCCCATCTACTCAGGGTCAAGTCGCTGTGCCAGTCAGTACCCCCAGCCCTGATGACCTGAATCAGGGGTTGGGCAGGTAAGGCCCCTGTCTCAGTCCCGGAGCAGCCCCTCCCTGCACCCACACTTGCTCTTCTGTTTGCAGATAAGGATACCAATACCAGTGGCCTCCCAGAGCCCATCACTCTTTGACCTTGGGCAAGTCACTTCTAGTTCTTGCTGGGCCCAAGGGCCCTTCTCTGAGTGGGATCAGCTGTTCTCTTCCTGCTCAAGGCTGGCTGGAGGATAGTCTCGCCCTATGATAGCAGCACTGTGCAGCTAATGGGGTCACTCCATACCGAGGTTGCCCTAACTAACTTCCCAGACCAGTGCTTCCAGAGAAGGAGCCCCACCCAGGAGAGAGACTGAGGCTTGGTTCAGTCTCAGCCATCAAACTTTAGGCACAATTTATTTCTGATTTTTCTTACAAAAAACTGTTTCAGTCAAAATGCCCCTTTTGCCTTTCCTCATACCCCAACTGGAACAGGACAGACAGAGAGGCCCCAGTGGACCCCTCAGGCATCTTGAGCTAGTCAGAACTTGTGGGAGGACCCTGTGTGGGCCAGGTACCAAGTCTTAAGATCCACTTCCCTAGTGGGGTTGGGCTCTGTCCTCAGACCTCTCCTCCCACCAGTGTGGTTCCCCTGGGGAAGCCCCTTCTCTGGAGGGGTCAGGTTCATTTCTGGGCTATGGGGAAGGAAAGGCAGGGGTAGAGGTCAGTCACTAAGATAGAGTTTAGAGTGTGGGGACTTTGAAGGCCCAGGAAAAGTAGTGGGGAAAGGGTTAGTCACAGGGGAGCAGGTGGGGAGGGGCTAATGTGTGTTCCTTGACTGAGGAGGTCTGGCAAAATCCTGGTTGAATATGTTGGCCCTCAAATGGTCTTGCTTTAGCACACCTCAGTGACGCCTGCCCTGGTCTCAGAGAGACCTGCCTAAGAGCTGGGACCAACTGGGAGGGCCCAGTCAGGTCTGAAAGCTCCACCCACTGTTCTCATCATGCCCACCTTAAACTCAGGCCACTTAGATGCCCACACCCCTCTCTGGTCTGGTAACCACCATACTTATCCATCCATTCCAGCCACCCTGATTGAGGACTTCCTCTTAGCTCATCGTATTTTGGGGACACATGGTTTTGATATGAGCACAAGAGGGAAGGACAAGGCTAGAGAGGGTGGCAGGTCTTCCGGAGGCCACAGCAAGCAGACTGGACTTGGTGCAAAGATGGGTGGGTAATCTCTTGCTCCTGCAGTCCTGCATACTCAGTCCTTCCAGGTGTCACTCCTGCTCAGAACTCCTCCATGGTTCTCAGTTGCCCCCTGGATCAAGTCCAAACTCCTCAGCCTAGCGCTTGAGGACAAAGTGCTGACCCTGTCTTCTCAGCACCATGTGCTGACTTCAGCAACTAACTTTCTTCAATTGTAGTTGGCTGGTCATATCGCCTCCACCCAGATTGGGAGCTGCTCAAGGGCACTCCTTGTGTCCCCTCTGGCCACCCTGGGCATGGGGTTAGGGAGCAGGCACAGAGGAAAAATCAAACAAGAGCTTGTGTTGGGGGGATGTGTGCCATGGAGATGAGGAACTTTTCTAAACTCTGACTTTCCTCCAAGGCTCCTATTTGCCCTACTGTGGAACAAGGGGGGCTGGACTGAGCTAAGCTGTACCATTCCAGGGCTCAAGAGGCCACAGGAGAGCCTTCAGCGATGAGAATTCAGGGCCAGGCCTGTGGCAGCTGATGAAAGGGATGGTTTTCCTCAATCTCGAGCCTGGCTGGCATTCACACAGGAGGGAGAGGGGACCCACACAGTCCTTGTCCACCAGCCTGGCCAAGTCTGTGGTTCTATCTGTTGCACTGGGTCCCTGGGCCTCCTGGTTTCACAGGGCTCTCAGAAGGCTGGAGGTGGGTCAGATGGCCTCCTGCCACCTAAGAGAGCTTTGGAGCTGACCTGACGAGGAGCTTATGCGGGCGGTCCTGGACCTGGCTAAGGAAAAGGGGTGGAGAGAGTTTGTATATTGATGTCTGTGTATTGATTCGTCACAGCCTGCAGAGCTCCCAGCCATTGCTGCCTTTCTTACAAAGGTGGTAACACTCTTCCTGCAGTTGGTGCCCACCCCTGCCTCAGCCCTCATCACTCCAGGTTAGGGTTCTCAGTTTCCTCCAGAGTAGAAACCTTCCCCAAGACATGAGCCCTTTTAAGTGTTCTCCAGGTGCATGGTAGCTGGGAACACAGATGCATCGCTAAGCATTTGATGAATGGGTGAAATTTTCAAGCCACCTATAGCTTCTCTGGTCCCTTCCCAGTGGCAGGGCTGATGGGCCCATAATCTCCCTCTTGCCTTCCCCCCTGGCCTGGCTGGCTGAGCCCCTGGTTCAGGTAACGTCATGTGTGGAGGGTAGAGGGGTTAGATGAAGGTCCATTTTCTCCATCCAGATGATAACCTGGGAGGTACTGTGGGGGGGTGGTAGGGGGCACACATCCTGAAACTGCATCGTTTTATAATGAGGAGAGGTGAGCTGGCTAACCTTCTGGGGCCTTTTACTATACTAAGGGTCATGTTACATGTAGTACTAATTGGCAGACCAACCATCTGCCTGGGGCCGAAAGCTGTAAAGTTAGTGTGGAGTTTGGGCTCTAAATTCCACACTTAGGCCCTCAAGGTTGGAGATCCTTTGAAGGCAGGACTGCTTATTGGAAGGTTATTTCACCCACTTAATACCATTTGCTCCCTCTCCTTGACTACTGTTATCTCCTTCTGCCTCTAACCTTCCCCTCCCCCACTCCAATCCAGAGATTCAGAATTCTGAATATGGACGTCTCCTGCTGGAAACCCTTTTGTGGCTCCCTCCTGCACTCAGGATAAAGTCCAGATACCTTGCAGTGGCTTGCAGTACCCTGCCCCTTCATCTGGCTTTACCTTTGGCTTCTGTTCACTGCGTGTACTCTCTGGTCTCCAAGTCTTTGGAAATCTGTTCTCTGCCTGGAACCATCTTTCTCACTTCTTGCCCATCTCTCCAATTCTTACTTAGCCTTGTGGACGCCTGCAGCCTGGGAGATTATGAGCCTTCTCTGAGCTCTTGGCACAGCCCTAATCTCTTTGCACAGTGATTATAGATTTGCTTGCCTCCTCTCCCTGATGCCTGAAGGGAGATTAATTTATCTCTGCCTCCCCAGGTTCAGCACAGGTATGGGTACAGAGCACAGGGCAGGAAGAGTTTTCTGACCTCAGGGGTGAACCAATCCAGGATAAACGTCTCAACGGCTCTGTACGTTCCCTGTCCCCCTGACCCTAGGCGTAGGTGGGCTCTCCCTAGGGCTCCCTGGTAGCTCAGGTTGTCAGTCCACATATTGAGACATCTCTGGAGGGTGCTCCACCTTGCCCTCTTCTCCAGCGGCTTTTGTGGACAGCGTGGGATGTGCCTGGGCTCTTGCACCTGCACCCAAGTTTCTGAGACATAGCAACTTGGTTCCTCTGGCAACACACTTCTAGGGATGCTGTGCCCTTCGCAGCCTGGAGCTAGGGGAGTTGGTCACCGCCACCTCTTCCAGCTCTCCGTCCACCCTGTGCCTTGGAGGAGCCCTAAGTAAACAAGCCAGGCTCAGCGTCCCTGGGCCCGGCCTCCACCCCAGGGCCCAGGAGGAGGCATCTTGGGTAGTCTCCAGGCAAGACAGGCCCGCTGGGGAGGGGCAGAGAGTGAAACTTCTGATGCAGTGTCATTTCCTCCCCCCTAACAGCCACTCAGTTTGGGTAACACAATCCCTCCCGCTTTAACCGATGTGCATCGGGATGCAGAGATCACAGAGCCCGTTGAATGGTGCGAGTTCACGACGGGGTTTTCCCGTTCGGTCGGCCTGATTTACAGCAGGGACAGACCCTGCCCCAGGGGCTTTGCCGAGGCCTCGAATGCGCCGGCTGTCCTCGAAGGAGCAGCTGCCAGGCCGGCTGACGGAGAGCAGACAAAGGCTCAGCCAGTAAAGCGCGGGCCCCGCCCCGCAAGGGTGGGTCTGCAGCGACTAGTAGCTCAGACTTGGGCCTTGTTGCGCAACACAGGTTTCCTCCGGCTCCGCCCCACCTTAGTTGGAAGCCCGACCCAGTCCCAGACTTTCTCGAGACTCCGCCATTAAGGCTGGGGTAAAGGGATGAGGGAGTGAGTGATGTCCACGTAACCCTCCGGGGCGCTGTTACCTTCCCCAAACCCAGCCAGGCAGGAATAACACTGCAGCCGCGTGTCACCGCACCCTTAACCCCAAGGCTCTTGGCGCCCCTTCCCCAACGTGGGGTCTGCCTAATAAGGCAAGGGATCTCTGACTGGCTGGTGGTGGGCCCCTCAATATAATTAGAGGGCTATCGACCTCACACCCTGGTACCGGGTCCTGGCTTAGAAGGAGTTGATGCAAACTACAACTCCCAAGAGGTAGTAGGGCTATCCGGCTCTCCATATTCACGTGACTTCCTTCTCCTGGAGAGGGAGTCACGCGGTAGGCCGGTGAGGGGGCGGGGCCATCGGGCTCGTCCGCGGCGCCAGTGGCCTATGGGCGGCCGGGTCAGATGGGCGCGCGGTGGGGGGCGGGACTGGGCTCGCGGCACGGCGCGGGAGCGCGCCGGTGGCGGCCGCTGTAGGGGGGCGGGGAATATCGTCTAAGGCGACCGTGGCAGCTTGGGCATCGACGACTGGCAGTGGTGGCGGCTCCTGGTGCGGTTCGGCGCGCGGCCAGTTTTAGAGTTCGGAACGGAACGCTCGACGTCGCGGTCCCCGCCCGGAAAGTTTGCTGCGGAGCTGCAACCTCCTGGCCGGCGCGGCCCGGCATGAAGCGGCGCTGGGGAGCCGCCGCCGCCGCCGCCGCCGCCGCCGCCGCCGCCGCCGCCTGAGGAGGAGCCGCAGCACCCTGGGCCACGCCGATGACTACTGCAAACTGTGGCGCCCACGACGAGCTCGACTTTAAACTCGTCTTTGGCGAGGACGGGGCGCCGCCACCGCCGCCCCCGGTCTCGCGGCCTGCAGGTGGGTGCCGGGCGGGGCGGGAACGAGGAGCGTCAGCTCTTCTTGCTCGCAAGAGCTCGCCCCCTCCCTGCCTGGTCCCTTGGTTGTCCCGGGTCTGGTAACATCGTGTGTGTGTGTGTGTGGGGGGCGGTGTGAGTGTCTGGTAACATCGTGTGTGTGTGTGTGTATGTGTGTGGTGATGTCTGGTAACATCGTGTGTGGGGGGGTGAGTGGTAACATCGTGTGTGGTGTGTGTGTGTGTGTGGTGAGTGGCTGGTAACATTGTGTGTGTGTGTGTGTGTGGTGAGTGGCTGGTAACGTGTGTGTGTGTGTGTGTGTGTGTGGTGAGTGGTAACAGTGTGTATGTGTGGTGTGTGTGTATGTGTGTGGTGAGTGAAGAGCGGATTTAAACCGCTGAGGAGGCGGGTGGGTCGCAGCGACGTGGAAGTGGCCGCGGGCTAGGCTGGAAGCAAACTAGTGGGGAACTGGACTCCGGGACGCCTGTGGCCAGTGGACGCCCGGGGTTTGGAGGCCGAGGGTCGGGGCCGCTGCCCAGGTGGCGTCTGGTTGTCGCTGCTTTGCCAGCGTGGTGCGGAGGAAATGTCCCTGTGAAGTGTAAGCAGGTTTGGTTTTTCATCTATTCTAGGTTTTAAAAACAATCTTCTTTTGAAAGGTGCGCATTCTGGAAGTGCAGGAGCTCTCTAAAATTCGTGCACATGTCTGTTTATATCTACTTTGCTAGGAGAGTTACGCTGTAGTGTTAACTTCCACTTGTGCAAGTTAATGGCCCACATTTAATTCGAAGTGTAACTATAACGGGACTTTTCCGAAAACTGGGTTTCTTTTTTTTTTTTTTTGAGCTGAGTGTTTCGGAAGATTTTAAAAAGTGGGGTGCCGTGTTTGTAATTTTCCTAGAAAGTTCTGGAAGTCAGTTTTTATTTTAAGAAAAAGCTCACCTCGGAAGATGTTTTAAAGGTGATCATGAGTTGGTTTTTAAAGGAGAGCGTGAAAGGCTGGGCACCATAATGCTTGGAGGTCAGACCAATCAGGAAATAGAAACAGGATGGTTGGGGACTCTCCTGTGACCTGGTTTGGAATACTGTGGTTCATTAAGTTCAGTTTCCCTATTACTTATGCAGGCGAACTTCAAAAGCGAGATGGATAAGACTAATCCCCTTTTATTTTTTCCGGTGTTAGGTGAATTACTTTATGTTCATATTGATGTTCAATAGACTGTTCTGTAGTGTTGCACCGAAAAGCATATCTGAACGTATGGCATAAGGATTCTCTGGGAAGTATTTGTACTGTATTATCAGCCCTATTGGTCTTTATATGTTAGATGTCTTTCTCAACATAGTAAATAATTTACAGTAGTTATTTGTTGGCTGCGTTTTTTTCAATTCCACTGACATCATTTGAGCACCTATTATGCTCAAGGTAGTGTTAGGTAGTGTTATGATGGATGCAGAAAGAACTGAGGCCCCTCAAGGAGCTTGGGAAATGGAATGGGGGGGCACATAACCCAAATAACTGTGCTACTAGGCTGACTGAATGGTGGTGCAGCTTGTAATAGAGGTAGAAACGGGGAAAGTGGCACTGGTGGAGAGGGTTGCATTGAGTTGTATTTAAATTATGGGGATTTAACAAAATAAAATCTTGTTTGAGTATTTTCATTATAAAGAAGATAAACAGTTGATGATGTCAGCAAACCTTTATTGGGCACAAACTTGATTAGAGTACATTAAATACCAAATATATGATCAATAAAGATGTTAACCAAACATATGAGTAATAAAGGATTATCATCAAGTAGGAGTTGTATGTACATCCAAAACATTAAATAACATTTAAATGCTATGAAAACAGCTATTTAAGGAATGATTTTTGCCATAAAACCCCTAAAAAAAACATTTTGATATTAAATGGGTCTAGAGGAGTTAAGGTTTGAAACTTGATTTACAACTGATTTTCCCAAAGTTAAACTTGAGCAGTTTTATTTGTGACAAAAAGTCCACTTTAAAGTAGTCTATTTTTTTTTAACATCTTTATTGGAGTATGATTGCTTTACAATGGTGTGTTAGTTTCTGCTTTATAACAAAGTGAATCAGCTGTACGTATATCCTCATATCTCCTCTAGTAGCTATATTTTGTAAATTAAAAAAAATTAGGTTGAAATACACATGACATAAACCATTTTTAATTGAATGATTCAGTGGCATTTAGTGCATTCTCAGTGTTGTGCAATCACATCTAATTTCAAAACATTTTCATCACCCCAAAAGGAAACCCCAAACCCACTAAGCAGTTGCTCCTCATTCTCCCTTTTCCCCTTCAGGTCCCTGGCGGCCGAATCTCTAATCTGGGATCTGTCTCTATGGATTTACCTATTCTGGATATTTCATATAAATGGAATCATACATATGTGACCTTTTGTGTCTGGCTTCTTTCACTTAGCATAGTGTTTTTGTGGTTCATCCATGCTGTAGAACATCGCAGTGC
>NC_041230.1:37913509-37935255 GCF_002837175.3 Physeter macrocephalus
TCCCGGACCGGGGCACGAACCCGTGTCCCCTGCATCGGTAGGGGGACTCTCAACCACTGTGCCACCAGGGAAGCCCTGTCATTCTTTTTTAATGACTGAATCACGTTCTATTGTATATATACTCCAATTTGTTTATTCATCCATAGATGGACAGGACACGAGCTGTTTCTATCTGTAGGCTATTGTGAATAGTGCTGCTATGAACACATAGCAGCTAATTTTTAAATTCTATTGAAAAGGATGTGTTATTCAAAATTAAGGTTTTGGGCTTCCCTGGTGGTGCAGTGATTGAGAGTCCGCCTGCCAATGCAGGGGACACGGGTTCGTGCCCCGGTCCGGGAGGATCCCTCATGCCGCAGAGCGGCTGGGCCCGTGAGCCATGGCCGCTGGGCCTGCGCGTCCGGAGCCTGTGCTTCGCAGCGGGAGAGGCCGCAACGGTGAGAGGCCCGCGTACCGCCAAAAAAAAACAAAAACAAAAAACTAAGGTTTCAAAGTTATTTGTCCACAAAATTAATTTCATTTTTTAAATAAATCCATTTAAAAAAAATTTATTTACTTGTTTTATTTTTGGCGGGCTTCTCATTGCGGTAGCTTCTGTTGTTGTGGAGCACGGGCTCTAGGCGCACGGCTCTAGGCGCACGGGCTTCAGTAGTTGTGGCCACTCGGGCTCAGTAGTTGTGGCTCGTGGGCTCTAGAGTGCAGGCTCAGTAGTTGTGGCGCACTGGCTTAGTTGCTCCGCGGCATGTGGGATCTTCTGGGACCAGGGATAAAACCCGTGTCCCCTGCATTGGCAGGTGGATTCTCAACCACTGTGCCACCAGGGAAGTCCCTGATTTCGTTTTACTATGCATAATTATGAGTGTGTAGTTTGAAGGAACTAAGTGGATTAACTGACCTACATTTAGGATGATAATATGAAGTAAAGTGGGCCATGAGAGTAAAATTGCTTACTAGAATTCAGATCAGTATTGGGTCATATCAGTGAGTTTACTTGTTTCTGAATTCTCTTCCTCACTGAAGCAGAACATTCCATGAGGGCATTGATAATGTCTGTATCTTGTTCATAGATGCCTAGCACAGTGCGTTTAACATAGTAGGCAACCAGTATTTGTTCAGTTAATGAAAAAGTACCACTTAAGTTTTGAGTCAGTCCTTATGGTTTTTTTGTTGTTGTTGTTTTTTGGTGGTAGGGGAAGTTTATGAGACTTGTTTCAGTTCTTTGACTTTTATTGGTCACTTCCGTAAGACAGTAGATCTTGGTAATTTGGGGCTGCAGGTTTTCCTTCTCTCTCAAGGCTTGAGAGTACTTGTATCACATCTAAATTTCCATACAGAAGATTTTTGAAAAATATTTGGAGGTGGGGGGGATAGTGGATGGAGACTGAGAACAAGCCAAGGGGCTGAATTTAGTGACTATCCTAAGCAAGCTTGTTAAAGTACAAATTAGATGATTTGATGATTTGACACTTGATAAGTTCAATATGTTGTGACTTTTTTTTAACACCTTTATTGGACTATAATTGCTTTACAGTGGTGTGTTAGTTTCTGCTATATAACAAACTGAATCAGCTATACATAAACATATATCGCCAGTAACTGACTTTTTAAGTTTATTGCTTACCAAGGTGTTTTGAGATTTTTCCATTAAAGAAAATTTAAGATCCTAGTCTTTAGCTTTTTGTTTTTTTTAAATAGGACAGTGTTAACTTTTATTTTTTTCCAGTTAAAAATGAATCAAAATACTATGTTTACATTTCTTTTAGTTAATACCTAGTTTCAAAATGAAGAGCTACCTCAATAGGAAATAGAGAATTTAAAATTGGTAAGTGTTTAATGTATTTCATTAATATTATTTGCCATTATATTTTGCCATTATAAAGGGCAGTTTCTGGTGTAGTGTTTAGTGTATTGATTGTATATCTCTAATTTAGTTTGATGTTGTAATAATCTTTATGTGTCAAATTCAAAGTTTCATTCTCAGGGTTTGTTCATTACTAAACATTGACTTTTTAGTCCTGAATGAGAGTCAGTGGGAGGAGGGTGTGCTATAGGTGTGTTATGTCTTATCTCCTGCTGCTTTTTGAAAGGGGAGAAATATCTTAGATACAATATGTATTTTTGAAAGAAAGTTACTTTATGATAAGTGTAGTTTTATCAGATACCAGTTTAGTATACACCTTTTTCACATAAAGTTGAGGAAAAAATTTTTTAAATAAAAATTTTAAAAATGAAGCTGAGGAACTTTTTCTAGATCATTGTCCTAGTCTTTAATCTGTAGTGTTCTACTTTGTTTAGTGCTTGGACATCTGATTCTGTTCTTTATAATTTACTGTCTTTTAGATAATTTCATTTTCTCATTTTTTGGTTTTTATTGATAATTTATACTCAGTGGTTTTGTTTTATCTTGTTTTAAATGAGCTAATATATTTAAAGTTCTTAGCACAGTTCTTGACCCAGTGGTACTCACTAAGTGATGGTGGTTAACATTTTTTAAAAAACACACAAAAACTGACAATAGGTTATTTTTTATTTCCTCCTATTTCCTAGACCTTTTTCCTATACTAAACTAAAACATTTAGAGAGAGTAGGAGCAGATGAAAGATCCTGTCTTTTAAACCTTTCTTAGATGAGTTGGAATATTTGTCTTAGATATTTTTATTTTTTCCTCTTAATTCTATTATTTTTTCAATGTTACCTTCTTTCTCATATCTTACTAAACATAAGTACTGAAGGTCACTTGCTTTTAATTACATTTTTCTACTTTCTTGAATTAAGTTGTTACTAAGTATGGTGTGAAGGATGATTAATTTGCTAACCATACTAAGTATAATCGGATATTTAAATCAGTATGAAAAAAGAGAAGTTGCTTGTATGGTTTCCTGTAGAAATTAATGGTGTGTTTGCACGGCGCATTAGATACTGCAAAGGAAGATTTGATTACTGCTGAACCTTACTTTCATACCATAGGTCAGCTTTTTCTTTAGACTCGAATGCAGTGAGAATATATATTAAGTGATTGAGTCAGTGATAAACATTTCACCATTTCACTTGGAAGAACTATATAATATTCTGTTTCCTTGACACTTTTCCTGATAGGGGTAGAGGATACTCCTAAGGGTATTAGCAGAATTTTGTGATGGAGATTAGTGAATAAATGTGTTTTAGTGAGTATGGGGAAAAATTGAGGAAAAAATTTCAATGTCATATTGTTTTGTTAAAACTTTATCATTGTAAGAGCATTGCTATACCTGTGCTTTCTTAGATTTTCCCATTTGCCAATACAGAAGGGATATTTTGGCATATATTATACACTATTAGCAGAGGTAATACTGTAGTTTTATTAGATGATATGAAAATTAAAAGTTGGCATTATGTACATTGCTAAGAAATTTTGGGGGTCTAGTAAGGCCTGAATCTTAAGTATTTAAGGGCATTTGAGATATTAAGGTAAATTATAGAATCAACTTCTTATTATGACTTGCCTTTCTGTGGCAACCAGTAAACTTCACCTAAAATTACTGTATTTTTATTGAAGTATATCCCAAACTCTGCTTTTGAGTCTTGCTCTGTATTTATTTTTTCAATGAAGTGTGATCATGAGGACATTTTTGGTAAGAAATTGTGGAGTTTGTTGTTCTTCAGAAAAAGAAATAAAATACTAATATATAAAATGGAATATTTTAAGAGAAGATAATTAGTTGTGTTATTGATTGTGAAGTTTAACGCCCTTTACTTTCCTTCTTAGTATTGAGTAGTTGGTGATTCAATATGGCAATGTTTTATTTTAAGTAAGAGGTGGGGTTGAGAAAGCCAGAATACATTGAAGTCAATTGCATTACTCCTGAGAATTAGGAAACCTGAGTAGGTTGAGCCTCATTTGATAGTAAGCAGTAGTTTGACTGCTCACAGCAGTAACATAAATAAGGGAGGTGTTGTCTAAAGCTGTCCTGGTGGGTCAGGGGAGTAGACACAGCAGACTTGGCAGTAAGCCTGGCTTCTAAAACAAAATCCAAGTCATCAAATTTGCCCAGGCATGCCATATGAGGTTCAAGTAACAGTGGAATTTAAGAGGAGTGAGTTTGTTCGGGGAGGCTTAGGAGAGTCACAAGCAGTAGCAAGCTTTTTTAACAGCCATAATTTTAGCTCAAACATAGCATGAGTCTGCGTATATTTCAGCATTTCTGGTAATGTTTATATAATTATATTGCATGACTCTCACCTGTTTGCCTGAATTCAGTAAACTTGAGAAGAGAGGAACAATTAGACCTGTAATATTTAAGCAGAATGTTGTATGAACTGTCTGTGAATTGATAGCTGACATTTAATCGTTGGGACAGTTCTAGTTAACATATTGGTATTCCTGTGTGTAAGGGAAATGCATCTTTATGAAAGCCTGGAAGTCTCAGGTACACTGGAGAAGTAACTTGAAGGCTTCATTTTCCTACAAAATATACAGTTTCCATATGTCTTATGTTTCAGAAGCAGGTGAGATTTTTAATATTTTAAAATATGTTTTCAGTGTCTTAAAATTTTTATATTTCTTAATTTTGTTTTAAATTTTCATCAGCTTTGCTGTTTAATTAGAAAATAGGTAGGATTATGTGAGCTTTGAAATTATAACTTTTTTCAATAATGTTGATTTATATCACATGAAAAAATATTTCTGAAAAAATTTTTTTCCATCATTGGCCAGAACACTTTAATGGACAGTTTGTGAGTTATATTTATTTATTTATTTAAAATTAATTAATTTATTTATTTTTGGCTGCGTTGGGTCTTCGTTGCTGCGTGCGGGCTTTTTCTCTAGTTGCAGAGAGCGGGGGCTACTCTTCGTTGCGGTGCGCGGGTTTCTCACTGCAGTGGCTTCTCTTGTTGTGGAGCGCAGGCTCTAGGCGCGCGGGCTTCAATAGTTGTGGCACGTGGGGTCGGTAGTTGTGGCGCACGGGCTCAGTCGCTCCGCGGCATGTGGGATCCTCCCGGACCAGGGCTCGAACCCGTGTCCCCTGCATGGACAGGCGGATTCTTAACCACTGCGCCACCAGGGAAGTCCTGTGAGTTATATTTAAATGTAAATATTTTTCAGTATTACTTTAAAATAAAAAAGGCTTTCAGAAATTGTTGAAGCTAGATGATGGGTGTATGGGAATGCATTATAGTATTCTTTGTACTTTTGTGTATATTTTTAAATTTCATAATAAAAAGTTTTAAAATGACATTAAAAAAACTACTCAAGCTCTTCAATGTTCTAGATTAGGTTAGAAAAAATATTCACTTAAAAAAAAACAGCATTGTGAAGTTAATGGAATTTACTGTTGCATGTAATTTTTTAGAAAACTGGTTTAACAAATAAAAATAAAAACTAGTTGTGGTATGTCTGATTTACAAAACTCGTTTCTCCCTTTGGGTAGAATTAATAGTGGGATGTTAGTAGTGTACATAAATAGGAAGTAAACTGATCTTGTGATGTGCTTTTGAGTAGGTATTTTTTAGTTTTTAAAATATTTTCTAAGTAACTATATGGGATCAGATAAATTCACTTATTGTTTAATTATTTAAGGGCTTAAAATTATTTTTTAAAATTTTAATGTTTGAAAAAAATTTTAATGTTTGATCATGTTGCTTGTATCTATGAGTCTAATGTTTATTTATTCTATTTTTTAAAAATAATTAATTAATTTATTTATTTTTGGCTGCGTTGGGTCTTTGTTGCTGTACGCGGACTTTCTCTAGTTACGGGGAGCTGGGGCTGCTCCTCGTTGCGGTGCGCGGGCTGCTCATAGCGGTGGTTTCTCTTGTTGTGGAGCACGGGCTCTAGGGTGCGCAGGCTTCAGTAGTTGTGGCACACGGGCTCAGTAGTTGTGGCTTGCGGGCTCTAGAGCGCAGGCTCAGTAGTTGTGGCGCACGGGCTTAGTTGCTCCGCGGCATGTGGGATCCTCCTGGACCAGGGCTCGAACCCGTGTCCCCCGCGTTGGCAGGCGGGATTCTTAACCACTGCGCCACCAGGAAAGCCCCTATTGCTGTCTTTTTATTGGATTAGTTGGTTGATAAATTATACCACTTCCTGAAAATGAGTTATATCTTCCCCTTTCTCTGCTCTATGGCCAAAATCAAGTCTTGGTCACCTCCTGTTTGGATTTGTGTAGTTTTTTCTTCATACTTTATAACCTCCCAAATAAGTTTTGAAAGTCACAGCTAAGATTATCTTTGATTCCTGCTCCCTTGTGTCTGTAACCTGCCTCTTCACTCGTTTTCCTCATTGTGCTTTACCTTTTTTTTGCGGGGTTGGGGGGCTGCGTTGGGTCTTCATTGCTGCACGCAGGCTTTCTCTAGTTGTGGCGAGCGGGGGCTACTCTTTGTTGCAGCGCACAGGCTTCTCATTGCGGTGGCTTCTCTTGTTGCAGAGCACAGGCTCTAGGCCTGTGGGCTTGAGTAGTTGCAGCACGCAGGCTCAGTAGTTGTGGCTCGCGGGCTTAGTTGCTCCACGGCATGTGGGGTCTTCCCGGACCAGGGATCGAACCCATGTCCCCTGCATTGGCAGGCGAATTCTTATCCACTGCGCCACCAGGGAAGTCCCCTGTGCTTTACCTTTTTTATATCCCTTACTCTGTACATTAGTATCAAGTTCATCATCTTTAGTTTTATTTATCTCTTTTCAGTCCTAACATGAAATCTTTCCTTCTACCCATTTGTCTGAACTGCTTCTGCCATCCACGTGTTATTTCATAGTCTTTTTCTTTTGTGAGGCAATTTAGAAACATTATTTTGAGGTAGTACTGAACTAGAGCTGGGTTCTAAATTCATATCTATTGATAGTTGAGTGACACTGCTTAAAAAGCACAGAATAATTTCAGGCTAATTTAATTCCTTCTTTTTATAAGAGAGGAAATTGAGGTTCAGGATGGTTTGCCCAGGGTCATTTAACTAGTTAGTTACAAAACAGAGACCCAGGATTTCTGGCTCCTAGTCTTTGTTCTTCTCTAGTAAATTGCTTAATTTCTGCTTGAAAATCCTAGAGTTGTTTTTGCACAGCCTATAATTTTGATCATTTTTGTAACTGTTCCTTTTTTTGTGTGTTGTTAGGTAAATATTTAATCCAATATTATTGACTACCTATTTATGTGCAAGTTATTTTTATATGCATTATTTCTAAGTCTCATGATAACCTGAAGAGGAAGGTACTGTTTCCATTTTACCTGAGGAAGCAGAAGTGAAGGTAGATTTGACCATCTAGAAAGTAGAAGGGTTGGGATTTGAACCCACGTTTTCTGACTTGGGCTCTTTCTACTATTCCTCTTGCCTCTCTCCTCCCAGGAAGAGTTTAAGTACAGAAATAGTTTTTCATTTGGTAAAACCAAGACTCATGGTGAAGCACATGGACTCAAAGATGTCTGAGCCAGGGTTTACAAGTTACACATGTGTTCCTGTGACTAGATTTTCTGCTTTTGGCTCAGAATGGCCGCTTGAGGGATGCTTCTTACTCCCACCTGCTCTGGACATTTTTAAATGGTAGCAGTGGGACTTGCCTGGTGGCACAGTGGTTAAGAATCCGCCTGCTAGTGCAGGGTACACGGTTCTGTCCCTGGTCAGGAAGATCCCACATGCTGCGGAGCAACTAAGCCCATGCGCCACAACTGCTGAGCCTGCACTCTAGAGCCTGCAAGCCACAACTACTGAGCCCACGTGCTGCAACTACTAAAGCCTGTGCGCCTAGAGCCCGTGCTCTGCAACAAGAGAAGCCACTGCAGTGAGAAGCCTGCACACCGCAATGAAGGGTTGCCCCTGCTCACTGCAACTAGAGAAAGCCCGCGCGCAGCAACAAAGACCCAATGCAGCCAAAGATAAACAAATTAATTAATTAATTAAAAGAAAAACTTACTGTGTCAGTATTATTATGTATGAATATGATTCAATTTATTGGAGTGGATGTATATTAAATACAACAGTAATATAGGTACAGAGAAGGCCCTCTGAGAACGTAAATGACAGAGTTTAACTTTGAGAGGTCACAGAAGAGTTTACAATTGACCTGAATCCAGTAGGATGATTTGCCTTAGGTAGATAGGGTAGGAAATACATTTCAGGCCCTTTGATGACCACTCCCCAAAACACAAGTTAGCATGGTCCTTTCATTTTGGAAGGTTGAAGATCAGGCTATAATATCCAGATGTGACTGGAGAAGGAGAGCCTGTTATGCTGTATTGAGGAGTTTGGATTTTAGATTGAAGACAGGGAGCTGTCAAAGGATTCCAAGCTGGGCAGGAATGTCAGATTTGTGGCTTAGATCTCTCTGCTACACTGTGGATAATGGATTGAGTAAGGCAGGAATGGAGGCAAGAGCAGTGTTGTTTCTGAGAAATGATAATGGGTAGAGGAGTGGAGATGGCAAGTTGGGAATGACGCTAAGATAGATTTAGGGGAAAGAAATCAAAAGGACTGGTATCAGTTGACTAAGGAGAGGAAGGAGACTAGGATTATTTCTGTTTTTCTAATTTTGGTCAACTGTGATAGGAGAAACAGATTTGGAGGTGGGAAGGGGGAAAGATGATTCATTTTAATAAAGTATACCAGGCACTATGAAAACTCTGGGAGGCTTATATACTGTTTTACCGAAGAGTGATAAAGTGTGGAGAAGAGACTAGACAAAGTAAAAAGGGGGTTTGGAAGTTGTGGGTAGGTGACTAGGAAAAGTATGATAAATAAGGGTTGTTTTGTAAGATTTGTTATGCAGATAGGAGTAGTTCTGTTCCTGGTACGGAGAGGGGAACACCTTTATAAAGGGAAATTTATGCCCAGCTTTTGGGCAGAAAGGGAGAGGGCAGAGAGTTCTTCCTGTTTGCTGTTTTTCAATTGACTTCAGCTCAAATAATCCTTATGCCAAAGTTGAATATTTTGGAGTAGCATATTCTGATCCCCTTCAATAATAAACTATCTGTTTAAAGTGTACAGTTTGGCAAGTTTTGACAAATGTATATCTATGGAAATTTCATCACATTAAAGGTAGTGAACATATCCATCACCCCAAAAGTTTCCATGTGTCCTTTGTCATCATTCCCACCCACACACTTTTCCCCTTTTCCCAGACAACCACTGAAATCACTATAGAAAACATATAAATGGAATCATGAAGTATATATTTTTTTTGTCTAATTTCTTTCATTTGACATTGTTATTTTGAGATTCATCCATGTTAATGAGCCTATCAATAGGTCATTCTTTTTTTAAAAATATTTATTTATTTATTTGTTTGCGTTGGGTCTTACTTGGGGCACACGGGATCTTCGTTGTAGCATGCGGGATCTTTAGTTGTGGCATGCATGATCCTTTTTTTTTTTTTTGGTTGCGGCATGCAGAATCTTTAGTTGAAGCATGGGGGATCTAGTTCCCTGACCAGGGATCGAACCCCGGGCCCCCTGCATTGGGAGTGTGGAGTCTTAGCTACTGGATCACCAGGGAGGTCCCAGGTCATTCATTCTTATTGGAGAGTAGTTTCCATTGTATGCATATCCCACAATTTGTTTATCCATTCACCTCTTGATGGACTTTTGGATTGTTTTGGCTTACAAATAAAGCTGCTGTGAACATCATGTGTAAGTCTTTGAGTGGGCACATATTTCCTTTATCCTTGGACCTATGGTTGGATCATGTGGTAGGTATGTTTAACTTTCTGAGAGACTGATAAACTGTTTTCCAAAGTGGATATATCATTTCACATTCCTTACTAGCAGTGAAAATGTACATTTCCACATTTTCACTTACGTTTGGTGTGGTCAGTCTTTTTTTGTTTTTTCGCGGTACGCGGGCCTCTCACTGTTGTGGCCTCTCCCGTTGCGGAGCACAGGCTCTGGAGGCGCAGGCTCAGCGGCCATGGCTCACGGGCCCAGCCGCTCCGCGGCATGTGGGACCCTCCCGGACCGGGGCACGAACCCGCGTCCCCTGCATCGGCAGGCGGACTCTCAACCACTGCGCCACCAGGGAAGCCCATGGTCAGTCTTTTTAATTTTAATCATTCTAATAGGTGTGTAGTAGTATCTCCTTGTGGTTTTATTTTATACTTCCCTAATGACTAATGCCGTTGAACATCTTTTTATGTGCTTTTTTGCCATCTGTATGTCTTTTTTGGTGAAGTGTCTGTTTAAGTCTTTTGCGTATTGAAAAAAGCTTTTCATATTGAAATAATTGTAGATTTACAGAATGTTGCAAAAAATACAGAGGGAGTTTCTCCCAATGATAAACTCTTGCATAACTGTAGTATAATATCAAGACCAGGAAAATGACATTGCTACAATCCACCAAACTTATTCACGTGTCACAATTTTTACATGCACTCTCTGTGTGTATGTGTAGTTCTGGACAATTAAAAAAATTTTTTTAATTAATTTTTATTGGAGTATAATTGATTCATAATGTTGTGTTCGTTTCTGCTGTACAGCAAAGTGAATCAGTTATACATATACATATATCCACTCTTTTTAGATTCTTTTCCCATATAACTTCTGTGCAATTTTATCACGTGTAGGTTCATGTATCCACTGCCACAATCAAGATGCAGAACTATTCATTACCACAAAGTTTCATCTCATTAATCCCTTTGTAGCCACCCTACTTCCCTCCCACCTCCCCACCCCAGTCTCTAGTTCCTGGTAACCACTAATCTGTTCTCTATCTCTATAATTTTATTTTAAGAAAATGTTATATAAATTGAGTCATATATTGTACTATTTAACCTTTTGAGATTGGCTTTTCCGCTCAGTATAATTCCTTGGTGATCCTTCCAAGTTGTTATGTATATTAAATTTGTTCCTTTTAATTACTGAGTCGTATTCCATGATACGGATGTATTACAGTTTGTTTAACCTTTTACCCATTGAAGGACATTTGGTTATTTCCAGTTATTGGCTGTTATGAATAAAGTTCCTGTGAACACTTGTGTGTAGATTTTTGTGTGGATATAAGTTTTCATTTCTCTTGTATAAATGACTAAAAGTGCAGTTGCCCCCCAACCTGCAATATGTGAGTTAAGTTTTATAAGAAATTGCCAGACTTTCACATTCCCACCTGTAGTGCACAGGTTACCCAGTTTCTCCGCATCTTAGGCAGCATTTGGTATTATCAGCATTTCTTATTTTAGCCATTCTGATGTGTGTGTAGCGATATCTTCATGATGGTTTTAATTGATATTCCCCTAATGACTAACACTATTAAGCATAATCATCTGTATATCATTTTTGGTCAAGCATCTATTGAAGTCTTTGCATCTTTAAAATTTTTTTTTATTGTTGAGCTTTGAGCAATGTTTACTTTTTTTAGACACAAGTCCTTTATCAGATATATGCTTTGCAAAGAGTTTCTCTTAATCTATGGCTTGTCTTTTCATTAACAGTGTCTTTTGCAGAGGTTTTTAGTTTTGATGAAGTTTGATTTATCAATTTGTTCTTTTATGGATTGTGCTTTTGATGTTACAGCTGAGAAATCTTTGCCCAACTTGTATAACAAAAAAGAAGCAGACTCATAGAGAACAAACTAGTGGTTACCAGTGGGGAGAGGGAAAGGAAGAGGGGCAATAAAGAGGTAGAGGATTAAGAGGTACAAACTACTAAATAGAAAAACAGCTACAAGTATATATTGTACAACACGGGGAGTATAACTAACATTTTATAATAACTGTAAATGAAGTATATAACCTTTCAAAAAATAAAATAAATTGCAAAAAAAAAAAAAAATAGAGAAATCTGCTAAACCTTAGTTCACAGAGATTTTCTCCAAGGTTTTCTTTTGGAGGTTTTATAGTTTTGGGTATTGTATTTAGGTCTGTGTTTTGAGTTAATTTTTTGTGTGTATGGTGTGAGTTATGGACCCAAGTTCATTGTTTTTACATATGGATATCCAATTCTTCCAGCCCCATTTGTTGAAAAAGCTATCCTTTTCCACTGCATTACCTTTGCACCTTTTTCAAAAATCAGTTGACCATATATGTGTGAGTTTATTTTTCGACTGTGTTCTATGTTGAGTTGTGTGTCTGTTCTTTACAGATACTGCACTGTCATTTCTGTACCTTTATAGTAACTCTTGAAATCAGATAGTGTCATTTTTCCAACTTTGTTCTTTTCCAGATTGTTTTGGCTATTCTAAACCTTTTGCCTTTCCATATAAATTTTAGAATCTGCCAAACTGTTTTCCAGACTAGCTGCACCATTTTATATTCCTATCAGCAGTGTACAAGAGTTCCAGTTTCTCCACATCCTTGCTAATACTTGTTATTTTTCTATTGTGGTCTCTCACTGTGGTTTTGATTTGCATTTCTCTAACGACTAACAATGTTGAACATCTTTTCATGTGCTTACTGGCTATTTTTACATCTTCTTTGCTGAAATGTGTATGCAAGTCCTAAAAATATTTCCATTTTTAAATTGGGTTGTTTGTCTTTTTGTTGTTGAGTTTTAAGAGTTCTTTATATATTCTGGTATTCTGGATACTGTTTGAGATTATATCATATGCTTGTAACACTACATTCTTTTCACATGGTGTGTATTCCATCCTAGAATCCCCCAAACCCCTCGTTGATTTTTTATTTTATTTTTAAAGATTTTTTTTTGATGTGGACCATCTTTAAAGTCTTTTTTGAATTTTGTTACAATATTGCTTCTGTTTTATGTTTTGGTTTTTTGGCCGCAAGGCATGTGAGATCTTAGCTCCCCGACCAGGGATCAAACCCTCACCCCCTGCATTGGAAGGCGAAGTCTTAACCCCTGGACCGCCAGGGAAGTCCCCCTGGTTGATTTTTTTTAAGTTGCATAGGTTAAAGCTTCATTCTTTGTGATGTATAGTTCTTTGGGCTTTGGCAAATGCATAGAGTTATTTATTCCTTACCCTAATACCATATAGAACAGTTTCATTATTTTAAAAATTCACCCACTCCCTCTTACCTTTATGTGTGGTTTCTTTCACTTTGCAAAATGCATTTAAGATTCATCTGTGTCATTGTATGAATAAATATCTAGTTCTTTTTTATCACTATAAAGTATTCCACTGTATGGATGTATCACAGTTTACCCATTTACCTGTTGAAAGATATTTTGGTTCCTCTTGATACTCGGCAATTATAAATAAATCTTCTGTGAAGAGTCACATACAGGTTTTTGTGTGGACATAAGTTTTTTGTTTTTTTTTTTTGTGGTACGCGGGCCTCCCTCTGCTGCGGCCTCTCCCGTTGCGGAGCACAGGCTCCGGACGCGCAGGCTCAGCGGCCATGGCTCACGCGCCCAGCCGCTCCGCGGCACGTGGGATCCTCCCAGACCGGGGCGCGAACCCGGTTCCCCTGCATCGGCAGGCGGACGCGCAACCACTGCGCCACCAGGGAAGCCCCCTGGACATAAGTTTTTAATTCACTTGGTCTTCTCATAGAATCGTTTTGGTTTCATTAATTTTTCTCTATTCTCTGTTTTCTGCTTTCATCTTCATTATTGCCTTTCAAACAGAGAATTTTAAGAAAGAGGAGTGGTTAATATCTGCTTTTTCAAGGCGATTGATACAGGTGCAGTGTATCTGAAGCCAGATAACACTGGAAAGTGAAGAAGTGGAGACAGTGACAGTACACTACTGTTTCTAAAAATTTAGCTTTTAGAGCAAGTTCTCTCAACTTTGGCATTATTGACTTTATTTATTTATTTATTTATTTGGTTGTGGCACGCGGGCTCCCCAGTTTCGGCATGCGAACTCCTAGCTGCGGCATGCGTGTGGGATCTAGTTCCCTGACCAGGGATTGAACCCTGGCCCCCTGCATTGGGAGCACAGAGTCCTAACCACTGCGCCACCAGGGAAGTCCTATTATAGACATTTTGGACTAGATAGTTCTTTGTTTTAAAGGGAGCTGAGGGAATTCCCTGGCTGTCCAGTGGTTGGGACTTGCCCTTCCACTGCAGGGGGCACGGGTTCGATCCCTAGTTGGGGAACTAAGATCCCGCAAGCCACGCATTGTGGTAAAAAAAAAAGGGGGTAAGATGTTTAGCAGCATCAGCATCCCTGGCCCCTACTCGCCATATGTCAGTTGTATCCCTCTGGCTGTGACAATCGAAAATGCTTCTAGACATTGTCAAATGTTCCCTGTGGGGCAAAATTGTCCCCTATTGAGAAACCAGTGTTTTAGAGGAAGGAGGAGGGAGAAGACCCTAAAGAAGAACTCAAATCTCAGCGAAGCTTTTTAAAGGAAGTGAGAGATTGAAGGAAGTAGCCAGTGAGAGAAGGAGAGACGGGGAAGGTTGAAGTTATGAAAGAGAAGATAGCTGATGGAATTCGGGGCTGGAAATTAGATCATAGGTGGAGAGAATAGCTTTATATCTGAGACGAGTCACTTCTTTTACAAGAAAGGAAGAAATGAAAAGGATAAATGTAGAGTTTGTATAGATACATATATTTTTGAGGGTGGCATAGGAGATATTGGCTCTTTGTCAAGTAGGGTCAGGATCCCTTGCTAAATGGGTTGTCACTATGGAGACGATGACTGAAGAGATTAGAGGTTTGGGATATGGAAAATAAGAGAGGGAGCTGAACAGAAAAAAAGCAAAAACGTTACTGAGTGGCCTTCAGGTCTCAGCTCAGTAGGCAATTTGAAGATTTGTGTTTCTACCAGTCTGGATGGTTGTTATCCTCTTCTCCCTACCCCCACAGCAATATTTGACTGTTCAGGTGTAATAACAGAAGACAGATGATTGGATTGATTCTGGGCTGAAATTTGCTGTATGGAAGGAAGGTCAAAGAGTGGATGGAAATGAGCTACCAGGAAGAAGGCAGTTGAAGTGATGGAATTTGAGATACAGACTAGATAAGGAAAGAAGTAAAGCCAGGAGATGAAAGATAGTTTGAAAGAAAAGGGAGGGGTTCAGAGGCTGTGCATCTAGATGAGGTAACACAGTGGGTATAATGGAATAAGAGAAGAGAGTGATGAATAGTTAGGGCTAGTGTTCAGAGATGGGAATTTGAGTTTTAAGATTACAGATGTTAAATGGGCTTTGGCAATGTCAAAGTCCAAGTTAGGTTCCTGGGAGTTGGATACTAAAGTAAGGTGAGGGGTGAAGGGCAAGGATGTTGAAGACACCTAGGATCAAGTAGACATGGAGTGTTGAGGAAGCCTGTGTCAGATGCCAGTGACCTAAAGGCCATTAGATACTGGTAATAACAGGTGGAAGGTGATTTAGCTGGATGGTGTGGGCCTTCCAAAAACTGGTAAGAAATGTTCCAAAAGCTGGGAGAGGTGTGTAGGAATAGTTGAAAGAGTGTTGACTCTATCTTTTGGGCACAGAATATGAATTTGAGAGTTGATGGGTGGGCAGCCATACCTTACAATGGCTACTAGAGAAGCAGTGTCCTTAAGGGAACCAACTTTAAATTTGAAAAATAGGGATGGGAGGGAGTCTTCTGTTAAGAGATCGAGAGCAGAGAGGAGTTGGGTGGACAGTGTCATCCTTGTTTGTAGCCTGAAGCCCAGGGGAAGAGTGAAAAGTAGTAAGGGATTAAAAGAAGAAACAAGATGTAAAAGAGAATACTGGGTTTGGGAGAAATGGAGGGATTATATTACATGACATTTCTTTCTAGACACCGTGGTTCTTGTACACTCATTGAAGGCATAGGGATTAGTATTCATATCACTGTGGTAAAGGACTTACTGGTGTGGTTTATTAGAGGACTACTTTTTAAATTCTTATATTATGCTTTTATTATTATTTGATAATATACTATCAGTCTTTTTGTTTGTTTGTTTGTTGACTGTGTCACACGGCTTGTGGGATCTTAGTTCCCTGACCAGGGATCGAACCTGGGCCCTTGGCAGTGAAAGCATGGAGTCCTAACCACTGGACCATCAGAGAATTCCCTGCTGTTAATTTTTTAAGTAGTGGAACTCTATCATTCACTTAAAAATTATAGTCAGTAGTAATATGCAGATTATTGAGACCCAGATTTGTTTCTGTTCTGTTAAACGTTATATATAATAAGTCTAACATTTATTTGATGTCTGTTCCAGATATGATAATAGGTGTTGATATAGATTATCTAGAATCCTCACAACCTTTCAGTGTAGATATTATCCTCCATTTACAGATGAGGTAATTGAAACTCAGATTAATTAACTTAATGAAGGTAAGGCAGCTAGTAAGTGGTATATTTGCCTCCAAAGACAGTGTTCTCCATTGTATTTTTCTCCTTTGATTTCCCGCCCCCCAGGCTCATTGAGTTAGTCCGTGCTACCTCCTAAATATGATACACAACCCAATTTTCGTCTAATATGGTCTTACTGTGTTCTGTATTTGTGTTGGAATCATCATAAGAACACTTCGTTGTTTTCTCTCTTCTTTTAAGGGATTTTTCCCCAGCTTTTCACGGTCATTTGAATTTTGTCTTCTGTAGTACCTGCCATTATGTATAATTAATACAGATAGTATAATATTGGGAAACATGAATATATATTTGATATCTTTATATTGTTTATTCATAAGTAACTTGAAAAGGGTAAGTTCTAAATACTGATATCAATGTCTCTGTTTTCAAAACAATTTACCTACCTAATTGCTACCATGATTTCTTGCCCTATTCATGAGACTGTCACATGGGATGGGCTCAAAGCCTTATTATTATAATCTAGGTAGATTTAATTTTCTCTTAATTGTTTTCTCCTTGTAGGACACTATAATGGCTATCTTAGGAGAAAATTTTTCTCGCTTTTTTTTTTTTTTTTTTTTTGCGGTATGCGGGCCTCTTACTGCTGTGGCTGCATCGGCAGGCAGACTCTCAACCACTGCACCACCAGGGAAGCCCTTTTCTCGCTTTTTAAAAAATATATATATTTATTTATTTTTGGCTGCGTTGGGTCTTTGTTGCTGCGCGTCGGCTTTCTCTAGTTGCAGCGAGCAGGGGCTACTTTTCGTGGCGGTTCACAGGCTTCTCATTGCAGTGGCTTCTCTTGTTGCGGAGCTCGGGCTCTAGGTGCACGGGCTTCAGTAGTTGTGGCTCGTGGACTCTAGAGCGCAGCCTCAGTAGTTGTGGCACATGGGCTTAGTTGCTCCGTGGCATGTGGGATCTTCCCGGACCAGGGCTCGAACCCGTGTCCCCTGCATTCGCAGGCGGATTCTTAACCACTGCGCCACCAGGGAAGTCCCTTGCCTTTTTTTTTTTTTTAAGACAAAATCAGACTAGTACATATTCTATAGATGACTAAATTTAAATAAATAAGGTGACCTTATTTATTTTTTCCAACGTGTGGATGTTAAGCTATGATTGCAGCCCCATTTCTTTGCTGTTGACTTTTTCCCTATAATCAAGCATAGTAATCTAAGTAAATGATTCTTCTGTTTTTTCTTCGCCTTGTGAGAATTCCTTTGGTCAACTGTTCCTTATTATTATTTTTCAGTAATGATAGAACCTAAAGACAGTAGAGGCCCTTGCTTTTAAAAACTCTTCTCAGGAAGTATTTTCTTTCTGCTTTGGTGGGATACAGTGGAATTGAGTACCCGTTTGAAATTCCACGTTCATTCTAGCATTCAGTGTACTAGCTTCTTAATATGTTCTTGAATGAAGTGGATTTCCTCTGCTTAATGAATTTGGGGTATAAATTAGTTCACTTTCTCTTGCTGCTGCTTTAAAAAAAAATTTATTTACTTATTTGGCTGTGCTGGGTCTTATTTGCGGCATGCAGGATCTTCGTTGCGGCATGTGGGATCTTTTTAGTTGCAGCATGCGTCTCTTAGTTGCAGCATGCGGGATCTAGTTCCCTGACCAGAGATCGAACCCGGGCCCTCTGCATTGGGAGTGTGGAGTCTTGACTGCTGGACCACCAGGGAAGTCCCTCTCTTGCTTCTTTATTGCATTATTTTTTCTACTCTAGCTGTGCTAATATAATTTCATTTTACACAGAATTTTCCTTTTTTATTACTCATTTTTTGGTAATGTTTTAATTTTTCTTTCAGAGTTACTGAATCATTTTGAATTTAGCCAATAGCTGTTAACCCTCCTTTTTCTTACAAAGTACTATTTTTTTTAAGTTATTACAAGTATTGTCAAAGTTATACATGCCTTTGTTTAAAGAATCAAATTGTTCAGTAAAGTTTATTCTGGAAAAAATAGTTCCTTGACCCTGTCTCGACCTCACCTTCCTTCTTCCCCTTCTTCCCCTGTCTTGCATACGTGTTACATGTCCTCCTTTTGCTTGGTTACTTCACACTCATTTTGGTGGAGTGTTTACTCCAGTAGCTTATGGAAAGTAATGGGAGGTAAATATTTGAGACCGTACATATTTTTAAATGTCTTTATTCTCTCCTCACACTTAATTATGGCTGGTTTTAGAAATCTAGATTAGATATAATTTTTTCTCAAGTTTTTGAAGGTATTGCTCTCCATTTTCTTCAGCTTCCAGAGTTGTTTTTGAGAAGTCTGATGACATTCTAATTCTCGATTCTTCATGTATAACCTGTTTCTCTCTTCCCAGTCTTTTAGGTTTTTCTCTTTGTCTTTTGTATTCTGAAATTTCATGATGATGTGTATGGATCTGTTTTCACCTGTTGTGCTGGACTTTCAGTGATCCTTTATTCCTCTTCATTTTCTTCTCTCTTCTTTTGGAACTTAAAGTTTCAACTGTGGGACTTCCTGGACAAATTCTCATATTCTCTCCCATTTCCTTTGTCTCTGTGCTGAACTCTTCGGAGGAGTTTCTTCAACTTGATCTTTCTTTTCTTTTAAATTTATTTATTTTTTAAATTTTTGTCTGCGTTGGGTCTTCATTGCTGCACGCACGCTTTCTCTAGTCGCGGCAAGCGGGGGCTACTCTTCATTGCAGTGAGTGGGCTTCTCATTGTGATGGCTTCTCTTGATTACGGGCTCTAGGCACGTGGGCTTCAGTAGTTGTGGCACACTGTTATTTTTAATTTCTACGGGCTCTTTCTTATCTTTTTAAGTCAGCACATGTTCTTGTTTCTGGGTTGCAATATCTTCTTTTTTTCTCTGAGGTTATTGAGGATAGGTTTTGGTTTTATTGTTGAGGTTTCCATCTTATTGCATAGTCTTTTTTCTCCACCTTTCTTTTCTTCTCTTTTTGCCTCTGTCTTTAATGTTGAAGCTTTTCTCGGATCTTTAATGATCTTTGGCTATCTGTTTATTTTTTAAAACGGGGCACAAAAATCTTAATGGCAATTCTGTGATCACAAGTGGCACTTGCTAACTGCAGGCCTCATCGTAGGAGTTGTACTAGGTTAACTGTGATGTCAGTCTATTGTCTGCAGAGTATAAGTCCATTATTAAACTGTGACAAGGGAGGGAAAAGTGCTGGGGATTTCAATATACAAGTTTTAGAGAGACTTTTAGTTCATCAGTCTGTTTTCAGTATGGTTACCCTGGCTCTCAGTTAACCTGTTTTACCTATTCAGAAAATCTCTAGTCTTCTGCCTAGAGGGACAGTCATCAAGCAGTGCAGAGTTAGGAGATGTGGGAAATTGGGGAGGTGGTTAGTGACTCACTAAATAAACAAACTTTGTGCCAATCTTGTTTTCAGCTTTGCCTTCACCTCTACTTCCAAAAGTACCTGGTAGTGCATTTCCTGAGTGTTTGGAGTTCTTCGGAAATAAGTTTTCTTTTCACTGTTAGCTTAAGTTTTAGCTTTTTCAGGTGCTAAATCAGTTACCATGTGTCCTGCATTCCAGCTTCTAAAAGTTCTGTTGCCATGGTTTCATCTGCTGTTCTTTTTGTTCTTGTGAGTTTACACTCTTAAAAAAAAATTCTTTTACTATCCTTTAGTGGAGTTTCAGTAGGGAATGGGTAAATGTGTGTTTTCAGTTCTCTGTGTGGAAGTTCTTTCAGTTTGTTTTTGTTTTTTATTGAGGTGAAATTTACATAACACAATTAACCATTTTAAAGAATACAGTTAAAGTGGTGTTTAGTGTATTTACAGTATTGTGCAACTGTCAGCTCTCTCTAGTTTCAAAACTTTTTCATCACCTCTTTAAAATACCTGATACCCATTAAGTAATCACTCCCCATTTCCTCCTCCCCCTCCATCCTCAGTAACCTCTAATCTGCTTTTGCCTATTCTAGAAATATCATATAAAAGACATCATACAATATGTGACCTTTATTGTCTGGCTTCTTTTCCTTAGCATAATGTTTTCCAGGTTCATCCAGGTTGCAGTATCTGTTAATACTTTGCTTCTTTTTATGGCTGAATAGTTTTCCACTGTATGTATGCACCATAATTTGCTGCCCTATTCATTCATTGATGGTCATTTTTATTGTTTCTACCTTATGGCTATTATGAGTAATGTTGCTGTAAATATTTGTGTCAAAGCTTCTTTGAAGACATATATTTGCATTCTCTTAGGTATATACCTAGAGGTAGAATTGCTGGGTCCTGTGGTAATTTTATGTTTTAACTTTTTAAGGCAATGTCAAATTGTTTACCTTAGCATCTGCACCATTTTACTTGGCCACAACCATTATAAGGATTCCTGTTTTTCCACATCCCCATCAACACAACACTTGTTATTTTCTACGGGTTTTTTGTTTGTTTTTTTTTTCCTTTTTGTTCATTTTTGTTTTAAAATTGAAGCTATTCTAGTGGGTCTGAAGTGGTATCATTGTGGTTTTGATTTGCATTTTCTTAATGACCAATTATGTTGAATGTATTTTCATGTGCTTGTTGGCAATTTATATATCTTCTTTGGAGGAATGTCTATTCAAGGCCTTTGCCCATTTAAAAAAAATTTATTTATTTATTTGTTTTTATTTTCGGCTTTGTTGGGTCTTTGTTGCTGTGCGTGGGCTTTCTCTAGTTGTGGCGAGTAGGGGCTACTCTTCATTGTGGTGTGTGGGCTTCTCATTGCGGTGGCTTCTCTTGTTGTGGAGCATGGGCTCTAGGTGCGCGGGCTTCAGTAGTTGTGGCATGCAGGCTCAGTAGTTGTGGCTCTCGGGCTCTAAAGAGCAGGCTCAGTAGTTGTGGCACATGGGCTTAGTTGCTCTGCGGCATGTGTGATCTTCCTGGACCAGAGATCGAACCTGTTGGCAGGCGGATTCTTAACCCACTGCGCCACCAGGGAAGTCCATGTCGATAGTATTTTTTCTTCAATTTTTCAATTTTATTTTATTTATTCTTTTATACAGCAGGTTCTTATTAGTCATCAATTTAATACACATCAGTGTATACATGTCATTCCCAATCGCCCAATTCATCACACCAACATCCGCATCCCGCTGCGGCTTGCCCCCCCCTTGGTGTACATACGTTTGTTCTCTAATCTGTGCCTCAACTTCTGCCCTGCAAACCAGTTCGTCTGTACCATTTTTCTAGGTTCCACATGCAGGCGTTAATATACGATATTTGTTTTTCTCATTCTGACTTACTTCACTCTGTATGACAGTCTCTAGATCCATCCATGTCTCAACAAATGACCCAATTTCATTCCTTTTTATGGCTGAGTAATATACCATCGTATATATGTACCACAACTTCTTTATCCATTCGTCTGTCGATGGGCATTTACACTGTTTCCATGACCAGGCTATTGTAAATAGTGCTGCAGCGAACATTGGGGTGCATGCATCTTTTTGAATTATGGTTTTCTCTGGGTATATGCACAGTAGTGGGATTGCTGGATCATATGGTAATTCTATTTTTAGTTTTTTAAGGAACCTCCATACTGTTCTCCATAGTGGCTGTATCAATTTACATTCCCACCAACAGTGCAAGAGGGTTCCCTTTTCTCCACACCCTCTCC
>NC_041230.1:37937797-37940043 GCF_002837175.3 Physeter macrocephalus
CTCCAGTCTGTGAGTCACCCACCCAGCAGTTACGGGATTTGATTTTACTGTGATTGCACCCCTCCTACCGTCTCATTATGGCTTCTCCTTTGTCTTTGGATGTGGGGTATCTTTTTTGGTGAGTTCCAGTGTCTTCCTGTTGATGATTGTCCAGCAGCTAGTTGTGATTCTGGTGTTCTCACAAGAGGGAGTGAGAGCATGTCCTTCTACTCCGCCATCTTGGCTCCTTCTCCAGTAGTATCTTTTGAAGCACAAAAGTTTTTAATTTTTATGAAGTCCATTTCATCTAGTTTTTCTTTTGTTGCTTATACTTTTAGCATCAAATCTAAGAACACATGCCAAGTCTGAGGTCATGAAAGTATACACCTATATTTTCTTCTAAAAGTTTTATGGGTCTAGCTCTTATTTAGATCATTGATCCATTGTGAGTTAATTTTTGTGTATGATGTGAGGTGGGGTTCAACTTCATTCTTTTGTATGTGGTTATTCAGTTGTCCCAGCACCATTTGTTGAAGAAACTGTTCTTTCTGCATTGAGTTGTCTTAGCACCCTTGTCATAAATCAGTTGGCCAGATGCTCAACACACTAATTATTAGAGAAATGCAAATCAAAACTACAGTGAGGTATCACCTGACACTGGTTAGAATGGCCATCATCAAAAAGTCTACAAATAATAAATGCTGGAGAGGGTGTGGAAAAAAGGGAACCCTCCTACACTGTTGGTGGGAATGTAAATTGGTACAGCCACTATGGAGAACAGTATGGAGGTTCCTTAAAAAATTAAAAAAGAGTTACCATATGATCTAGCAATCTCACTCCTGGGCATATATCCAGAAAAGACAGAAACTCTAATTCAAAAAGATACATGCACCGCAGTGTTCACAGTAACTCTATTTACAGTAGCCAAGACATGGAAGCAACGTAAATGTCCATCAACAGATGAGTGGATAATATATATATATATTATCTATCTCTATATATATATATAGTGGATATATATGTATATATATGTATACACACACGTATACACACACACACACTTATACAATGGAATGTTACTCAGCTATAAAAAAGAATGAAATAATGCCATTTGCAGCAACATGGATGGACCTAGAGATTATCATATTAAGTGAAGTAGTAAGTAAGACAGAAAGACAAGTATCATATGATATCACTTATATGTGGAATCTAAAAAAATGGTACAAATCAACTTATTTACAAAACAGAAATAGACTCACAGGCATAGAAAACAAATGTATGGTTACCAAAGAGGAAAAGGGTGGGGAGGGATAAATTAGGAGTTTGGGATTAACAGGTAGACACTACTATGTAAAAAAATAGATAAACAACAAGAACCTACTGTATAGCACAGGGGGTCTTTGTGAAACATTTCTTGCTTCTTCTTGATCTTTGCCTCCATTGTTTTTCTGAGGTCCTGGATCATCTTCACTATCATTATTCTGAATTCTTTTTCTAGAAGTTTGCCTATCTCCACTTCATTTAGTTGTTTTTCTGGGGTTTTATCTTGTTCCTTCATCTGGTACACAGCCCTCTGCCTTTTCATCTTGTCAATCTTTCTGTGAATGTGGTTTTTTGTTCCACCGGCTGCAGGACTGTAGTTCTTCTTGCTTCTGCTGTCTGCCCTCTGGTGGATGAGGCTATCTAAGAGGCTTGTGTAAGTTTCCTGATGGGAGGGACTGGTGGTGGGTAGAGCTGATTGTTGCTCTTTGGCCAGAGCTCAGTAAAACTTTAATCAGCTTGACTGCTGATGGTTGGGGCTGGGTTCCCTTCCTGTTGGTTGTTTGGCCTGAGGCAACCCAACACTGGAGCCTACCTGGGCTCTTTGGTGGGGCTAATGACAGACTCTGGGAGGGCTCCCGCCAAGGAGTACTTCCCAGAACTTCTGCTGCCAGTGTCCTTGTCCCCATGGTGAGCCACAGCCGCGCCCCGCCTCTGCAGGAGACCCTCCAACACTAGCAGGTAGGTCTGGTTCAGTCTCCACTGGGGTCACTGCTCCTTCCCCTGAGTCCTGATGCGCACACTACTTTGTGTGTGCCCGCCAAGAGTGGAGTCTGTTTCCCCCAGTCCTGTCAAAGTCCTGCAATCAAATCCCACTAGGCTTCAAAGTCTGATACTCTAGGAATTCCTCCTCCCGTTGCCGGACCCCCAGGTTGGGAAGCCTGTCGTGGGGCTCAGAACCTTCACTCCAGTGGGTGGACCTCTGTGGTATAAGTGTTCTCCAGTCT
>NC_041230.1:37940423-37953288 GCF_002837175.3 Physeter macrocephalus
CTTCAAAGTCTGATTCTCTAGGAATTCCTCCTCCTGTTGCCGGACCCCCAGGTTGGGAAGCCTGACGTGGGGCTCAGAACCTTCACTCCAGTGGGTGGACTTCTGTGGTATAAGTGTTCTCCAGTCTGTGAGTCACCCACCCAGCAGTTACGGGATTTGATTTTACTGTGATTGCACCCCTCCTACCGTCTCATTATGGCTTCTCCTTTGTCTTTGGATGTGGGGTATCTTTTTTGGTGAGTTCCAGTGTCTTCCTGTTGATGATTGTCCAGCAGCTAGTTGTGATTCTGGTGTTCTCACAAGAGGGAGTGAGAGCATGTCCTTCTACTCCGCCATCTTGGCTCCTTCTCCAGTAGTATCTTTTGAAGCACAAAAGTTTTTAATTTTTATGAAGTCCATTTCATCTAGTTTTTCTTTTGTTGCTTATACTTTTAGCATCAAATCTAAGAACACATGCCAAGTCTGAGGTCATGAAAGTATACACCTATATTTTCTTCTAAAAGTTTTATGGGTCTAGCTCTTATTTAGATCATTGATCCATTGTGAGTTAATTTTTGTGTATGATGTGAGGTGGGGTTCAACTTCATTCTTTTGTATGTGGTTATTCAGTTGTCCCAGCACCATTTGTTGAAGAAACTGTTCTTTCTGCATTGAGTTGTCTTAGCACCCTTGTCATAAATCAGTTGGCCAGATGCTCAACACACTAATTATTAGAGAAATGCAAATCAAAACTACAGTGAGGTATCACCTGACACTGGTTAGAATGGCCATCATCAAAAAGTCTACAAATAATAAATGCTGGAGAGGGTGTGGAAAAAAGGGAACCCTCCTACACTGTTGGTGGGAATGTAAATTGGTACAGCCACTATGGAGAACAGTATGGAGGTTCCTTAAAAAATTAAAAAAGAGTTACCATATGATCTAGCAATCTCACTCCTGGGCATATATCCAGAAAAGACAGAAACTCTAATTCAAAAAGATACATGCACCGCAGTGTTCACAGTAACTCTATTTACAGTAGCCAAGACATGGAAGCAACGTAAATGTCCATCAACAGATGAGTGGATAATATATATATATATTATCTATCTCTATATATATATATAGTGGATATATATGTATATATATGTATACACACACGTATACACACACACACACTTATACAATGGAATGTTACTCAGCTATAAAAAAGAATGAAATAATGCCATTTGCAGCAACATGGATGGACCTAGAGATTATCATATTAAGTGAAGTAGTAAGTAAGACAGAAAGACAAGTATCATATGATATCACTTATATGTGGAATCTAAAAAAATGGTACAAATCAACTTATTTACAAAACAGAAATAGACTCACAGGCATAGAAAACAAATGTATGGTTACCAAAGAGGAAAAGGGTGGGTTCCACCATTCTGTCTTCCAGGTCACTTATCCGTTCTTCTGCCTCAGTTATTCTGCTATTGATTCCTTCTAGTGTAGTTTTCATTTCAGTTATTGTATTGTTCATCTCTGTTTGTTTGTTCTTTAATTCTTCTAGGTCTTTGTTAAACATTTCTTGCATCTTCTCGATCTTTGCCTCCATTCTTTTTCCGAGGTCCTGGATCATCTTCACTATCATTATTCTGAATTCTTTTTCTAGAAGTTTGCCTATCTCCACTTCATTTAGTTGTTTTTCTGGGGTTTTATCTTGTTCCTTCATCTGGTACACAGCCCTCTGCCTTTTCATCTTGTCAATCTTTCTGTGAATGTGGTTTTTTGTTCCACCGGCTGCAGGACTGTAGTTCTTCTTGCTTCTGCTGTCTGCCCTCTGGTGGATGAGGCTATCTAAGAGGCTTGTGTAAGTTTCCTGATGGGAGGGACTGGTGGTGGGTAGAGCTGATTGTTGCTCTTTGGCCAGAGCTCAGTAAAACTTTAATCAGCTTGACTGCTGATGGTTGGGGCTGGGTTCCCTTCCTGTTGGTTGTTTGGCCTGAGGCAACCCAACACTGGAGCCTACCTGGGCTCTTTGGTGGGGCTAATGACAGACTCTGGGAGGGCTCCCGCCAAGGAGTACTTCCCAGAACTTCTGCTGCCAGTGTCCTTGTCCCCATGGTGAGCCACAGCCGCGCCCCGCCTCTGCAGGAGACCCTCCAACACTAGCAGGTAGGTCTGGTTCAGTCTCCACTGGGGTCACTGCTCCTTCCCCTGAGTCCTGATGCGCACACTACTTTGTGTGTGCCCGCCAACGTATACACACACACACACTTATACAATGGAATGTTACTCAGCTATAAAAAAGAATGAAATAATGCCATTTGCAGCAACATGGATGGACCTAGAGATTATCATATTAAGTGAAGTAGTAAGTAAGACAGAAAGACAAGTATCATATGATATCACTTATATGTGGAATCTAAAAAAATGGTACAAATCAACTTATTTACAAAACAGAAATAGACTCACAGGCATAGAAAACAAATGTATGGTTACCAAAGAGGAAAAGGGTGGGGAGGGATAAATTAGGAGTTTGGGATTAACAGGTAGACACTACTATGTAAAAAAATAGATAAACAACAAGAACCTACTGTATAGCACAGGGAACTATATTCAATATCTTGTAATAACCTATAATGGAAAAAAATCTGAAAAAGAATATATATATATGTATAACTGAATCATTTTGCTGTACACCTGAAACTAACACAACATTTTAAATCAACTATATACTTCAGTTTTAAAAAAAGGAAAAAAAATCCATTGGCCATACATTATGCTAAGTGAAATACGTCAGACAGAGAAAGACAAATGCTATATATTATGTCACTTATATGTGGAATCTAAAAAATATTGGGTTGGCCAAAAAGTTCGTTTGGCTTTTCCGTAAGATGTTATGGAACAACCCAAACGATTTTTTTGGGCAACACAATACAGCGAACTAGAGAATATAACAAAAAAGAAGCAAACTCACAGATATAGAGAACAAGCTAGTGGTTACCAGTGGACGGGGGGCGGGGGGGGCAGTATAGGGATGGAGGAGTGGGAGGTACAAAGTATTGGGTGAAAGATAAGCTACAAGAATGTATTATACAATATGAGGAATGTAGCCAATATTTTGTAATAACTGTAAATGGAGTGTAACCTTTAAAAATTGTATTAAAAAATCAATTGTCCGTAGGTGTTTTGGGTTTATTTCTGGGCTCTCATCAGTTCTGTTTGTTCCATTAGTTTATATGTGTTTCCTTGTGCCAGTACCACACTGTTCTGATTACTGTCGTTTCGTAGTAAGTTTTGAATTGTGAAGTGTGAGTCCTCCTGCTTCGTTTTTCATTTTCAATATTATTTTGGCTGTTCTAGGCCCCTTTCAGTTACATATAAATTTGAGGATTGGTCTTTCCATTTATGCAGAAAAAGCTATTGAAATTTTGGTAGAGATTGTATTGACTCTGTATATTGCTTTGTGGAGTATTGCAGTGTTAACAATATTAAAGTCTTCCAATTCATGAACAAGGGAAGTCTCTTACCATTTATTTAGGTTTTCTTTAATTTCTTTCAGCAAAATTTTGTAGTTTTTAGTGTGCAAGTATTTTTGGTTAAATTTATTACTAAGTATTATATTCTTTTGGAGGCTATTGTAAATAGAATTTTCTTAGTTTCCTTTTTTGATTGTTCATTGCAGCATATAGAAGCACAACTGAATTTTATGTGTTGATCTTCTACCCTGCAGCTTTCCTGAATTTGTTTATTAGCTCTAGTTGTGTTTTGTGGATTCTGTGAGATTTTCTTATATAGAATCATGTCATCAGCAAACAGAGATAGTTTTACCTCTTCCTTTCCGAATTGGATGCTTTCTATTTCTTTTTATTGCCTAATTGCTGGCTAGGACTTTCCAGTACAATGTTGAATAGCAGTGGTGAAAGCAGGCGTCTTTGTCTTGTTCCTGATTTGGGGGGGAAAGCCTTCTGTTTTTCATCATTAAGTATGATGTTAGCTGTGGGGTTTTTTTTTTTGTTTTTTTGTTTTTTTTTGTGGTACGAGGGCCTCCCACCGCTGCGGCCCCTCCCGCTGCGGAGCACAGGCTCCGGACGCGCAGGCCCAGCGGCCATGGCCCACGGGCCCAGCCGCTCCACGGCATGTGGGATCCTCCCGGACCGGGGCACGAACCCGTATTCCCTGCACCGGCAGGCGGACTCCCAACCACTGCGCCACCAGGGAAGCCCTAGCTGTGGGTTTTTCATAAACACCCGTAATCATTTTATTTTAAGGACTTCCCTTCTATTCCTAGTTTGCTGTTTTTTTGTGTTTTTTTTTTTCATCATGATAGGGTATTGAATTCTGTCAAATACCTTTTCTGTGTTAATTCAGATGATTGTGTGGTTTTTTCTTTCATTCTGGTAATGTGGTAATTGATTTTTGTTTGTCAAACCACCCTTACATTCCTGGGATAAATTCCATTTGGTCCTTTTAATGTGGTGTTAGATTTGGTTAGTATTTTGTTGAGAATTTTTGCATCTATATTTATAAGCGATATTGGCCTGTAGTTTTCTTGTGGTATTTTTGTCTTGTTTTGGTATCAGGGTAAAACAGGGCTTGTAGAATGTTCGGAAGGGTTCTCTACTCTTCTGTTTTTTGGATGAGTTTGAGAAGGATTGCTGTTAATTCTTATCTAAATGTTTGGTAGAAGCCATGTTGTCCTGGACTTCTTTTGTTGGGAGATTTTTTGGCAACTCATTCAATCTCTTTACTTGATATAGGTCTCTTGAGATTTTCTGTTTCTTCTGAGTCATTATTGGTAATTTGTGTGTTTGTAAGAATTTGCCCATTTCTTGTAGATTGTCTAAGTTGGTGGTATGCAGTTGTTCATAGTATTCTCGTACATATTTCTACCAATACCAGTTATAACACATCCTAACAGAGTACACTTAGGTTGTACTAAACTATTTTCTCAACTTTGAAAATATTCTTGCCTGAAGTTGTGCCATGCAAACTATTCATAGAAGGCTAATTTTTCAGTTTAAACTCTGCATTGAGTCTTCAAGTAAATAATAATTAAGTAAAATCAGTAACATTTGGTTACACAGCAGGAGCCAAGGAAAACCTTGAAACCTTTTGCCTTGTTTTGTAATGCTTGATGTTGCTGCCAGTGTCCTCAATTTTTCAACGAACCATCCTTGCTGTTAGTCTTTACTAGTTTATTTTCTCTGAAGTTTCTTCAGTTGCTGCAGTCAGACACAATTTAAGTAAATCACCATTAGTAAGTGGCTTTCTTTGCTTGCCTAACAGACGAGCCATTCAGAAACTTTCTTTGGTTGCAGCCTCATTTTAATTTTTTCTTATTCTGAAATCCTGCTGTGATAAGGTATTCTGTTTTTTCTCATTTTTTCTCTTGTTTTCCTGTGAGTTGGGAGTATTTGATGAATGCCTACTGGTAATGCTGATGTATAAGGTATTCTTATAGCACAGCCATAATGTTATTGCACAATGAAAGTAATTCTTTGCCATCTAATTTGATAAGAAGATAACTCACACTCTACTGTGCCTTTAAAAGCATGACATTCAGTTTGAAGTCCACTTTTCTCTTTCCTGTTTTTTAGTGATAGGTATGTACCAGTAAGTTTTAAAAAATGTTGCAATACATCAATATGCTTTGCACTCGGAATGCACATAGAACTGTGGCAGTGCAGTTTGTTAGTGCACCAAGTAACAGTGGGAAGCATTATCTCTCACAGCTACTCAGCTCTACTTTTGTTCCATGAAAGTAACCATAGGTTGTATATAAATGAATGAGCATGGTTATATTCCAATAAAACTTCATTTGTGGACACCAGAATTTGAATTTCACATTATTTTGTGTCATTAAACAGTACTATTTTGATTTTTTCCAACCATTTAAAAACCATTCTTAGCTTTTAGCCTATGCAGAAACAGGTGGTAGGCCAGGTTTGGCCTGTGGGCTATATTTTACCAACCCCTGCTTTACAGTTTAAGGAAATACATTTGTAGGAAACCTGTGTTGCCCAGATTACTGCATGCTTGCCTGGGGCCCCCTGGTGGCTGAAGGAGGCAAATACGTCTCGATATGGTCAAATTACTGAAGCACCATGAATTTGAGAATTCTAGAGTTGGAAATCTAGATGTAGGACTGTTTATCATAGTGAGATTGTAGTAGCCGCTCATATCATTTCCAGAGCTTGGACTTTGGTGACATTTAGGAAAAAGATAAAACAGCACTCCCCCAAATTTTGTATGCAAATCTCTGCAGTGCTTTAAGACATCATTCTGATATAGAATGTTTCTTCATCTACAGTTTACTTGGGGGAAGGGTGTGGATTTCAGCATTATTCAACACAAAATGGCATTGGTACAATAATTACATTTTAATGAAACTATATCTTCCAAGGGTGACTTTCTTCCCTTCTCCCCCACCCTTTTTTTCCCCCTCAAAGGGTTGAAGTTTAATAAATTGATAATTTTTGCTACTTTATCAAGTACATTTCTTTTTTTAAGAAATGAATTAATTAATTTTGGGCTGCGTTGGGTCTTCATTGCTGTGTGCGGGCTTTTCTCTAGTTGCAACGAGTGGGGGCTATCCTTCGTTGCAGTGCATGGGCTTCTCATTGCAGTGGCTTCTCTTGTTGCAGGGCACGGGCTCTACGTGCACAGGCTTCAGTAGTTGTAGCACGTGGGCTTCAGTAGCTGTGGTTCACAGGCTCTAGAGCACAGGCTCAGTCGTTGTGGCGCACGGGCTTAGTTGCCCCGTGGCATGTGGGATCTTCTCGGACCAGGGCTCGAACCCATGTCCCCTGCATTGGCAGGCGGATTCTTAACCACTGCATCACCAGGGAAGTCCCCATTTTAAACTCTGGGTCCAAAAAATGAAACCTTCCTGTTCTGGTCAATCCCAGATTTACTATATATTTCTGAATGAAATTGTCCTTAAATATAATAGAGATCATGCATTTCCTTTTTAAAACTTTGATGGTTTATATTATCCTTAGAATAAAATTTAAACTCCTTACCATGATCCTTCTAGGTTTTTGCTTCTTTCAGTTTTACCCCTTCAGTTGTTAGCTGTTGCCATAGTTGGCCTTTCACTTCCTCAAAGAAGCCAAGGTCTTATCTGACTCAGTGTTTGCTTATACTGTCCCCCGGTGTTGGAGCTCTTATACCCATGCCTCTCCACCCCCACCTTCCTTTTCTTTGCTTGCTGGTTCCTTTGCTGCCTTCTCAGAAAGGCCATCCCTGTACTCTCTTTAAAATAGGTTCCTTCTTTAGTGTCTTTCCCACCACTTAGTAATACTTACAATTTTTAATTTTTGTTTTTGTCGATCTCCTCTGAGACTGTACACTTCATGAGGGCAAGGACCATGCATGTCTTATTTATACCTAGCATCTAGAACAATTCCTAGAAAATACAAATCATATTATAAATAGTTGTTGAATGAATGAACACTTTCTTTACTTGGATTCTGGTATGCCACACTCTTTCGGTTCTTCCATTTCACTGACTGTCTCTTCTCCTTATCCATTCTTTTTTGTCTACCTGTTGCTAAAGTTTGGAATCCTCTATGCCTCAGTTGCCTGCTTTCTTCTTCTTCTTTTAAATAGATCTTTATTGGAGTATAATTGCTTCACAATACTGTATTAGGTCCTGTTGTACATCAAAGTGAATCAGCCATATGCATACATATATCCCCTCCCTCTTGAGCCTCCATCCCATCCTCCCTATCCCATCCCTCTAGGTCATCGCAAAGCACCGAGCTGATCTCCCTGTGTCCTGCTTTCTTCTATATCTATCTCTATCTAAACTCACTCCCTAGTCATCTCTTCTGGTCTTATGGCTTCAAATACTATCTATACATTCATAAGATTCCCAAATTTACATGGCCAGGCTGAGACCTTTTTTTTTAGGCCGCGCCGTGCGGCATGCAGGATCTTAGCTCCCAGCCAGGGATCGAACCCGTACCTCCTGCATTGGGAGTGTGGAGTCTTAACCACTGGACTGCCAGGGAAGTCCCCAGGCTGAGACTTTTTAATGTAACTATCTACTTGATATCTCTACTTGGAAAGTTTATTGGAATCTCACATTTAATGTGTACAAAGTAAAGTTTTTTTATTTCATATCTCTCAACTCTTTCTCATTTTCTCCTTCATTTCAGTAATTAGAAGTACTATTCTTGTAATAGTTCAGGCCCAAAACCTTGGTGTCATCTTTGAGTCCCCTCTTTCTCCCATTTAATTCATCAGCAAGTTCTGACAGCTCTACCATAATTTTAAAAAAACTCACTTCTTAATGTTTCCTCTACTTTTACAACCCACCACCTCCTGGGTCCTTATGCTCCATTATTTTGCACCTGGCTTATAACAATAGTTTCTTAAATATATATCAGATTATATATATCAGATCATGACACTCCTTTGCTTACACCCCTCCAGTGGTTTCTCATCTCGTATCGTAATAAAAACCAGTCATTCTACTGGTTTGTGAGGCCTTACTTGAGTAGCCAGTGGCCCCATCCCCCACCAAGCCCTTATCATTTTATCTCCTCACTCTGTTCCCACTGGCCTTCTTGCTTTTTCTCATACACTCCAAAAATACTCTGTTCTCAGGCCTTTTGCACTCACTATTTCCTATACCCACAATATTCTTCCCCTAGATCTCTGTATAGCTCATTCCTCATATCCTTTTGGTATCTCCTCAAACATTGGAGAAAGAGCCCTTTTCTGACCTATCTAAATTAACTTCCCCTCTTCCCTACTCCATTCTCCTTACTCTATTTTATTTTTCCTTATAGCAAATATCACCACCTGACATTTTACTAGAATTTAAGTTCTAAGAGGATGGGGACTTTACTCATATGTAAAGCTTACTCATGTTTTCAGTGTCTACAACATGCCTGCTATATAGTAGCTACTCAAAAAATATTTATTAAATGAATGATTACATTGCTTCTGGTTTTAGGGCAAAATACACATATATGGTTGAAAAGTCAATAGGACAAAGTTAGCACCTGCAAAATGGCAAAATGGGAATACAGAAAGAAACTGGTTAATGACTTTGTTGAACTGAAGAAATAACACCTACACTGGAGATGTTCTACCTTTGGACCTGGTGTTATTGTTGGATGAAAAATACCGCCCCTCCCCCTCAGCTACTTTGAGTTCAGTTTTCTGTTCTTTGCAGCCTACAAACATCATATTTCATACAGAACCATTTTAGTTCTAAATTACGCTAAATTTTAAAATAACATCTTGGTTGAAGAAACTGTCTTATGTCCCTCCAATGTTGCAAATTAAAACAAGTCTTCTGAAACAAATGTCTCTATATAGTAGGAGTGCTAAAAATGTGTGTGTCCTGTCATCTAGTAACTCTGCCCTTAATTTATCCTTGAAGACTACTTCAAAAGAAGATAAAAAGCTATAGGTATAGTAGATGTTCGATACTATATTATTTATAAGAGTAAAAAGTAGGAAATAACTATGATCATTGACTTTTGACATTTTATATGGCCTTGAAAATTGTTTAGAAACTTTATAAAGCCCAATATAATATGAAAAAATTGAAAGACCAAGTTGTATGTTAAATAGGCAAAACAAATATTTCTAGGCTGTTAGAAGTCAGTATAGTGGTTACTTTTGTGGGAGAGGTAATAACTTGGAAGGGAGCCAAAGGGGGACTTCTGAGATGTTCTTTTTTTTAAAGTATAGTTGATTTACAGTGTTGTATTAGTTTCTGGTGTACAGCAAGGGGATTCAGATATGTATGTATGCATATATATATATATATATATATATATTCTTTTTCAGATTCTTTTCCATTGTAGTTTATTACAGGATATTGAATATAACTTCCTGTGCCATACAGTAGGACCTTGTTGTTTATCTACTTTTTATATAGTAGTTTGTATCTGCTAATCCCAAACTCCTAATTTATCCCTCTTCCTGTGTTCTTTTTTTTAAAGGGAGCTATTACAGGGTGTGTATGTTTGTGACAGTTTCCCCAAACTATATACTTACGATATGTGTACTTTTGTAAAAGTATGTACCTTGTCCTTTAATAAAAGGTTTTAAAAAAACCCTAAACTGTTATGGTCACAACTGTATAAAAAACATACCCATGTAGATGAGGACATACATGAAAATGTTAAATGTGAGGTGATAGCACTTGTTTACAATTTTTTGGTGATTTTCTTATAGTCAGATAAGAAACAAATTTTTTAACTTTTAAAAAATACTTTTAATTGTGAAAAATATACATATTATGTTCATTATATATTTATTACAGCTTTATTGAGATATAATTTACATACCGTACAATTCACCCATTTAGAGTTTACAGTTTAGGGGGTTTTAGTTTATTCACAGAATAGTGCAGCCATTACCACAGTCACTGTTACAACATTTTCATCACCCCAGAAAGAAACCCAATACCCATTAACAGTCACTCCCCATTTTCCCCCAAACCTCTTCATTTTGTTGTTTATTTATTTATTATTATTTTTTTGCGGTACGCGGGCCTCTCACTGTTGTGGCCTCTCCCGTTGTGGAGCACAGGCTCCAGACGCACAGGCTCAGCGGCCATGGCTCACGGGCCTAGCCGCTCCGCAGCATGTGGGATCTTCCCGGACCGGGGCAAGAACCCGTGTCCCCTGCATCGGCAGACGGACTCTCAACCACTGCGCCACCAGGGAAGCCCTATTTATTTATTTTTAAAATAAATTTATTTATTTATTTATTTTTGGCTGCGTTGGATCTTTGCTGCCCACGGGCTTTCTACTCTTCATTGTGGTGTATGGGCTTCTCATTGCGATGGCTTTCTCTTGTTGCGGAGCGCGGGCTTCAGTAGTTACAGCATGCAAGCTTGGTAGTTGTGGCTCACGGGCTTGGTTGCTCCGCGGCATGTGGGATCTTCCCGGACCAGGGTTCAAACCTGTGTCCCCTGCATTGGCAGGCAGATTCTTAACCACTGTGCCACCAGTGAAGTCCTTGTTGTTTATTTTTAATAGCTTTTCCCTTCAGCTTTTTTTCCCCTTTTTTTCAATAAATTTGTTTATTTTTATTTTTGGCTGTCTTGGGGTCTTCGTTGCTGCACATGGGCTTTCTCTAGTTGCAGCGAGCGGGAGCTACTCTTCATTGCGGTACGCGGGCTTCCCATCGCGGTGGTTTCTCTTGTGGAGCACGGGCTCCAGGCAGGCGGGCTTCAGTAGTTGCGTCATGCGGGCTCAGTACTTGTGGCTCGTGGGCTCTCTAGAGCGCAGGCTCAGTAGTTGTGGCCCACAGGCTTAGTTGCTCCGCGGCATATGGGATCTTCCCGGACCAGGGCTTGAACCCATGTCCCCTGTATTGGCAGGCGGATTCCACTGCGCCACCAGGGGAGCCCCCTTCAGCTTTTTATCTAAGTCACAGATGGGTTTTCTTCTTTGGAGTTCTGATTTCCTTCTTCTCTTGATTCAGTAAGTGAGGTGAGAGAGTGGAGTGAGTGGTATACTTAGAAAGGTGTTTCAATTTATTAGGAAATATTTCAGAATTAAAAAAAAATAAGGTATGTATTGGGTTCTTGCTAAATATTAGTCACTGTGTTAGGTTGCTTGCCTTAAAATGGTCCTGTGCATTTCAGGTAATACTCTACTCACAGCCTTCCGGTTTTATAGAAAAAAGTGCCTCAGAAAACTGAGGTTCAAGCAGGTTAAATAACTTGTTCATGTTCACACAGTGGTGGAAAGGCAGAACCAGGGTTTAAACCTAGGGGGTTTTGTTTTGTTGTTTTAATATATGTAAGAACTCTTTACTGAGTATGTTCACTAACCACAGAACATCTTAAAAGCTCCAAAATCTAGGACTAAGGAGGTAGTTAAATTATAAGATGCTGGCTAATGACAACACCAAGAGTCTAAAGACATGTGTTTTTTATTTTCCACTGGTACTTATGTGATTAAATACTGTGATCTACTTGAGTACTTTTGAGAAGAGGCTACAAATTTGTGCTTCTCTTTGTTGTATCTATGAACAGTTTTGTCTTTGGTTTCCCAGTGATGGTCTCTTTGTAAAAAGTGAAGGTGTTCAACCAGCACCTTGTATGAGGGGTTAGTACTACTTCTGCCTCTGTGAAAATGGAAAATAATCGCTCCTGTGAAGTTGCAAAAATACCCTTATTGCTGCAGGTGCTCTCAGTAGGTAATTTGGCAGGACTTGTTTAGTGTTAAATACTCTAGCAAGGGGTACATTTTAAAAGTTCTGCCTTTATGAGGATTACTTTAACAATCAATAGTTAAAAGCCCTGTTGAGTTATTTTCTAGTTGAGGGTCATGTGGCTTTTGTAACCTGGTTTGCCATGACGAAAGATGAATTCTTGATGGTGTGACTGTGAAGGGAAGAGCTCTTTCTGTTCATCATAAACATTTCCTGAATTTTATTGCAAGGAAACTGAGGCCTTGGAGAGGTTAAAATATGTGACTAAGCTCACAACTAATGGCAGAGGTAGGCTAGTGTCTAGGTCTCCTGAATTTCAGTCTGTAATACTTTGCATTAATAAACTAGTGTGTATACTTATAATTAAAAACCTTTCAAAGACTCTGCTTTATCCTTTACTCCATTTTAAACTGCAGACCCCAGATGAGGCTGAATTTATATGATCATATCATTGCATAATTCTGTATTTTTTAGAATTATGGATATGATTATTTCCTTTATAGAAGCATTTATTATTTTCAGATTCTTATTTTAGAAAATACGGAAATACAGAAAAAGAAAAAATTAAATATGTGATAATTATGTATATCTGCAGAATTAATCAGATACATTAAAACACACACACAGGGCTTCCCTGGTGGCAGCACAGTGGTTGAGAGTCTGCCTGCCAATGCAGGGGGCACGGGTTCGTGCCCCGGTC
>NC_041230.1:37953351-37955325 GCF_002837175.3 Physeter macrocephalus
ACATGCCACGGAGCGGCTGGGCCCGTGAGCCATGGCCGCTGAGCCTGCGCGTCCGGAGCCTGTGCTCCGCAACGGGAGAGGCCACAACAGTGAGAGGCCCGCGTACCGCAAAAAAACAAACACACATACACACACACACACACACACACACACACACACACCACTCTTCAATGGAGCTAATGTACATTTTATGTCCCACTTTCTTCCTCTCAAGATTATTATTATTTACGTTCTCATCTAGTAATTTATACATCTAAGACTTCTAATTTCTTGTTTTGTTAATTTTTTTTCTTTTTTGCTCCCCCCAACCCCCATAGATCTTGAGCCAGATGATTGTGCATCCATTTACATCTTTAATGTAGATCCACCTCCATCTACTTTAAACTCACCACTTTGCTTACCACATCATGGATTACCGTCTCACTCTTCTGTTTTGTCACCATCGTTTCAGCTCCAAGGTCACAAAAACTATGAAGGAACTTGTGAAATTCCTGAATCTAAATACAGCCCATTAGGTGGTCCCAAACCCTTTGAGTGCCCAAGTATTCAAATTACATCCATCTCTCCTAACTGTCATCAAGAAATTGATGCTCATGAAGATGACCTACACATAAATGACCCAGAAAGGGAATATTTGGAAAGGCCTTCTAGAGATCATCTCTATCTTCCTCTTGAGCCATCCTACCGGGAGTCTTCCCTTAGTCCTAGTCCTGCCAGCAGCATCTCTTCTAGGAGCTGGTTCTCAGACGCGTCTTCTTGTGAATCTCTTTCACATATTTATGATGATGTGGATTCGGAGTTGAATGAAGCTGCTGCCCGATTTACTCTCGGATCCCCTCTGACTTCTCCTGGTGGCTCCCCAGGAGGCTGCCCTGGAGAAGAGTCCTGGAATCAACAGTATGGACTTGGACACTCCTTGTCACCTAGGCAATCTCCTTGCCACTCTCCTAGATCTAGTGTCACTGATGAGAATTGGCTGAGCCCCAGGCCAGCCTCAGGACCCTCATCAAGGCCTACTTCCCCTTGTGGGAAACGGCGGCACTCTAGTGCTGAGGTTTGTTATGCTGGGTCCCTTTCGCCTCATCACTCACCTGTTCCTTCTCCTGGTCACTCCCCCAGGGGAAGTGTAACAGAAGATACCTGGCTCAATGCTTCTGTCCAGGGTGGATCAGGCCTTGGCCCTGCACTTTTTCCATTTCAGTACTGTGTAGAGACTGATATTCCTCTGAAAACAAGGAAGACTTCTGAAGATCAAGCTACCGTACTACCAGGAAAATTAGAGCTCTGTTCAGATGACCAAGGGAATCTTTCACCATCCCAGGAAACTTCAATAGATGATGGCCTTGGATCTCAGTATCCTTTAAAGAAAGATTCATCTGGTGACCAATTTCTTTCAGTTCCTTCACCCTTTACCTGGAGCAAACCAAAGCCTGGTCATACCCCTATATTTCGGTGAGTTGATGGAAATGGATGATGGTCATTTTTCATGTTTATGTGTTATTGGTGGCATGTAACTACATTATCTATATAGAATTATTTGACTGTTTTTCTTCCTCCTCCTCTTTTTTTTCTTCAGTTTCTTCCAGACAAAGTCCACATTTATTTTCCTTTTAGTCTTAAAAGTGTCTTTAGATAGGCTAAAGTTATAATTTTAAAAGTATAATGAATTGTAGATAATAGCAAATTAATTACATTTAAGAATCCCTAGAAGGAATTTTCTTATCCACAAAAGCTTCTTGTAAAAGACTGATTATAGTATGAATTAAATTACTAATAAAACCACTTGGGAATAGGCTTTTTATATTTTTAAGAACTCAATATACAAGTGAAATTTGCTTTTTATATTTGTAGCAAGTGTTTTTTTCCATAATTTTTTTTTTTGTCTTTTGACTTTATAAGTTTGTGATTTTTTTTTTTTTTTTTTCCGGTACGCGGGCCTCTCACTGTTGTGGCCTCTCCCGTTGCGGAGCACAG
>NC_041230.1:37955472-37963029 GCF_002837175.3 Physeter macrocephalus
CCCGGACCGGGGCACGAACCCGCGTCCCCTGCATCGGCAGGTGGACTCTCAACCACTGCGCCACCAGGGAAGCCTTTTTTTTTTTTTTTTTTTTTCCAAGTTTGTGATTTTTGATTGTTGTAGAGGAATTTTTAAATTTCATATATTCAAGTTTGTCTTTTCCTTCATGGCTTTTGGATTTTATGTTATATTTGAAAGCCTACCCCACTCTAAAGTAACTACAAATAAAAAAATCTAACTTTCACAAGTTTCTAACAAAATTTTTATGTATAATTTTTATAATATATGTACGTAACTTATGTAGTATTTTTATTCATAAATTATATATATATATATTTATTTTATTTTATTTTATTTTTTTTGAATCCTGAGTCCGGCTAAGGACTGGAGTGAAGACTATTGTAATGACTTTATTTTCTAAATGGCTTATCAGTTACCACAATGCCATTTATAGAATCATCTAGTCTATAATTGATTAGAAAAGACAACTTACCCTGTATTAATTCCCCACACGGAGTTGGGTCTGTTTACTTTTTTTAAAATGTTTTTTTGTTTGTATGAATGTTTATTTCTGGATCTAGATCTTTAGAAAAATAAAATGTGGAATTATGGTATTGAAGATTCCTTTGAGCCCATCACTTTGCATCTGAAAATTATCTTAATCTTTATAGGGGTTTGCTTGAACAAGTGCAGAAACTTGCTGAGAGTTGATGAAGTTGAGTTGTTGCTTCAGACTAATAAAAATTAATACCTTTGAGCTTCAGAGTAGCTGGTAAAGCTAGGCTGAGGGCATTCAAGGAAGTAATGAAATGATTTAGGAATTTACTGTAGGCATGATAGCATTTCAAAGGTAGAAGAGACCTTTAAAGTCCCATTTCACCAATCATTAAGAAGATATTACTTTCTAATACAAATCATTCTAGGTTTGGGTCCATTAATATTTGACCTGTGGACATAGAAGTTGTTTCTTTTCTAATGCCATATTTTCAATGATAATATATCTAAATGAACCTCTCCCCTTTAAGCTGTTTAAATTATTTTGATTGTTTTTGTAATTATATACACATATTTGAGAAAGTTACAGCTTTATGAAATGTTAGAATTTATCCTTTTAAAAAATATATATACGAAACTAAAAAGTAGATAAAATTGATTTTATTCTTCAGGTTAAAGAATTATTTCTTAAACACCCACGATATCCAGTGTTATAACTTATTAAGTGAAGTTTTTTTTTTTTATTTTATGTTTTGAATACTTTGCTTCAATGATCATGGGAAGAAATGTTGGTGCAAGTAATTTGAATCATTGCTTGACAATACTAGTGTGGTGAAATGCATCTTTGTGTGTTTTGTTTATAGCACATCTTCATTACCTCCACTAGACTGGCCTTTACCAACTCATTTTGGACAATATGAACTGAAAATAGAAGTGCAACCTAAAACTCATCATCGAGCCCATTATGAAACTGAAGGTAGCCGAGGAGCAGTGAAAGCATCTACTGGGGGACATCCTGTTGTGAAGGTATGAGATTTTGGGGGTGTTCCTGCAGATACCATACATCTGTTAATGATACGGACTATTCAGTCAGGTATTGCTGAGCCCGAAGAGAGAAAATTTTCAAACCTAGAAAGCTTACATTGAGGTTTTGTGTCCTTGTTGATATAGCAGCACTTCCGCATTGAGGTGTTTTTTTTTTGCTAGGCTAAAAGATATTCTTCCTGGACTGACTCTCCAGCTGGTGAAACTCTGGGGGAAGATTATAATGGTCAAATGGTTGTTTTTCTGATTTAAAACAAAAAATTGTGTTATGTTTATAAGTACAATACATGCTTGTTTAAAGTCCAAATAATACAGAAAAGTAGAAAGAATAAAGCAATAAAATACCTAAAATCTAAACCCCTCAGAAATAAGAAGTTGTTAACATTTCATTAACATTCCAGATAATTCTCTATGTGTATGTTTAGTGGAAGACTAGATGGATGACTAGAAAAATGCATGGATTTTTTTTTAAGGATAGGATTATGTTGAACATCTTTGTAATTAAATTAATTTTTATTTGAATTTATTAGAAGAAAATAAAACTAAAGTGAAATAATTATATAATATTCAAGTGTATAAAATATAATATGTAAGTTTTGACTCATAAGAATTGAATATTAACTTTAATTTTACTTGAATGAAACATTTAAAAAATGAAACAGAAATAAAACTATATGAACTACTGAATCTTAGATATTGTTCTTCACTCTAAGAGGTCCTAAAAGATCTTTCTAAGGTCAGAGAGATTAAATAAATTGAGAGATTGAATTTTTGTTTTAGATTTAGATGGTATAAATTGCTCCCTTCTCTGAAAAATGAAATTAATTATCTCTCTTAAACTTCTTCCGCCTGCACTACACTCTACCTCCTGAATTTTGTTGCTTATATTATTCTTCCTTTCAGATCTATAGACATCTCCCTGCCTCATGTCCCTCCGCTCCTGTTATTTAGCTTAATCCTATATGTATTGATAGTTGGATTCAGTGATTACTACTAATTCTTTTTTCTTTCTCAAGTGTTTTTGTTTGTTTAAGGAGGGCTTTGGATTCTATATTCCTTGCATTCTTTCATGATTGAGAATGTTTATTTGTTGCCTTTATATACTCAAACATCAGAATGGCTATGTATAATAATCCTGATACTCATTTTTTTCTCTCAGTACTTGTCTTATGGCATTGTGTATTGTAGTGGAGAAATTAATTATATCTGAAGTAAATTTGAACTAATACAGTTTATGGGCTATCATTTCCTATACCAGCCATGCTTTGTGATTTATTGTCATTATCTAAACATGTTTTATAGTTCTTGACAAACAAACCTTTACATTTTAGGTGGGTTTTAAAATGACTTGTAGCAAGAAATGTCAGTTCTAGAAAAAGAGATCAGATTTGTGGTTACCAGAGGCAGGGGGTTGGTGGGGGCGACTGGATGAGGGTAATCAAAAGGTACAAACTTCCAGTTATAAGATAAATAAGTAGTGGGGATGTAATGTACAACATGGTGAATGTAGTTAACACTGTTGTATGGTATATTTGAAAGTTGCTAAGAGAGTAGTTCTCATCACAAGAAAACCCCCTCCCCCATATAACTGTATGAAGTCATGGATGTTAATTAAATTTATCATGGTAATCAGTTTGCAATATGTGTAAATCAAGTAATTATGCTGTATACCTTAAATTTACAGTGCTGTATGTCAATTATAGCTCAATAAAACTGAAAGAAAAAAAGTCAGGGAAACTCAACATAGGAATTTTACCCTTTGTTATCAGAGTTACAGTTTGCTCTTAATGACAGCTTAATTTAGGAGAAGGTTTCTTTGCTTCATTTCTTGTATCCTTTTTTCTTTTTCAAAAATTTTTAAAATTTATTTTTAAATGTTTATTATTTATTTATTTTATTTTATTTATTTACTTTTGGCTGCGTTGTGTCTTAGGTGCAGCACGCGGGATCTTCGTTGAGGCATGCGGGCTCTTCATGGCTTCTCTAGCTGTGGCATGTGGGTTTTCTCTTCTCTAGTTGTGATGCTCAGGCTGCAGGGCGCTTCGGCTCTGTAGTTGTGGCACGCGGGTTCCAGAGCTCGTGGGCTCTGTAGTTTGCTGCACGCAGGCTCTAGTTGAGGTGCGTGAGCTCAATAGTAGTGGCACGTGGGCTTAGTTGCCCCACGACCTGTGGAATCTTAGTTCCCTGACCAGGGATCGAACCAGAGTCCCCTGCATTGTAAGGTGGATTCTTTACCCCTGGACCACCAGGAAAGCACCCCCCCGCCCCCCGCCACCTTTGTTTATAAATGGCTGCACCGAGCAGCTTGTGAGGTCTTAGTTCCCGGACCAGGGATTGAACCCAGGCTCTGGCAGTGAAAGCGCAGAGTCCTAACCACTGGACTGCCAGGGAATTCCCCATTTCTTGTATCTTTGCCTTTTGAAAGAAGTTATTTACAAGTGCTTAAATGAACAAAATCTTTTGGGAGTGCAAGTGATTTATTTCCACAGTATTCCTTTAATTAAAAACTGATTCCCGGGCTTCCCTGGTGGCGCGGCGGTTGGGGGTCCGCCTGCCGATGCAGGGGGCACAGGTTCGTGCCCCGGTCCGGGAGGGTCCCGCATGCTGCGGAGCGGCTGGGCCCGTGGGCCATGGCCACTGGGCCTGCACATCCGGAGCCTGTGCTCCGCAAAGGGAGAGGCCGCAGCGGTGAGAGGCCCGCGTACCACCAAAAAAAAAAAACAAACAAAAAAAAAACAAACTGATTCCCTGCCAGAAAAAGCGGGGCTGGGGAGGGGGAATTCCCTGGCAGTCTGGTGGTTAGGACTCGGTGCTTCCACTGCCAGGGCTCCCTGCTTAAGGGGAGACTAACACTTTTTTTCTAACTTGTTTCTGTAGAAATTATAGCATTCATTATACTTGAAATTATGTACTTGACCAGAGTATGTCTGGAGGTTGATGTTTCTTTTTCAGTCTTCCCCACTACCTATGATGCTCCCTTTCAAATTGAGATTCTTCCTTCCTGCAAGAAAAATTTTTTACATTATGTATCTATATATTTCCTGTTCCATATGTTTTGTCTTTACTTCAGAGACTCCAGTTACTATTCAGATGTTGACTTCTTTGTCTGTCCTCCATATCTATGTTCTCTTCTCGGGGTACTTTCATGTCTTTTTTTTTTTTTTTTTTAATAAATCTATTTATTTATTTATTTATTTTTGGCTGCATTGGGTCTTCATTGCTGCCCGTGGGCTTTCTCTAGTTGCGGCAAGTGGGGGCTGCTCTTCGTTGCTGTGCACAGGCTTCTTATTGCAGTGGCTTCTCTTGTTGTGGAGCACGGGTTCTATGCATGTGGGCTTCTGTAGTTGTGGCTTGCGGGCTCCAGAGCACAGGCTCAGTAGTTGTGGCCCACGGGCTTAGTTGCTCCGCGGCATGTGGGATCTTCCCAGACCAGGGCTCGAACCCGTGTCCCCTGCATTGGCAGGCGGGTTCTTAACCACTGCGCCACCAGGGAAGCCCCCGGCGATTGTGTTTTTTGTTTTGTGTTTTGAATTTTAAATTGGTTCCTTGGCTCCACTTACCATTCATTTGATATTTTATCATTATATTTGGTCTCATGATTTATTGAATTTATATTCTTGAATCTTTTAGTGTGGAGCATTCACCAGCAGTCAATTTCTGGGTTCTGTTTCCTGTGTGTGTGTGTTGAGGGGAGGTTTTGTTTTCATTTTTATTGTATTTTCAACTGACTTTTGCATAATTTCTTACTTTTTTCCTTAAATAAAAACAAAAACAAAACATGTATATTATGGTTGCCTAATTGCCTTGTCTTTTCCTCCCATTTTGTTTGAGAGCTTTGGTCTATAGCCTGAGGTGTTTGGGGTAAAGAGGTAGAGAATTAGTTTAGGATAGGCCTTGTTGGGTTTGGCTCAAGAGAGTGAACAATATCATGTATGTGGCCCACTCCCAGTATTTTAGTATGTATCATATTTTCATGAGCTTTGCTTGTTCCTCTTGTACAACGCAGAGTTCTTGAAGATGTAAGCACTCCTGACCTTTTTTGCCTCTGCCAAAGGCCCTGGAGCAGAATGTAGGATCTTTTCTTCGTAAGGCAGAGTTTTTTCTTGACTTGCCTCAGAGTTGCCTACTTAGAACGTTGATCTACTTTTCTACAAATTATTTAGCATTCTCTGCTATTTTATTTTCCCACTTTATTACTTTTATTCCATTAATTTACTCTTTAATTTTATTTGCTCACTTTTCCTATTACTGTTCCTGGTGAGTGAAGGTATGGATTGGTTAGCAGCTCTGCCACATTGCATCAGAGTCTTCTGTTTCACAGTCCTCACCACCCCCTTGCCCTTTTGAAGTTTATAGCTCAAAGTTGTTCTTTGTTTGGTTATTACTGGTAGATTTTTGGCTGTTTCCTACCCCCCACACATATACATTTTGTTTATTTTGTTAGGTATTAGGGGAAGAAGATTGTGATACTACTTCATTTCATTGTCTTTATACAGAAGTTCTTTTTCTTTTTCTAATATCAAGTGGAAAATAAGCATTATATGATGAGAGCAGGTCATGCCAAATTGAAAATGAAACATTCCTGATTGTACATACTCTACCACACTTGCAGAGCTGTATGCTTTGTATGGAACACTCTATTTGTGCATGCCCACTTCTGAGACCACATATTTTCCACCAGCAGAGGTGGCCCCTCTCCAGGAACTAAGAAGAATATTTGTAAGATTGCTACACTATTCTGATGTTTTTTTTTATTTTTAAATTTTATTTTATTTATTTTTTTATACAGCAGGGCCTTGTTAGTCATCAGTTTTATACACATCAGTGTATACATGTCAATCCCAATCGCCCAGTTCATCACACCACCCCCCCACCCCACCCCACCGCTTTCCCTGCTTGGTGTCCATACGTTTGTTCTCTACATCTGTGTCTCAATTTCTGCCCTGCAAACTGGTTCATCTGTACCATTTTTCTAGGTTCCACATATATGCATTAATATACGATATTTGTTTTTCTCATTCTGACTTACTTTACTCTGTATGACAGTCTCTAGATCCAACAACGTCTCTACAAATGACCCAATTTCGTTTCTTTCTATGGCTGAGTAATATTCCATTGTTTATATGTACCACATCTGCTTTATCCATTCGTCTGTTGATGGGCATTTAGGTTGCTTCCATATCCTGGCTATTGTAAATAGTGCTGCAGTGAACATTGGGGTGCATGCATCTTTTTGAATTATGGTTTTCTCTGGGTATATGCCCAGTAGTGGGATTGCTGGATCATATGGTGATTCTATTTTTAGTTTTTTAAGCAACCTCCATACTGTTCTCCAAAGTGGCTATTATCAATTTACATTCCCACCAACAGTGCAAGAGGGTTCCCTTTTCTCCATACCCTCTCCAGCATTTGTAGATTTTCTGATGATGCCCATTCTGACTGGTGTGAGGAGATAGCTCATTGTAGTTTTGATTTGCATTTGTCTAATAATTAGTGATGTTGAGCAGCTTTTCATGTTCTTCTTGGCATTCTGTATGTCTTCTTTGGAGAAATGTCTATTTAGGTATTCTACCCATTTTTGGATTGGGTTGTTTGTTTTTTTAATATTAAGCTTCATGAGCTGTTTATATATTTTGGAAATTAATCCTTTGTCCGTTGATTCATTTGCAAATATTTTCTCCCATTCTGAGGGTTGTCTTTTTGTCTTGTTTATGGTTTCCTTTGCTGTGCAAAAGCTTTGAAGTTTCATTAGGTCCCACATGCTGATTTTTGTTTTTATTTCCATTACTCTAGGAGGTGGATCAAAAAAATATTGCTGTGATTTATGTCAAAGAGTGTTCTTCCTATGTTTCCTCTAAGAGTTTTATAGTGTCCGGTCTTACGTTTAGTTCTCGAATCCATTTTGAGTTTATTTTTGTGTATGGTGTTAGGGAGTGTTCTGATTTCATTCTTTTACATGTAGCTGTCCAGTTTTCCCAGCACCACTTATTGAAGAGACTGTCTTTTCTCCATTGTATA
>NC_041230.1:37963640-37964433 GCF_002837175.3 Physeter macrocephalus
ACATTGATTGATTTATGTATATTGAAGAATCCTTGCATCCCTGGGATAAATCCCACTTGATCATGGTGTATGATCCTTTTAATGTGTTGTTGGATTCTGTTTGCTAGTATTTTGTTGAGGATCTTTGCATCTATATTCATCAGTGATATTGGTCTGTAATTTTCTTTTTTTGTGGTATCTTTGTCTGGTTTGGGTATCAGGGTGATGGTGGCCTCATAGAATGAGTTTGGGAGTGTTCCTTCCTCTGCAATTCTTTGGAAGAGTTTGGGAAGGATGGGTGTTAGGTCTTCTCTACATGTTTGATAGAATTCACCTGTGAGGCCATCTGGTCCTGGACTTTGTTTTGTTGGAAGATTTTTCATCACAGTTTCAATTTCATTACTTGTGATTGGTCTGTTCATATTTTCTATTTCTTCCTGGTTCAGTCTTGGAAGGTTATATCTTTCTAAGAATTTGTCCATTTCTTCCAGGTTGTCCATTTTATTGGCATAGAGTTGCTTGTGGTAGTCCCTTAGGATGCTTTGTATTTCTGCGTTGTTTGTTGTAACTTCTCCTTTTTCATTTCTAATTTTATTGATTTGAGTCCTCTCCCTCTTTTTCTTGATGAGTCTGGCTAATGGTTTATCGATTTTGTTTATCTACTCAAAAACCAGCTTTTAGTTTTATTGATCTTTGCTATTGTTTTCTTTGTTTCTATTTCATTTATTTCTGCTCTGATCTTTATGATCTCTTTCCTGATGCTAACTTTGGTTGTTTTTTTTTTTTTTTTTTTTTTTTTTGTGGTATGCGGGCC
>NC_041230.1:37965832-37985976 GCF_002837175.3 Physeter macrocephalus
CTTTTGCTTGTCTGTAAAGCTTTTGATTTCTCCATCGAATCTGAATGAGATCCTTGCCGGGTAGAGTAATCTTGGTTGTAGGTTCTTCCCTTTCATCACTTTAAGTATATCATGCCACTCCCTGCTGGCTTGTAGAGTTTCTGCTGAGAAATCAGCTGTTAACCTTATGGGAGTTCCCTTGTATGTTATTTGTCGTTTTTCCCTTGCTGCTTTTAATAATTTTTCTTTGTCTTTAATTTTTGCCAATTTGATTACTATGTGTCTCGGCGTGTTTCTCCTTGGGTTTATCCTGTATGGGACTCTGCGCTTCCTGGACTTGGGTGGCTATTTCCTTTCCCATGTTAGGGAAGTTTTTTACTATAATCCCTTCAGATATTTTCTCTGGTCCTTTTCTCTTTCTCTTCTCCTTCTGGGACCCCTGTAGTGCGAATGTTGTTGCGTTTAATGTTGTCCCAGAGGTCTCTTAGGCTATCTTCATTTCTTTTCATTCTTTTTTCTTTATTCTGTTCCGCAGCAGTGAATTCCACCATTCCGTCTTCCAGGTCACTTATCCGTTCTTCTGCCTCAGTTATTCTGCTGTTGATTCCTTCTAGTGTAGTTTTCATTTCAGTTATTGTATCGTTCATCTCTGTTTGTTTGTTCTTTAATTCTTCTAGGTCTTTGTTAAACATTTCTTGCATCTTCTCGATCTTTGCCTCCATTCTTTTTCCGAGGTCCTGGATCATCTTCACTATCATTATTCTGAATTCTTTTTCTGGAAGGTTGCCTATCTCTTCATTTAGTTGTTTTTCTGGGGTTTTATCTTGTTCCTTCATCTGGTACACAGCCCTCTGCCTTTTCATCCTGTCAATCTTTCTGTGAATGTGGTTTTTGTTCCACCGGCTACAGGACTGTAGTTCTTCTTGCTTCTGCTGTCTGCCCTCTGGTGGATGAGGCTATCTAAGAGGCTTGTGCAAGTTTCCTGCTGGTAGGGACTGGATATTCTGGGAATTTTTTAATACTCAGAAAGAGAAAGAGGAAGGCACCAATTGCCATTCCCGACCTGTCTGACCATTACACATAAGAGTGGTGTGCTTGGTTCTCAAGCCTTGGAAAAATGCCTTGATTTTTTCTGTATGTGCAGACTTCTAAAAAATATTTTATTGCTGTATGGGAATGCATCATTAAAGTAGACAAATCTTAACATGTATAGCTCAATGAATTTTTCATACACACATAGACACACGCGCACACACACACACACACACACGCACCCCAGAAGACTCCTTTGTGCCCTTCCCAGTTTATATCTTCTAACCAAAGGTAATTGTGCTTCTGACCATTTATTATCATTGGTTAGTTTTTTTATTCATGAATTGCTAATAAAGGGACTCATACAAAATGTTCTGTTTTCTGTCTAGCTTCATTTTTTCAACACATGAGCATGAAATTCATCCAGTTTCGTTTTTTTTGTAGTTTTTAAAAAATTGCTGTATAATATTCCATCGTATGAATTTGCTACAATTTCTTTATCTGTCTTTCTGTTCATTGACACTTGGTTTGTGTCCAGTTTTGAAATATTATGATTAAAGCTGCTGTATGCTTTTTTTCACACATATCCTTTGATGGACGAAGCATTCACATTTTTTTGGTATATGTTTATATGTCTCAGAGTGGAATTGCTGGTTTTTCAAAGGAGCTGTACCAGTTTTTACTCCTGACCAGCAATATATGAAAGTTCCAGTTACTCTACATTCTCACCAATAATACCAGCACTTGGTTCTTGTCTTTTAATTTTAACCATTCTGACAGGGATGTGGAGGTATCACACTGGTTTTAAATTGTTGTTTCTTGATAACCCGTGATGTTGAACATCTTTTCATATGTTTATCAGACATTTGGCTGTCCTTTTTTGTGAAGTGTCTGTTCACATCTCTTGACCATTTTTAAAATTGTCTCTTTTTCTTATTGATTTGTAGGAGTTTTTAATATTTGGATATAAGTCCTTTGTCAGATATATGTATGGCAAATGACATTTCTTTTCCTAGTCTGTTGCTTGCTTTTTCACTTTCTTAATTGTGTCTCTTTTGATAAATGGAAGTTTTTAATTTTAATGAAGTCCAAATTATCAGTTTTCTTTTCCAGGGAAAGTGCTTTCATACCTTTTCAAGAATCTATGCTTACTCCAAGGTTATGAAGATAGTTTCCTGTGTTTTATTCTGGAAACTTTATTGCTTTACCTTTTACCTATAGGTCTGTGATCTATCTCAAATTAATTTTTGTATGTGAATTAGAGGTAAAGATTAAGATACATTTTTTTTTCTTATGGATAGAAGTTGATCCAGTACCATTATTGAAAAGCCCATCATTTTTTTACTCTACAAATTGGTGCCTTTTAGCAAAGTCCAATGATATCTCCTGAAATATATATTCTCTCATAGGAAGGTATTACTAACATAGATGATGATAGACTCATTGAATAATATCAAGAAAGAAATCAACGTTGAAGTCTATTGCAAGACCCAGGGACTTGATAGTTTCCAGGATGAAAACATAAAGAATATACTGACTAAAATTTCAAAGAAAAATAAAATTATTTTCTGGATAAGCTAAAACTGCCAGTAGTTATCTTACCAGTTCAATAACTGCTGGCTAAACTGGCCTATGGGAGTGCTTTTTTCCCCTAGAACTGTGGGAAATATGCATTGACATCTCTTTTTTTTTTTTTTTTGTGGTACGCGGGCCTCTCACTGTTGTGGCCTCTCCCGTTGCGGAGCACAGGCTCCGGACGCGCAGGCTCAGCAGCCATGGCTCACGGGCCCAGCCGCTCCGCGGAATGTGGGATCTTCCCAGACCGGGGCGCGAACCCGGTTCCCCTGCATCGGCAGGCGGACGCGCAACCACTGCGCCACCAGGGAAGCCCGAATTGGTGCCTTTGTCATAAATCAGGTGACCAGCCATATATCTGTGGCTCTCTTTCCTAACTCTTCATTCTGTGCCATTGGACTATTTGTTCTATCTTAGTACCATTACTACATTGCATTAATTACAATTTCTTTAGCGTAAATCTTGATATTTGATAGTGTGGGTCTTCTTTTACGATTGTGTTGGTTATTCTAGGTCCTTTGCACTTCTGTATGAATTTTAGAGTCAGCTTGTCAGTCTCTACCCACCACACCCCCAAAATTAAAAAAAACAAAAAACAAAAAACCTGCTGGGATTTTGATTAAGATTACCCAATGGATAGTACTCAGCGCTTTCACTGCAGAGGGCCCAGGTTCAATCCCTGGTCAAGGAACTAAGATTCCACGAGCCTCACGGCAGTGGCCCCCCAAAAAAAGACTACCTAAGAGTTTTATAGTTTAAATCATACATTTAGGTCTTTTCTCCATTTGAGTTAATTTTTGTATATGGTGTTAGGTAAGGGTCCAACTTTATTCTTTTGCATGTAGTTACCCAGTTTTCTCAGCATCATTTGTTGAAAAGATTCTCCTTTCCTCATTGAATAGTCAACATTGTTGTTAAAAATCATCTGTGGCGGTCCAGTGGTTAGGACTCGGCACTTTCACTGCCAGGGCCCAGGTTCAATCCCTGATCAGGGAACTAAGATCCCTGTGTGGTACAGTCAATAACAAAACAAAACAAAACAAAAACCTTTGACCATATGTGCAAGGGTTTATTTCTAGGCTCTCTATTCTGTCCCATTGTTCTCTGTGTCTGTCTTTGTGCTAGTTCCACAGTGTTTTGATTGCAGTAGCTTTGTAGTAAGCTTTGAAATCTGAAAGTGTGAGTCTTCAGTTTTGTTCTTTGTTTTTGAAGATTGTCTTAGCTATTCAGGGTCCCTTGAGATTCCATATGACTTTTAGGATGGATTTTTCTATTCTGCAAAAAAATGTCATTGAGATTTTTATGCAGACTGCATTGAATCTGTAGATTGCTTTAGGTAGTATTGACATGTTAACAATAATAAATCTTCCAATCCATGAACGTGGTATGTTTTTCCATTTATTCATGTCTTCTTTAATTTTTTTCAGCAATGTTGTATAGTTTTCATTGGGTAAAGCTTTCACCTCTTTGATTGAGTTAATTCCTAGGTATTTTATTCTTCTTGATGCTATTGTAAATGGAATTGTTTTCATAATTTCCTTTTCAGGTTGTTCACTGTTTGTGTATAGAAATGCAACTGATTTTCATGTGTTGACTTCGTGTCCTGCTACTTTGTTGAATTCATTTATTATGTCTAGCAGTTTTTGTTTTTGTTTTGGTAGAATCATTAGGGTTTTCTTTTTTTTTTTAATTAATTAATTAATTTTTAGCTGTGTTGGGTCTTCGTTGCTGTGCACGGGCTTTCTGTAGTTGTGGTGAGCGGGGGCTACTCTTCGTTGTGGTGCACGGGCTTCTCATTGTCGTGGCTTTCTCTTGTGGAGCACAGGCTTCAGTAGTTGTGGCACGTGGGCTCAGTAGTTGTGGCTTGTGGGCTCTAGAGCTCAGGCTCAGTAGTTGTGGCGCACGGGCTTAGTTGCTCCACGGCATGTGGGATCTTCCCGGGCCAGGGCTCGAACCTGTGTCCCTTACATTGGTAGGCAGATTCTTAACCACTGTGCCACCAGGGAAGCCCAGGGTTTTCTATATATAAGATTATATCATCTAAGAACAGAGATAATTTTGCTTCTTCCTTTCCAATTTGGATACCTTTTATTTCTTTTTCTTGCCTAATTGCTCTGGCTAGAACTTCCAGTACTATGTTGAAAAGAAGTGGTGAAAGCAAGCATCATTACTTGTTCCTGATCTTAGAGGGAAAAGCTTTCAGTCTTTCATCTTTGAGTATGATGTTTGCTGTGGGGCTCCCTTCCTCCCTCCTCTCTCCCTTCCTTCCTTCCTTCCTTCCTTCCTTCCTCCTTTCCTCCCTCCCTCCCTCACCGGGTCTTAGTTGTGGCACGTGGGATCTTCATTGCCGCATGTTTTTAGTTGTGGCATGTGGACTTCTTAGTTGCTGCATGCGAACTCTTAGTTGTGGCATGCATGTGGTATCTAGTTCCTCGACCAGAGATCGAACCTGAGCCCCCTGCATTGGGAGCATGGAGTCTTACCCCCTGGACCACCAGGGAAGTCCCAAATGGGTTTTTCATATATGGATTTTATTATGTTGAGATAATTTCCGTCTATTCCTACTTTATTGAGTGTTTTTTATCATGAAAGGGTATTGAATTTTGCCGAATGCTTTTTCTGAACCAGTTGAGATAATCATGTGATTTTTTTTTTCCCTTCAGTCTGTTAATGTGGTTTATTACATTGATTGATATTCATGTGTTGAACCGTTATTGCATTCTGGGAATAAATCCCACTCGGTCATGGTGTATAATTCTTCTAATATGCTGCAGAATTTGGTTTGCCAGTATTTTGTTGAGGATTTTTCATCAGTGCTCTTAAGGGATATTGGTCTGTAGTTTTCTTGTATTGTCTTTGTCTGGCTTTGGTATCAGGGAAATGCTAACTCCATGGAATGAGTTAGGAAGTGTTCCCTCCTCTTCAATTTATTTGAAGGTTTGAAGAAGATCGCTATTAGTTCTTCTTTAAATGTTTGGTTGAATTCACTGGGTCCAGGGCTTTGCTTTGTCAAGAGATTTTTTTTTTTTTGGCTGTATTGGTTCTTCGTTTCTGTGCACAGGCTTTCTTTAGTTGAGGCGAGTGGGGGCTACTCTTTGTTGTGGTGCGTGGGCTTCTCATTGCGGTGGCTTCCCTTGTTGCAGAGCACGGGCTCTAGGCACATGGGCTCAGTAGTTGTGGCACACGGGCTTAGTTGCTCCGCGGCATGTGGGATCCTCCCAGACCAGGGCTCAAACCCATGTCCCCTGTATTGGCAGGCGTATTCTTAACCATTGTGCCACCACGGAAGCCCCTGTCAGGAGATTTCTAATTACCGGTTCAATCTTCTTACTAGTTAAAGGACTATTCAGATTGTCTGTTTCTTTGTGGTTTAGTTTTAAGGGTTTGTGTTTCTAGAAAATTGTCCACTTCATGTAGGTTATCCAGTTTGCTTGTATTCAGTTGTTCATAGTACTCTCTTATAATGCTTTTTTTAAAAATTAATTAATTAATTTTAATTTTTTTGGCTGCATCGGGTCTTCGTTGTGCGTGGGCTTTCTCTAGTTGCAGCGAGCAGGGGCTACTCTTCGTTGTGGTGCGTGGGCTTCTCATTGCAGTGGCTTCTCTTGTTTCAGAGCGCGGGCTCTAGGCGCACGGGCTTCAGTAGTTGGGCTTGCAGGCTCTAGAGCGCAGGCTCAGTAGTTGTGGCGCATGGGCTTAATTGCTCTGCGGCGTGTGGGATCCTCCCAGACTAGGGCTCGAACCCATGTCCCCTGCATTGGCAGGTGGATTCTTAACCATTGTGCCACCAGGGAAGCCCTAATCCTTTTTATTTCTGTAGAATTGGTAGTGTCGTTTCTAATTTTAGTAATTCAGATATTTTCTCCTTTTTTCTTAGTCTGTTGAGCTAAAAGTTTGTCAATTTTGATCTTTTTAAAGAACCAACTTTTGGTTTCATTGATTTTTCTCTATTTTTCTGTTTCCTGTTTCATTTACCTCTGCTCTAATCTTTATTACTTTCTTCTGCTGGCTTTGGGTTTAGTTTGTTCTTTTTCTAGTTCGTCAAGTTGTAAAGTTTTGTTCACAGCTAGAAATCAGATTCTCCCCCTTCCACGGGGCTTGCTCTTTTTTGTTTTTGTCTTTTTGATTGTCGTAAGCTGGGGGTTTTTTTGTTGTTTTTTTTTGTTTTTTGCCAGGGATCAGCCTGAGGTATAAACTTAAGGTCTTCTCTGGTCTTTTTTGAGCCTTTCCCTGGGCATGGGTGATTATTTTCTAATTTTCCCCAGAGATTCAGTTGTTTTTTAAATATCCTAGTCTTTAATGTGTGGCTTTTAGTAGGGTAAAAAGAAAAATGAGGTGCGGGTGTCACTACTTCAAATCCCCTGGGGGACTTGCCTTGTGGTGCACTGGTTAAGAATTCGCCTGCCAGTGCAGGGGACACGGGTTCGATCCCTGGTCCGGGGTGATCCCAGATGCTGCGGAGCAACTAAGCCCATGTGCCACAACTCCTGAAGCCCATGCGCCTAGAGCCCATGCTCCACAACAAGAGAAGCCACTGCAATGAGAAGCCCAGGCACCGCAACGAAGAGTAGCCCCTGCTCATCACAACTAGAGAAAGCCCGTGTGCAGCAACGAGGACCCAACGCAGCCAAAAATAAATAAACAAAAAAATATTAAAAAAAAAAAAGAACCATACAGCCAGTGTCTACTTCTTCCTTGTATTTTCTGTAATCTGATGAATTTATAGATGGAGAGTACAAAGTAGAAACTGAATGTCCTTTTATTATCAAATTGGGCTGATAGATGAAAAATATATATAATCTCATTTCTTTTTATAGTTCATGGTTAGGGACTGTAGAATTATAGAGCACTGTTAAACTTCTTCCAACTCCCCAGGGGGTTTTTTGGGTTTTACATACTCAACAATGTTCTTGTGTGGTGGGGGTAAAAAATTTCTGTAGTGCCTTCAGAATATACAAGCACAATAGAGAAACAGATGCAGTTTAAATTATTTTTATTTTTTATTTTTTTAACATCTTTATTGGAGTATAATTGCTTTACAATGGTGTGTTAGTTTCTGCTGTATAACAAAGTGAATCAGCTACACATATACATATATCCCCTTAACCCCTCCCTCTTGCATCTCCCTCCCACACTCCCTATCCCACCCACCTAGGTGGTCACAAAGCACTGAGCTGATCTCCCTGTGCTATGTGGCTGCTTCCCACTAGCTAGCTATTTTATATTTGGTAGTGTATATATATCCATGCCACTCTCTCACTTCGTCCCAGCTTACCCTTCCCCCTCCCCATGTCCTCAAGTCCATTCTCTACGTCTGTGTCTTGATACCTGTCCTGCCCCTAGGTTCTTCAGACCTTTTTTTTTTTTTTAGATTCCATATGTATGTGTTAGCATATGGTATTTGTTTTTCTCTTTCTGACTTACTTCACTCTCTATGACAGACTGTAGGTCCATCCACCTCACTACAAATAACTCAGTTTCATTTCCTTTTATGGCTGAGTAATATTCCATTGTATATATTTGCCACATCTTCTTTATCCATTCATCTGTCGATGGACACTTAGGTTGCTGGCTATTGTAAATAGAGCCATGCAGTTTAAGTTAAAATGAAACTAACTTGTTTACTTGTTGTCAGGAAATTAATCTTTAATAAAGTTAACATAGTCTATAATGAGTACTTAATCAGATGATTTTTCCTATCCAACTTAAGAGAATTGTCTGTTTAATTAAAGTCAATAGCTTTTATTGGCGTTCTCTAATGAAAATACACATTTTCAGTCCTAGGATTCAAAGAGACTTTTGCAGGTCTTCACTTTCTGAATTTTGTTTTAGATGGTTTAACATAGTATAGAGTCTCCATATCTTTTAGAATAATGTTTAGGTTTTAGAACAAATAATTTTAAAAGAATTTGGTTTAATGTTGACATTTATCCAAAAAATGCTAGGTGCCAACATGCTCTTAAATTGCCTAATTTAGTGACATTTTGCATATTTGTTCTGTTGCTAATTGCAAAAATTGATTTTTTTTTGTCGTTCTTTGTAGTTTACAAAATGTTTTCTGAGTTTATTTTTAATATTTGCTAAAGTTTTTTGAAAAGGGCAAGGCAAGTACATTGTACAGATGATTTAAGATTACACTTAACGTAATTGGTAGAGATCTTAAACCCAGGTCTTTTGACTCTGCTGTTCCACTTTCCATTGTACCATGTTGCCTTTTATAGTTATCTTACAATTTCATGTGCTTTTCATTTTATAAAGTACTTTCACATTATCTCCTTTAATTCTCTAAATAAGCCTTTTTAGAAATCCTGGTGTTTGATTTAAAGACAAGTGCTGTTTCTACAACATTTGGAGCTCCTGATAAAAATCTTGGGCCTTGTTTACCATTATTTTAGTTTAAGTTCTTTTAAATTGTGGTAGGCTAACTACTATGACTAATAATCTCTAGTTCTTGTTGGTTTGGGACAGAAAAGTTTATTTTCTTTTGTATTGTCACTCTTGAATACAAGGTCTATCTTTTGATACAATCATGTTCAACACACAGCCTCCTTGGTCCCTGGGAAAAGGGAAGAAAGTATAGGAAAGGCACATAAGATACTGAACCTGGAAATTACTACCAGTTATTACTACTCACTGTCCAGGAGTAATCACTTGCAAATGAGTGGCCCTACTCATTTGCAAGAGGACTAGCAAAGGTATACTATACAGTTCTATACATAAATCTTTGGTGGTCAGCTTGTCTTCTCGTCCACATTCCCTATACAGTGTTGGTCTTTAAGTACATTCAGGAGTTAATACTAGTAGCTCTATGACTGGTATGGGCTCTGCAGTCATACTGCTTGGGTTTGAATCCTGAGCTGTACTGTATCTTTGGCCAAGCAGTTTAACTTTTCTAGACCTTTTATTGAATCATTCATTGCTTAGTTTATTCATTCACCTATCCTTTCACTCATTCAATAAATATTTTTTGATTGCTCACTACATTATAGGCAATATTGTAGATGATGGGAATCCAGAGATAAATAAGACAGAAAAGGTCCCTGCCCTTATGGGTCTTTCTTGCAGTATACTGAGAAGAGACAATGAGCAAATAAACAAAATAATATTAGAATGTATTAAGGGCTATATTGGAAATTAGAATATGATGTGATAGAGGTTAATTATGGAGGGAACGTTACCTCCAATTCCTTTTTTGTAGAATGAGAATAATATCACCTACCTAAGAGCTGATGTAGGGATCAAATGAAACATTGCATGTAAAGAACATGGTAAATGTTCAGTAAATATTATTTGATATTATTACTTAGGCTTCTTTTAGCAGCTTGATCAATGTTCTGTGAACCCCGATGGAGAAAATGCAGCCCAATAAGATATCTATGTTGGCATCTTAGAATTCAGCTGGGTTGATTGCTGTCATTTTAAAGAGCTGTGTTTGCATTCCATTGGCCAGTGTTGTATCAAAATGAAAAGAGAAAGAGCACTTAAGCACAAGTTCTAGAAATCTTTCTGATACTCCCCAAAGGAGGATTTCAGATGTTCTCAATATAATTATATGTTGAGAGCCAAGAAATTTCTGAAGTATATATTTCTTGAAATTTTAAAAACTCAAACTATGAAGCTGTTGAAAAATACCACCTACTTTCTAGCCAACTAATAAACTAACTTTTTCTTTTATTCAAAGTAAATCTTATTCATTAATATGGTCTGCAAATATGTAATACACTCAGGGTAGGTTGTTACTGTAGCTGGGGATTCAAGAGGGGGAGTGGAATCAGACATGTTTCCTACTCTCATGAAATTTCTAGTTCAGTGAAGTTTGCAAACAAGATAATAACAAAAGTATGATAAAGCTTTAATGGGGGAAATTCAGATCTCTATGAGAGCAAATAGGGACCTAAAACCCAGATGAAGGGGTTGAATCAGGCACTGCTTATTTGAGGGAAGTTCCTAGCTAATTAATAAACATTAGCCAGGGAAAAGCTAAATACTAAGAAAGTGAAAGTATTAAGCAGAGGAAAGTGTTTAGAGCTACACTGTCCAATCCAGCAGCCACATTTAAATTTAAATTAACTAAAATTAAAAATTCAGTTCTTCACTTGCATTAACAACACTTCAAGGCTTGGTAGCCAATGGGGGTAATGGTTACATTGCCTTTTGAACAAATGATGTTGTAGCAATTGGACATCCATAGACAAGAAAATAAACCTTAGCCTAAACTTCACACCTTACACAACAATTGATATGACGTGGATCATGGGGTTTTTTTTACAATGCAGATATAGAATATTTTCATCATTGCAGAAAGTTCTGTTGAGCAGTGCTGATTTAGAAGGCTGTGAGACCAAAGGAAATACGGCATGTTAATGAATTACAAGAAATATACAACAGTAGAATTTGATTTCATTTGTCCAAAAATTATTAGTATTTTAGGAATTATCAGAAACATTTTATTCTCATTTTTCAAAATGTGAAAATCATTTGAAATTACATCAATTTTTAATTTAGCATAGGTAATGGCAACTGTATTTAAATAAAAAATATACTCTTTATATATTTTTTTATTTTAAATAAAAAATATACTGTTTATAGACCAAGATGAATATTCTTTAAGAGCTTTTACATTGTCTTTTTAACGAATGGTGCTGTAGCAGTTGGACATCTTTAAGCAAATAAAACCACCTTAACCTAAACCTCACATCTTATACAAAAATTAATTCAAAATGGATTGTGAAATTAAATGTGAATTGTAAAACCATAAAACTTTTAGAAGAAAGCATAGGAGAAAATCTTCAGGGCCTCAAGCTATGAGAAAAGTTCTTGGACATGATACCAAAAGCATGATACTAGAAGAAAAAATTGATAAATTGGACTTCATCAAAATGAAAAACTTTAGCTCTGTGAAAGATATTATTAAGAGGATGGAGGACTTCCCTGGTGGTCCAGTGGTTGGGACTCCGCACTCCCAATGCAGGGGGTACTGGTTCAGTCCCTGGTCGAGGAACTAAGATTCCACATGCTGCACAGCATGGCAAAAAAAAAAAAAAAAAAAAGGATGGCAAAGAGAGGCTATATACAGGGAGAAAACATTTGCAAACCACATATCTGACAAAGATCTGGTATCTAGAATATGTAAAGAACTTTGAAAACTCAACAGTAAAAACATTACAGGGGGCTTCCCTGGTGGTGCAGTGGTTGGGAGTCCGCCTGCCAGTGCAGGGGACGTGGGTCCGAGCCCTGGTCCAGGAAGATCCCACATGCTGCAGAGCAACTGGGCCCGTGAGCTACAACTACTGAGCCTGTGCTCTAGAGTAACAAGAGAAGCCACCGCAATGAGAAGCCTACGCACAGCAACGAAGAGTAGCCCCCTCTCTCCGCAACTAGAGAAAGCCTGTGCACAGCAACAAAGACCCAATGCAGCCAAAAATAAATAAAGAAAGAAAATAAAATCTTAAAAAAAGCGATTCAGTTAGAAATGGGCACAAGACATGAACAGACATTTTGCCAAGGAGGAGGTAAGATGGCAAATAAGCATTTGAAAAGATTTTCCACATTATTAGCCATTAGAAAAATGCAATTTAAAACCACAATGAGATATCACTATATGCCTTATAGAACAGTTAAATAAAAGAATAGTGATATTACTAAATGCTGGCAAGGATGCCAAGAAACTTTATCCCACCTAAACTGCTGTTAGGAATGTAAAATGGTACAACCACTCCACAAGATAGTTTGTCAGGTTCTTAAAAAACTAAACTTGCATTTACCACATAACCCAGGAATCACATTTGGCATTTATCACAGAAAAATAAAAACTTGTTCACACAATAACCTGTAAGGTTCATAGTGATGTCATTTTTCATAGTCAAAAATTAGAAACAAGCCAAACGGAAGAAGAGTTAAACAAACTGGTATATCCATACAATGCACTAGCTACCATTCAGCAATAAAAAGGAACAAACTGTTGATACACACAAGTTGGAAGGTTCTCCATGGAACTATGCTGAGTGGAAAAAAAGGCAATCTCAAATGGTTACATACTGTGATTCCATTTATATATATAACATTCTCAAAATGGCAGAGCTACAGAGATGACACTAGATTAGCGGTTGCCAGGGAACAGGAACTGGTTGAAGACTGTGAATGTAAACAGGTAGCACAAGAGAGTTCCTTTGTGGTAATGGAAGAGTTCTGGATCATGACTGTTAACGGTGGTTACTTGAATCTACATATGGGATAAAATTGCATAAAATTGCACACATACTTTATTATACAGTGATAAGTTTTATGAAGGAATAAATATTTTGAGTTTTATCCCAAAAGCTACTGAAATTTAAAATGGAGATTGTAGTATTTTTTTCTACAACTAGACTTTGTATTTCATCATATGCCAAGATTCATTTCCAGGTGATGATTTTTTGTATGATGTTGTTATATGTACATTTTCAGTTTGAAGCAATTTATATTATGGAAATTTAATTTTGTATTTTTATTATCTCTACATTGTGTTGTCATGTTTCTAATATATTCAGATCCGCTCCCTCCAAGTAATGTAGCAGAACTGATAATAGAACTCCTCTTATTGAAGCTGCTTTAGTCTGTCCTATACCTTCAGGCTTTAACCCTCCAGCTTTAGTTAAATTAAGCAGGCACAGACCTTTGCTATGGAAACGTACAGAAACATAACAAACAACTTAGCTTACTTTCTTCTACAAAGCAGAAGGTGACCTGAAGAGAAGTATCCTGATACTAGATGAAAGATTTTAGAGAATAGTGTTAACAGTAGCAATAATTTGTTGCCTATAACATTGGCAGCAAATGGGATGGGATGGAATGATAGTCTAATTAATTTATTTGATGTTCTTTTAAAGTCCTTGAGTTGCAAAGGAGAAGCCCTATTTTTCTTATGCTGTAGTATATATGCTTGGAGCAGATGTTGGCTGAATATGTGTTATGAAATATATTCCCTTTGAAATCTTATATGCCTGATTACCTTCCCCCATCACTGGCTCATTTTACTATCAAAGTATAAAGGACAGGTGGCTTATGTCTTTGCCAAGCTGGTATTAATATGAGTCATCTAATATGACTGGGATACTTTGGAATATAGTACTTACTGGTATGTTATGTGATATTTGGGTAACTTAATAGATAGCAATAAAATTTTTAGTTTGTATTTTCTATTTTCTATTTTACTACTTCATTTTAAACAGCTACTTTAGTGGTTATAATTCTTATTTAAATAATTCTGTTGACTAACCTCGTGTTATTTTGTTACACCAAATTGTACTCTCTCATTCCAAAATTCATTCATTCAGCAATGATTAAATGCCCATAATGTGATAGGTACTATACTAGGCTCTGGAGGTAACAAGGATGACACTGTCCCCTTCACAGTACTTTGAGGCAAGTGGTAAAGTTGTTGGTACTTCTTCCTCCACTACAAGAACAGTTGGTTCCATAGAATAATTTGTTCATTGTAGGATTAAACATGAAAGAGCAACAATAAGTATAGCAGAAAGGATGATTAGCTATGAGTTTGGAGTAGTTCCTTAATCTTTCTTAGCTTCAGATTCTTCATCTATAAACTGGAAAAAATGGCATGTAGTCCACAGGAGTTTTAGAATTACATAAACTAATTTAGTTAAAGTATATCACCACTCTCTACCTTTACTTTTTCACCTGTGTCCAAATTTGGATGACTCTCATTCTACTTTATCACTTACCCCATCTGCCTCCATACAAACCAAAAGGGAAAAGTGACTGAACCATATTTGTGTGCATATGTATACATATGCCCACACTGTTGCTATTTCTTCTTTAGTTATTGATTTATTTAGGCTTTATTTTTTTTTTACTGTAATCATGTTGCCATTTTATTTTTTATGGAATATTTTCTATTCAGTTCAAGCTTTAACATTTATTAACTTGTTTATACCAAAATTGTAACAACTTAGATGTTACAAACAACAAAATATGTTACAACTTGGTTGGAGAGAAAGAACCAATAATTAAGAAGCACAAATCATTTTACACTAAAGAACCTTGGAAAGTCTCGGGGGATTGAGGCACTGGTGTCTCTGAAAGTGGGATGTGAGGTGAGGCCAAAAACAGAAATATTGTTGAAGGTCTACAAAAGAAGTAGTTAAACTTCCCAGATTTTTCTCCCTTATGTGGTATAACGAAGTGATAACCACTGGCTTACCTTGGGAGAATTCTGGAGATTTTTTCTTCAGAGGGAGTGAAATAGAAGTTCTAGGTTCTAGAATAACTGAAGGCAGGGCTTGAGGATCTGTACAGAAAATGGGGTGGGAATGAAAGGGGAGGCATAATGAAAGTCTGTGTACTGAATAGGAAGAGCTTTGACTCCTCTTAACTCCCAAAATGCTTGCAGTAGGTTTATGTTCCCTAGACAGGAGACTGGAGGATTTGCTTTTAGGCAAACTGGTCCAAGATAAAATACCAGTGTGCCTCTTGACTTGCAAATCTTCTAAGGCTAGTGGTTCTCAACCCTATCAGACACAACCCCACTCTTTTAAAATTTTAAACAAATATTTTATAGTACTTTATTTATCTGAAATGGAAATTCAAAGACAATATAATCAGCCTACACATGTAATTTTAGAAATACCAATATAATGCTTTTATTATTAAGAGGAAATAAATTTAGAAAATGGTTATAAACAAATTATAACAAAAAGTTATATTTCAAAATGAAAAGGCTTGGTAATGACTATAGAGAAAACAATGAAATAATTAGATACTTGTACCTACAGCATCACTACATCACACTTGCACATAGGCAAGTGTGTTGATCAGCAACCTGAATTCCACAAGTGAGTGGCATTACTAGCAATGACATGATTTTCTGAAATGATCAACTCTTGCTAAAGTTTACCTCGGGAATTCCCTGGCGGTCCAGTGGTTAAGACTCTGTGCTTCCAGTGCAGGAGGTGCGGGTTCAATCCCTGGTCGGGGAGCTAAGATTCCACGTGCCATGCAGCACGGCCAAAATAAATAAATAAATAAAGTTTACCTCAGTTTACATGGCAGTTGCATTCATGAAAAATTCATATGTGTTAAAACTGCGATTTGGGTGGTATTTATATATACTAAGAAGTTGGGTTCCAAGTTCGTAAACGTTTCTGTATACACGAATATATATGATGGGACATTCTGAAGTTCTATGCAACATAGGCTTGTTCCTCTCTTTGAAGAACAATGATTATCTCGTTCATTGATAGGAGTTTGAATTTCTGGCCCCTTTCCGTTAAATACCTATATGCACCTCACTCATCATGTTGCCATACTCATTCATTTATAAATTGACTGAGCCTGTTTTGGGGCAACAATGTCAGAGTAGTTAAGATAGAGAGTATACTGGCACTCTCATCATTTTATGCTGCTGCTCAGGGAGCTACAAATCACAGTGATGCAGTTAAAACTCAGTAGTGTTTAAAGTGCTATGAGTACTGAAACTTTTACAGTGCATACTCATCATGTCATCATTCTACTCATCATGTCAAAACAAGAAACAGAAAGAGGATTTCAGTCATCCTTTTAAAGCACAGTAGACTGTATTTTGTTATTGTGCAATAAAGCTATGGCTGGGCTAAAAGAATGTATGTATTATGTGGCCTCACATTTCCATCTAGATGTCTCACTGTTACCTTGAATACCACATGACTAACATTGAAAACATTACCTTATCTTCCTCCAAACCTGTTCTAAATCTGTGACTTCTTCATTTCTTTATTTGCTAGTGATATGATACCATCATTCTCTTGAGTACTGAAGCTCAGAACTTCTATTTCTTTGTTCCCTTCTCTTTATTATTCTATACATAGCCAGTTACAAAAATTCTCTTTAGGATCTCATAAGAAAGACTTATTGCGTTAATCCTCCTTCACTTCTATTTTCTATTTATGTTCTCACTTCTACCCTTGTTTAAACTTTCAGTACCCATGATTTTAGTGCTTCAGCCTCTAAGCTGGTTTCCATGATTTCGTCTTTTCTCTCCTTCACAGAGCCTTAATTGCTTTTTATCATGTGCTTCCTTATATCCTATATTATTATTATTAATAAATTTCTGCCTTTTAAGGTCTTCACTAATTCCTTAAAATTTAATACCTGCCACTTTGTTCTTTTTTAGTGTCACCTATATAATACTGGCTGAAGCAGTGACATATGATATAGATATTTCCATAATGGATCCTCAATAAAAAGAGGAAGGGGTGGAGTGGTGAACAAGACAAAGTTTCTGCCTTTTGGGAACTTATGTGGTAATAAGGAAAACAGATATAAACAAATGTATAAAATACTTTTTAAAAATTAATTAATTCGTTTATTTATTTATTTTTGGCTCCATTGGGTCTTCGTTGCTGCCTACAGGCTTTCTCTAGTTGTGGAGAGCGGGGGCTACTGTTCATTGTGGTGTGTGGGCTTCTCATTGCTGTGGCTTCTCTTGCTGTGGAGCACGGGCTCTAGGCGTGCAGGCTTCAGTAGTTGTGGCACGCAGGCTGAGTAGTTGTGGCTCGCGGGCTCTAGCACGCAGGCTAAGCGGTTGTGGTGCACAGGCTTAGTTGCTCCGCGGCATGTGGGATCTTCCCGGACCAGGGCTCAAAACCGTGTCCCCTGCATTGGCAGGCGGATTCTTAACCACTGCGCCACCAGGGAATTCCCTAAAATAGTTTTGATAGTGATAAATACTATGAAAAATAATAAAACAGGATAAAAGGATAGAAATGTGATGTTTTAGATAGGGTAGTTTTCTCTGAGAAGTTGACCTTTGAGTGTAGACCTGAAGGAGTGAGGTAATATGAAGATCAGAGGGAAGAATATTCCAGAGGGACAAAATATTAAGTGTGAAGGTCCTGAGGTTAGGAATGAGCTTGAGTGGTTCATGCAATAAGGCCAAGATGGCCAGAGCAGACTGTGGAAGGGAGAGAGTAGGAGAAGGTAAGGCAACAAGTTAGCCAGGGCCCAGGTCACACAGGACTTGTAAATCATCATAGGGCATTTGAATTTAGTTCTGAGTATGGAAGGAAGCCATTAGAGAGTTCTGAGCAGGGGTGTAAAGTTATCTGGTTAATATTACAAGTTTGTTCTGACTCCTGGAAAGAGAATAGGCTATCAGGGAGCAAGAGTAAGAACAGGGAGAGCAGTTATAAGGCTGTTGCAATGGTCCAGGCTTTATTTGCTTCTCTATAAAGGCACAGGGCTGAAAATCATCCTGGGTAAATTATTTTATCTGATAATAGGCAAAAGACTTCATGTCCTTTCCTGGGTAGAGGAGGATAATCAATAAATTATGATGTTGCTTGGTTACAAACTCCACCGTAAAGCCAGGGATGGGCAAGCAGGAGGGAGTAAAGCAGTCACCTGAAGGACAGCATAATCAAATAAAACTCCTTCTACATATTTGAAACTCTGACTAGATGCCATACTTAGAATCTGGATGCACACTAATAGCTAACATTTGTTAGGTACATGTCAGACACTGTACTAGGAACTCTATATTTGCTATCATGTGTCAGGATACTTTACAAAACTATAGTGCAGAAACAGAAGAGAATTTCTTTTAAGGTTATTAGGTAGCTCATAAAATCTCAGGTTTGGAAGCAATGTGGCCTAGAACAGTGTACAGCCACCCTACCCAGTTTTGCTCTAGTGAAAACATCACTGACACTGTGACTCACAACCCCAACTTGTAGGGACAGTGCTTAGGACTGGGCATCAGAATCTCCACCACTACTGTCTTGAAGAGCTGGGCACTCCACTGTGCTTACCAAAAAATTGACTTTAGGCAGTCTATGTTATCATATTGCAACCTTGCTGGTTCAATGGAATAAAACAGCCATAGAGCAAATCTTCCTCCCAGAGGCATTTGGGGCCAAAAGTAGGAGTGGGGATTGCTGAGCGAGATCTCTCTGAAATTTGTAAGCTCTCCACCAAGTGCACATAAGCCACCATCTCAAAGCAGAGGAATCTGACTAAAACTGCAGTAAAGCCGATACAGCTTAAGAACTGTGACCCGACCAAAAAAAAATAAATAGCATGCCTCTTTCTGAAGGTAAATACTTGCTACTTCAGTTCCTAGAGTTCTTTTATACAAAATGTCTAGTATATGTTAAACTATACATACACACACAAGAAAGTGTGAACCACAGCTAAGAGAAAACAATCAATAGAAGCTGGCCCAGAGATGGCCTAAATCTAACTCTGTGTCTGGGTTGGTGTTATCAGAAGGAGACTTTAACATAACAATGATGAAAATGCTAAATTATCTAGTAGAAAAGGTGGGCTAAATATGTGAAGAGATGAAGGAATTTCAATAGAGACATGGAAAAAAATTTTTTTTAATCAAAAGGATAATGATAAGGACAAAGATACAAGAAGAGAAAACTACAGACTAATATCCGTAAAGAATACGCACAAAAATCCTCAACAAAAAACTAACAAACCAAATCCAACAGCACATTAAAAGGATTATACAGCATGACCAAGTGGGATTTACCTCAGAAATGCAGATGATTCAACATATGAAAATCAATTGTTGTTTTATGCCATACTAATAGAATGAAGGCATAAAAACCACGTGATCATCTCAATTGACACAGAAAAGGCATTTGACAAAATTTAACAGCGTATCATTTTTAATTTCTTTTTTTTTTTTTGCGGTACACGGGCCTCTCACTGTTGTGGCCTCTCCTGTTGCGGAGCACAGGCTCCGGACACGCAGGCTCAGCAGCCATGGCTCACGGGCCTAGCTGCTCCGCTGCATGTGGGATCTTCCCGGACCGGGGCACGAACCCATGTCCCCTGCATCGGCAGGTGGACTCTCAACCACTGCGCCACCAGGGAAGCCCTATAGTGTATCATTTTAAAACAAAAAAACAAAAAAACAGCAAACTAAGGAAAGGGGGAAAGTCCTTAACATAATCAAGGTCATTTATGAAAAGCCCACAGCTAATAACATCGTACTTAATGGTAAAAGACTGAAAACTTTTCCCCTAAAATCAGGAGCAAGACAAGGATGCTTGCTTTCGCCACTGCTCTTCAACATTTGTGCTGGAAGTTCTAGCCAGAGCTGTTAGGCAATAAAAAGAAATAAAAGACATCCAAACTGGAAAGGAAGAGGTAAAGTTATCTCTATTAACAGATGACATGCTCACATACTTTAAAAATCCCAAATAATCCCCAAGAAAGCTGCTAGAGCTAATAAATGAGTTTACGAAGTTTCAGGGTAGGAGATCAACACCTATTACCGATTGTGTTTCTGTGTATCAGTGATCAACAACCCTAAGAGGACATTAAGAAAACATTTTTCATTTACAATAGCATCTAAAAGTACTAAATACTTAGGAATTAATTTAACCAAGGAGGTATAAGGACTTGTATGCTGAAAACTGTAAAATATTGCTGAAAAAAATAAAAATAAATGGAAATATATAAAGTGAAAATAAAATCCAAATATACATGAAACAAAGCTAAATAGAGGGCTTCCCTGGAGGCGCAGTGGTTGAGAGTCCGCCTGCCGATGCAGGGGACACGGGTTCGTG
>NC_041230.1:37986073-38023538 GCF_002837175.3 Physeter macrocephalus
CTGTGCTCCGCAACGGGAGAGGCCACAACAGTGAGAGGCCCACGTACCGCAAAAAAAAAAAAAAAAAAAAAAAAAAAAAAATTGACATTCTGTGTTCATGGAGAGGAGACTTAATTAACATTGTTAAGATATCAGTATTGCCCAAAGCAATCTACAAATTTAATGCAATACTTACCCAAATTCCAACAACCCTTTTTGCAGAATGGAAAAGCATATCCTCAAATTCATAATGGGGACTTCCCTGGTGGCACAGTGGTTAAGAATCTGCCTACCAATGCAGCGAGCAGGGTTCGAGCCCTGGTCCAGGAAGATCCCACATGCTGCAGAGCAACTAATCCCATGCACCACAACTACTGAGCCTGTGTGCCACAACTACTGAAGCCTGCGCACCTAGAGCCCATGCTCTGCAACAAGAGAAGCCACTGCAATGAGAAGCCTGCGCATCACAACAAAGAGTTAGCCACTGCTCGCCGCAACTAGAGAAAGCCCGCACACAGCAACGAAGACCCAATGCAGCCATAAATAAATAAATAAATTTATTAAAAAAAAAATTCGTATGGAATTGCAAGGGGCTTCAAGTAGCTGAAACAATCCTGAAAAAGAAGAGTAAAGTTGGAGGACTCCCTTTCCCTGACTTGTAACATACTACAAAGCTACAGTGTTTTGAACAGTATGATACTGGCATAAAGACAGACCAATGAAATAGAATAGAAAGCCCAGAAATAAGCCCTAACATATATGATCAATTCATTTTTGATAGGGTTCCAAAACCATTCAGTAGGAGAAATGACAGTCTTTTCAACAAATGGTGTTGGGAAAATTAGATATCCCCATGCAAAATAATGTAGTTGGATCCTTACCTTACATTATATACAAAAATTAACTAAAAATGGATCAAAGACCTAAAACTATAAAATTCTTAGAAGAAAACATGAGGAAAATCTTCTCAACATTGGATTTGGTAATGGTTTCTTAAGTATGACACCTAAAGCACAGGTAACAAAAGAAACAAAATAAACAAAATAAATTAGACTCCATCAAAATTTAAAAACTTTTGTGCATCAAAGGACACAACCAAGAAAGTGAAAAGACAGCCTGCAGAATGGGAGATAATATTTGCAAATCACATAACTGCAAGGAATTAATATTCAGAATATATAAAGAACTTGTACAACTTAGCATCAAAACTAATATAAATGCACACACATATGTACTCCCAAAGAATGTTGAATTTTTTTGTTTAAGCAGGCACTTAACTTGGTTGGAGTCAACCTGTAAAACCTGTCTCTCTGTGGTTGGGGGTAGCTCATAATCTCATTTCAGTTATTTTAGCCTTAGGCTGCTTGGATCTATCCTGGGTTTTTTTTGTTTGTTTTTTTTTTGCGGTACGCGGGCCTCTCACTGTTGCGGCCTCTCCCATTGCGGAGCACAGGCTCCGGACGCGCAGGCTCAGCGGCCATGGCTCACGGGCCTAGCCGCTCCGCGGCATGTGGGATCTTCCCGGACCGGGGCACGAACCCGTGTTCCCCTGCATCGGCAGGCGGACTCTCAACCACTGTGCCACCAGGGAAGCCCGGATTTATCCTGTTCTTGAATGGTTTACAGGTCAGCCAAAGGATTGGGCGGAGTCTATATATATATAAAATTTGGAGCTCCTCCTCTCTGGCTGTCTGTTTTCTGGGATTTGCCTCTTTCTTTCCAGAGGTTGTGACAGACTGTCTGTCCTTGGTTCTTCAAGCCCTTCAGACTGTAGATTTCTTTGGTAGTTTTAGTCACATTTCTTTGGTAGTTTTAGTCGCACTGTAAGGCATGGACTGTGGCTTTCCCTCAGGTTAAAAGCCTTAAAAACAGGAAACACACCTTTTGTTATTCTCTTCTTACATGTGTCAGTTTGTTTCCAGTATCTGCTTTCTTTGGTATTCTCTCCATCCTTTCAAGGTGGGTCCAATGGGTGCTACTCAGCCATCATACTGGACATAGGAGTCTCCCTAAGTGCTTTAGGCTCTGTTTCTTTTAACTGCCTCCTTTCTTGTGGTCGCTGTTTTTACCTCCAGCACCTCCTGGTCATCACCCTTATTAATCCTGTGTAGGCATCTTAACCTCAGCAGTAGTGAAGGGTACCAAAGAAAGTCAAGTAGCCTAGCTTGTTAAGTCAGTTGAAATTTTAACTTGGAAACATGGAATAGGATTTTTCATATCCTTTCTACTAAAAGTGTCTCTGATTTTAACAGCCCATTAGAGGACCTTCCCACATACCCTGATCTTTAGGTCTGGTCTGGATGGTTAATGTTGCCTGGAGCACAGAATCAACATTTCTTTTGTATTCTCCACAGCACTCTACCAAGGCTTTTCAAAATTTAGGTTGATCTAGATTTTAATCCAAAAAAACTCCCTCATCCCTTTTTAATATATTGCAGCATTTTATAACTCTTAAAATATTTCTGCAATTTAGAGGGCTGTTCACTTATTACTTGTTTTTATTATTATCTTTTTTGAAATAATATTTTATATATCAATAGTATATGATACAAATATAATAGACTTACTGTTGTAAGCTTATTGTAAAATGCATGGATAATGAATTGTATTTTTCTGTGTTTGCTCTTCCAAATTAGCTCCTGGGCTATAGTGAAAAGCCGATAAATCTACAGATGTTTATTGGAACAGCAGATGATCGATATTTACGGCCTCATGCATTTTACCAGGTGCATCGGATCACTGGGAAGACAGTTGCTACTGCAAGCCAAGAGATAATAATTGCCAGCACAAAGGTTCTGGAAATTCCACTTCTTCCTGAAAACAATATGTCAGCCAGGTATCTTGAAACATATCCCCAAATGGACTGTTCTTTCTTTTCCTAAAATAACTTTCAGAAGAAAAGTATATTTATTTTTATAGTACAAAAATAAGTCAGTGTTCTAAATTAACTGAATAACATTATGTAAATAATTATAGTATATTTGCTAAGGTTGGTTCCACATTTCCGTAAAGAAAATTCAATTCAGCAAAAGTTTATGACCATGTAGTACCAGCCAAGCATCATGCTAGGTGATAGAGACAAAAGTATATGGACTTTTTTTCAAGTAGCTCACAGTCTAATAGGGTAGACAGTAAGTAAACAATTGCAGTAAAATTATGATTGTTAAGTTTCCTTGAGGAAAACTTCAACTCTACTTCCAGGTGTCCCATTTCACCTGTTTCCAAATAAAATGAGGTGGCCAACTTCTGAATGAGAATGCAGTAGAGTTTTGTTCAGGTGGATTAGTTAGGAATATATATAGTACCTGTAACAGAAACCTGAAATGCAGTGGCTTAAACAGCTAGAGGTTTAATTTTTCATTCCGTAAAAGAAATATACACATAGGCATCTTAGGGCTAGCACTGTGGTCCCATAGTCAATGGGGCCCCAAGGTCCTTCTGTTTTTTCTTCTCTGCTATTATTAGCATGTGGTTTCCATCCTCAGGATTGCCTCATGATCCACAATAGCTACTGGAGCTCTAGCCATCATAACTGTAATCCTGGAAGGAATAGGAAGAACGGGTAAGAGGAAGGGTAAGAGAGAACTTCCATCTGAGTCAGGCCTCTTTAAAGAGCTTTTCCCAGAAACTTATCCAACACCTTTACTACGTCTCATTGATCATCCTTGTATATAAGGAAGACCTGGGTGTGTTTTTTTTTACCTGAGTGCATTGCCACTGCTAACAAGATGGGGGTCTGTTACTAAGAAAAACAGAAATAAAGAATATTTAGTAGGCAACTATTATTCTGCCACAACAAGGTATGTGAAACTTACAGTGAAGTTTGTTAGAGAAATTGGTTCAAACTATAATATAGGTCTTTCTTAAGATGGCAATGATATCTGTCCCAGGTTATTGCAAGAACAGTCCTATTAAGATCAGATTTCAGTCTCGAGTTCTTCTCTTTTAAATTTATATTTAAATAACTTTCTAGGTAAACTGAATATACCCCTGAGGACATAGTAACTTATGACATAATTGTACTATTATAAAATAAGAATTGCCTCTTATCTACTTATCACCAGAAAAGACAAGTTAATATTGATTTAAATAAAACCTTATCTTTGCCTGCTTTGTTCAAAGGAACAGTACTCGAGAACTCAACTCCACAAAGTCATTACCCGGGCTACGATAGAGTTTTTTCATGGCAGAGGTAGACAGCTAGCTGATAATCTCTACTCTTAAATTTCTGTGTTCTGTAATAATTAAAAAAAGAACTTTGGGTTCTCAGCCAATCCTTTGTTCAGGTACTTGAGCAAAACACTTAAGAAAAACATTGAAAAAAAAAAAAAGAAAGAAAGAAAAACATTGACTCCAGGCATCCTATTTGACCAATCTTCAAATAAGGTGAGGTAGCCAGCCTCTAAATGAGGATGCAAGAAGGCTTCCTCTCTTTTACTCTAGGATCTTACTTTTTTTTTTTTTTGGCCATACCATGTGGCTTGTGGGATCTTAGTTCCCTGACCAGGGATCAAACCTGGGCCCTCGGCAGTGAAAGCACAGAGTCCTAACCACTGGACCACCAGGGAATTCCCTAGGATCTTACTTTTTCATCTAGCATCGAAAGCAATATGAATATACTATTATTCAGCTGCAGAGGGGAATTTGAAACTCAACTTTGAACTATCTTTTTCTAAGAACTCATAAAATTGATTCTTAGGTGACAGTTTGCAGACCATGTTTCCACTGATTCCTCTGGATAGTTCAAGCAGTAGACTTGAATCAAGTTAAATAGTAATCACCAGAAGCTTATAACTTAATGGACTGTTAAAAAGATTTTGTCTCTTAAGTTGGTCATTATTACACACACACACACACACACACACACACACACACACACACACACACACACACACAGTCTTTTCAGGTTAAAGGAAAAAAGTTGGTATTTGATGACACGGTAGATTTTGCTTTACCAGACAAGGAGAGACCTACAAAAGCTTTATCATCTTTACTTTTTTAAAAAATATATTTATTTATTTATTTGGCTGCGCAGAGTCTTAGTTGTGGCACGCGGGATCTTCGTTGTGGCATGTGCGGCATGCAAACTCTTCGTTGAGGCAGTGGGACTCTTGGTTGTGGCATGTGGGATCTAGTTCCCTGACCAGGGATCAAACCTGGGCCCCCTGCATTGGGAGTGTGGAGTCTTAGCCACTGGACCACGAGGGAAGTCCCTATCATCTTTACTTTTTGCCTCAGCTTCCCAAAAGTTCATGATCAAGCTCAATTATAGTAATTATAGTAATTCATATAACCCTAGATTTGGGATATATTTATCTCCTGTTTCTTCTATTCAAAAATATTTTCTATTTCTTTCTTCTTGACCTTATTTGTATTTATGTTGTAAAATGCCTCATATCCTTTTAAAAAATAATGTATAAATGAATAAATTAAAGAAAACAGAGTACATGAGTTTCTAAGACATTCTCTCAAGAACTTGGGAAAGCCTTACCTACAGAATAGCGTGAACAAATCAGAGCAGTAGGATCTGAACGTATCTTCCTCCTCCTTTTTACGTGGAACAGAGGTGGTAGTCAAGATTCATGTTCCCTTCTCCAGCCAGAGTTGGCATATACTGCCTGCCTGGATTAGACCAGAAAGAACAAACCTGTAGAAATACCATTATTACTAGTAGCAAGCAGCTTAGCCCCCTTACCCCACCCTGCTCTGCCATACACACACCTGAAGCTTCTCTGGCTATCTGTCCACTCTGAACTGTTAGATTGGGGAACAGGAATTCTATAGGAACCAAGGTTTGTGACAACAACATTGTGTGTGTCCAAGAAAGGGTTGAGTAAGGAGCAACTAAGAAGTTACCCAAATCTAAGAAACCTTTTCTAAGTACCTTAGATAACGGGGCAGCTAATGCTGAATGAGCCTGTTTTATCCAGGAACTAATTACTAGGATAAACTGTAGTGACTGAATGTAATATAGTTTCAGGTGGTGGTAGATTAAAAAATTGCGAATGGGGCTTCCCTGGTGGCGCAGTGGTTGAGAGCCTGCCTGCCGATGCAGGGGACACGGGTTCGTGCCCTGGTCCGGGAGGATCCCACATGCCGTGGAGCGGCTGGGCCTGTTAGCCATGGCCGCTGAGCCTGCGCGTCCGGAGCCTGTTCTCCGCAATGGGAGAGGCTGCAACGGTGAGAGGCCTGCGTAACACACACAGACACACACACACACACACACAGACACACACACACACACACACACACAAAATTGCGAATGATAAGACCGTTGTTCAAAATAATTTATGCACAGATGAGTTGTAGTGGGGACTCTAGTGGGGACGTCCCTGGTGGTCCACGCTAGAAGCGTTTGACTCCACGCTTCCACTGCAAGGGACATGGGTTCGATTCCCGGTCGGGGAACTAGGATCCTGCATGCCGTGTGGCATGGCCAAAAAAAAAGAAAAAGGCTCTGTTGTTTAAGGTGGGGAAAGATTGGTAGATAGTCCCCTTGTTTTGCCTACTATCACACAGGCTTGGTCATTTCAAACCTAATCTATCTTGGATGTGTCAGACCCTTTATTTAAGACCAGTATACCAACTCATAAACCATAGAGACACTCTACAAGATGCTTTAAATATAGCATGCTAGTACATTGCCTTACCGTACTCACAACTCCTCCCTGTTTTTCAAACTCGATGAATACGGATGTGGCAGTGTTGTACTCTGATCTAAAATATAATTGTGATGTAAACAGAATTTAATAGTTATTTTCATTCCTATAAATGTAGTTTTTTTTGGTGGTTTGGTAGCTTTTCTTTCTTTTTTTTTTGCATTTCTTAGCCAGAGTTTTAAGATTGTCATTTCTGATACTCTTATTCCAAATCTTCTGCTGGAAACTTAACTCTCTGCTAAAATACCTTCCCTTAAAACTCAGTAAAATGCAGACTTCTCTGGTGGCACAGTGGTTAAGAATCTGCCTGCCATGTACGGGACACGTGTTCAATCCCTGATCCAGGAAGATCCCGCATGCCGTGGAGCAACTAAGCCCATGTGCCACTACCACTGAGCCTGTGCTCTAGAGCCCACGAGCCACAACTACTCAGCCCGCATGCCACAACTACTGAAGCCCACGAGCCTAGAGCCCGTGCTCTGCAACAAGAGAAGCCACCGCAATGAGAAGCCCGTGTACCACAACAAAGTAGCCCCCGCTTACCACAACTAGGGAAAGCCTGCGCGCAGCAGCGAAGACCCAAAGCAGCCAAACATAAAATAAATAAAATAAATAAATGTATTAAAAAAAGCAAAACTCAGTAAAATGGGGACTTCCCTGGTGATCCAGTGGTTAAGACTCTGTGCTTCCAATGCAGGGGGCCTGGGTTCAATCCTTGGTCAGGGAACTAGATCTCACATGCTGCAACTAAAGATCCCACATGCCGCAACTAAAGATCCTGCACGCCGCAATGAAGATCCCATGTGCAGACGCAGCCAAACAAACAAACAAACAAAAAACTCAGTAGAATGGATAATCTCTGGTATTTCCCACTAAATACTCATGTTGGCATATTAACATGAATAATCACTACTTTGATACAATTTGATCAATACTGCTTTGAGCTAAAGTGCAGTTTTTCAATATTAGTTAAATATAATTTGTTATCCATAAATGAAAAATGTTTATTTCCAAAAATATTTACTCTTAGAAATTTCCTTTGTCTTTCCTAAGATGAAAATATTTATATTTTTCAGATTCTTCCTTGATCTTTACTGGTTCTTATCTTGATAACCTAGCTTTGTAACATATATTATCCTTAAAAGTGACTTCTCTAGCCTCTGGGCAGTGAGCATTAGAGTTGGAACATTAGAGCATTAGAGTTGGTGGATAAAGTAAGAGGATGGATAATAAGGAATACCATAAGAGAGAGTAAACTTTAACTAGAATGTTTGATTGTTAGTTACCTCTTGCTTTATTCTTCTAATATGTGAATAACAAAGATATGTTATAGGTACTGGTGTTTCCTACCATGATTGTGTGTTAAGCAGCTATACTTAGTAATAAATTTTGAAGATAATGAAATTTTAGACCTTACATGCCCAAACTTTAATCTTATATGTGCATTTCTTAGAAATGTAAGCCTGGGAATTCCCTGATGTTCCAGTGGTTAGGACTCTGCGCTTTCACTGCCGAGGGCACAGGTTCAATCCCTGGTCGGGGAACTAACATCCTGCAAGCCTCCAAGTGTGCCTCCCCGCCAAAAAAAAAAAAAGAAAGAAGGAAATGAAAGCCTGATAGATTGTTTTTTAAATAAATGTATCATATAAAAGTTTAAATATGTTATTAATGACTTATTTGTAGTCCTATAAGTTAATCTTTTCTGGCCTAGTTATATTTATAGAATTAGAGTCTTTTACTTTATATTTCACTCATCTAGTTCTGTAACGCAAACTGCCCCCCAAATTTAGTGGCTTAAAGTAGTAACTCTTTATTTTTTTTCATGATTCTTTTGGTTGGTTGGACTTAGCTGATCCACTCATGTAGTGCTGGCTGGGATCACTCATGCCCCTGAATTCGGCTGGGAGCTCAGCTGGGGTAGCTCAAGTATAGGATTATATGGGCTTTTCTCTCCAGCATGCTAGTTGGACATTTTCATGGTGGCTCAGGGCTCCAAGAGAACAAAAGTGGAAGTTACAGAGCTTCTTAAGTGCTAGGCTTGTAACTTACACAGCATCACTTGGCCACATTCTGTTTGTCAAGGCAAGTCATAATAAGGCTCACTCTCAAGGAAAGGGGACATAGTTACTCCACCTCTTAATTGGAGAAGTGGCATGTGAATACAAGAATGGGAGGAATTATTGTCAGCCCTCTTTACAGACAATATGCCACACTTAGTATTACACTTTTGTCGAACAAAAACATTTTTAATTCTAAAATTTACATAGCAGAAAATAGCAATCATATCTTTCTTTTTTGACCTGATTTTAGATAGTGATAGTTCTTCCTGACAAATTAACAATAACTGTTTCGCTGAGTTGTTTAGAACCACTAATTTCTAGTAAGCAAATAAAATTTGTATATTTTTTTTCCTAGTATTGACTGTGCAGGTATTTTGAAACTCCGCAATTCAGATATAGAACTTCGAAAAGGAGAAACTGATATTGGCAGAAAGAATACTAGAGTACGACTTGTGTTTCGTGTACACATCCCACAGCCCAATGGAAAAGTCCTTTCTCTGCAGACAGCTTCTATACCTGTTGAATGCTGTAAGTGAGCCTGTGATATTTTAAAATTTTGTTTATAATAGGTTATTTTCTGTTTTGTTTATAATGTAATGTTTGGATCAAAAGTAAACTGAGGGGGCTTCCCTGGTGCCTGGTGGTTAAGAATCCACCTGCCAATGCAGGGGACACGGGTTCGAGCCCTGGTCTGGGAAGATCCCACATGCTGTGGAGCAACTAAGCCCGCATGCCACTACTACTGAGCCTGCGCTCTACAGCCCGCGAGCCACAACTACTGAGCCCATGCGCCAGAACTACCGAAGCCGCACACCTAGAGCCCGTGCTCCGCAGCGAGAAGTCACCGCAATGAGAAGCCCATGCACCCCAACGAAGAGTAGCCCCCGCTCGCCACAACTAGAGAAAGCCTGCGTGCAGCAACAAAGACCCAACACAACCAAACCTAATGATAATAGATAAAATAAATATTAAAAAAAAAATGTTTCCCAAAAAAAAGTAAACTGAGGGCTTCCCTGGTGGCGCAGTGGTTAAGAATCCACCTGCCAATGCAAGGGACACAGATTCGAGCCCTGGTCTGGGAAGATCCCACATGCTTAGGAACAACTAAGCCCGTGCGCCACAACTACTGAAGCCATGTATCTAGAGCCCATGCTCCGCAACAAGAGAAGCCACCGCAATGAAAAGCCTGTGCACCGCAACCAAGAGTCGCCCCCACTCGCTGCCAACTAGAAAAAGCCTGCATGCAGCAACAAAGACACAATGCAGCCAAAAATGAAAATAAATAAAATAAATAAATTTTTTTAGAAAGTAAACTGAAGCCCAGGGTCTGGATAGCTGGTGTGATTTTCTTATATAGAAATAAGCTACACGTTTAGGTGGAGGAGTACTGATCTTGGAGTTAGAAAATGGCTTCTCGTTATAATTTGACCCTAGGTAGCCTGTGTGGCTATAGACATTCTCTTGACCATAGTTTTCTTACTTGTAAATGAGGAGGTGGGCTTGATGACACCTGAGGACCAAATTATGAAGCTATGATTCTGACATTAAGTGTCATTGATACTTGGTCATCTTTGTTTCATTAAAATGTTGGGAGATGCCTGTCTCTGCAAGCTGACGCTTGAGCTGAATAGGGACTTACAGGATTTGGGTTTTTGGTTTTTTTACCATAAATTTATGTACAACACCAGGTTGAGAAAGTGAATGTTTTTTCCCTGGTTTTTCAGAGCCAAGAAATGAGAAAAGGCCTAGAACCTGATATCTACTCAAGCCCTTGAGAACTGTGGACCTCTGGCAGGTTAGCTGATAGGACTGAAATATTGAGATTGCAGTTTAGATTTTTAGGGCACAGACTTAGAAGTGTTCTAATTCCATGTCTTAATTTTGTGTAGGAGGAAACTGAGGCACAAGTATCTCAAGTGCGCCTCTCAGGTTATTTGCTTGTTGGTGTGACAGAGCTGTGGCTAGAGCACAGGTTTTCTTAGTACTCTTTTGATTATGTTATATCATTTTATTTCTGTTAACCACATGCATTCTTAATTTGGGATCATACCTACTGTATTACTTTTCTATGCCTCCTTTTGCTGTTCACTGGAGTAATACTTTATCATTTTCCAGTCGACTGTGGGAATCACTGAGCAAATCCATGGTAATAGAATCAATGTAGAAGTAATTTTTGTATTAATTTTTAATAGATAATACAGGTACATGGTACAAAATTCAAAAAGAGAATAGAGTGAAAAGTAAATTTTCAAGTCAGCTAGTTCCCTTTCTTAGAAACAGCTATCATTGCCACAATCTTCATTACCCTGCCAGACAAATGCCCATTTAAATGATTTAAGTTCATAGAGTAGTTTGAGTTTTTGAGATGAATTTACTCTAAAATTATTCTGTTTTCTCTTTTAATTTATTAAATTATTGTGTGATTATTGTTGAGTATAGAAAATGCAAAATGGTACAAAGAGTAGCATTAAAATCTTTTTTGTAATATCACTTCTCTGAGATAGTCACTATTAACCTTTTTTTGGATTTTTTTCCTTTTTTATTTTGGTCTATGTGTGTGCGCGCGTGTGCACGCACACACAATATTTGGTAGTTTCACTTATAGTGGGCGTTTTCTCATATAGTTAAATATTCTTCAAAAATGCTTTTAGCACATACATAATATTTTATTATGGCTATGCCACTTGGTGAACACATTTTTGCTGTTACTTTGAACGTACTTGTGATAGCTAGTTTCCACTATAAATATCTAAAACTTGAATTAGTCTTACTCCGTAGGCTAGTCAGTGCTTGTTTTTATGCCCCTTCTTTGTGAGCCATTTAGAACATAAGTAAGGACATAAGTGTTTTCTGAGATCTAGATTTGTGCTTGGTACTTTCTAAGTTGTAGTTCATCCTAAATCCCAGACCCATCCTCTATGAAACATTCTCTTTGAATGGGGCTGGGATCCTAATTCATATACCTTTTGTGTCTTGGTATTAAATAGTTGGAAGAGAGGGAATTCCCTGGTGGTCCAATGGTAAAGAATCCGCCTTGCAATGCAGGGGAAGGGGGTTCAATCCCTGGTCAGGGAACTAAGATTCCACATGCTGCGGAGCAACTAAACCCGCGTGCCACAACTACTGAGCCTGCACACCTCAGCTAGAGCCCGCGTGCCACAAACTACAGAGCCCACACGCCCTGGAGCCCACGCGCCACAACTAGAGAAGAGAAAACCCACACACCACAACTAGAGAGAAGCCCGCGCACGGCACCGGAAGATCCTGCATGCCACAACTAAGACCCAACACAGCTAAAAGTAAATAAAATAAATAAATCTTCAAAAAAATAAATAGTTGGAAGAGGCATAGTGAACTGGGACTGCATGCTTCATAAAGGCAGTCAAGTTGTTTAAATTTCTTTAAAATGTTCTTCTGGCCAAACAAAACACAGCTGACCCTCAAAGCCACCAATTTTCCACCTAAGTAGTAGGACTAAAAGTAGACCTGTTTCCAAAATGTGAAGAAGAAAGTATAATCCACCCTTTTTGTTTGTTTTAATCCAGAGAGAAACCTAGTTATTAAGGCATTTGGCAGGAATAAACCCTTAGAGAACCTAAGCAGTCAAAAGAAGTATAATGTATAGCTTGAAACTCAAGCATTTTTTAAAAAGGAAAGAAAAGCCAGAAGTAGGATCTCCAGAAAATACAGCACCTTGAAATCAGTAGATATTAGAAAAAGGCAGCAACAAGGAAAAGTTAATAGTTTACATAATGACCTGTAGGCTTTAAGAAAAACTATGTTCACATACCCTGGGAAGGAAGAGTATAGTGCACTAAGAAATATTTATGTTCATTTTTTAAAATTCTGTATTGAAATGTGTACTTCATGTATACTTCAGTTATTTAGAAGATGTCCAAAATGTAATCCTGATGCCTCACTGATGATCTAGTTATTTTCTTGATGAAAGGGCTACTTGGTGTTTGTCCTTTAGAAACTTGTCTTCTTTTAATTGTATGCAATATAATTATGCATCTTTGGATTTAATTTGCTTTTTATAATTATATTAAAGTTATCAATTTTAACAGACAAGTTGTGGGGAAGAAATGTATTAAAGACAAGCTAAAAAGAGAAAAGTGGATGAGGTGAATGTGTTGTAGTCAATATAAGTTGTAGGCATTAATTAATTTCTCTTTATTAGTTTCTCTATAGTTGTAGTCTAAGAAAATTATTTAAAATCACATGACTCTAATAAATCTATTTTGTTTTCTAAATAGCATAGCTATTTTAGTGGGTATTGTTACCATTGCCTTGCATTTTAAAAATCCAGAGTTGCTTCTTCTATAGCTAGACTTTGTCATCTACATATGAAAGAGTGTAAACTAATATTTTGTTTCTTCTCAACTCTTAAAAAAACAAAAAAACAGCCCAGCGGTCTGCTCAAGAACTTCCTCATATTGAGAAGTACAGTATCAACAGTTGTTCTGTAAATGGAGGTCATGAAATGATTGTTACTGGATCTAATTTTCTTCCAGAATCCAAAATCATCTTTCTTGAAAAAGGACAAGGTAAATAATATAAGATCTAAGTTGACTCAGACATAGAAAACCAACTTATGGTTACCAAACGGGATAGGAGGGGGGGAGGGATAAATTAGGAGTTTGGGATAAGCAGATAAAAGCTACTATATATACTATATATACTGTATAAACAACAAGGTCCTAATGTAGAGCACAGGGAACTATATTCAATATCTTGTAATAAACTATAATGGAAAAGAATCCAAAAAAGAATAAATAAATATATATATATACACAACTGAATCACTTTGCTGTACACCAGAAACTAACATAACATTGTAAATCAACTATACTTCAATAAATAAATAAATGGATAGATAGATAAATAAGATTTGAGTTGATTGACCTCAGACTAAGGGGCAAAAGGTTAAAGTGAATTATTCAGCTGTTTCACTGACATTTACCACAAAATAGTTTTCTTAAAGCTATAGGCATCATTTACACAGATTTTACTGTAAACCAAACATTTATTAAATTTTCATATGAATATTAAGTTCTCATTAAGGATGTCTCAAAAGTAAAAGAATCCCCCAATATTTCTTCAAGAGAATTGAAAATATAAGTCACACAGAAATTTGGACACAAATGCTTTTAGCAGCATTAATCATAATAGCCAAAAAATGTAAACAACTCAAATACTTATCAGCTGGTAAATGGATAATCAAAATGTGATACATTCATACAATGGGATATTATTTAGCCATAAAAAAGAATAAAGGGCTTCCCTGGTGGCGCAGTGGTTGAGAGTCCGCCTGCCGATGCAGGGGACACGGGTTCGTGCCCCGGTCCGGGAAGATCCCACATGCTGCGGAGCGGCTGGGCCCGTGAGCCAGGGCCGCTGAGCCTGCGCGTCCGGAACCTGTGCTCCACAACGGGAGAGGCCACAGCAGTGAGAGGCCCACGTACCGCAAAAAAAAGAGAATAAAGTACTGATTAATGCTACAACATGGATGACCCTTAAAAACATTTTGCTAGGGACGTCACTGGTGGTCCAGTGGTTAAGACTCCACACTCCCAATGCAGGGGGCCCAGGTTCAATCCCTGGTCAGGGAACTGGATCCCGCATGCTGCAACTGAGAGCCCGCATGCCACAACTAAAAGATCCTGCATACCTCAACTGAAGATCCCACATTGAGGCACGCTGCAACAGAGATCCCATGTGCTGCAACTAAGACCTGGCGCAGCCAAATAAATAAATAAATATTTTTTTAACTTATTAAAATTAATTTAAAAAATAAAAACATGAAAAATCTCAAACAACCTAACTTTACACCTCAAGGAACTAGAAGAAGTACAAATGAAGCCGTAAGTTAGTAGAAGGAAGGAAATAAAAATTACAGCAGAAATAAGTGAAATAGAGACTAAAAAGACAATAGAAAATATAAGTGAAACTAGGAGCTGGTTCTTTGAAAAGAGAAACAAAGTTGACAAACTTTTAGCTAGACTCACCAAGAAAAAAAAGAGAGGACTCATGTAAAATCAGAAATGAAAGAGGAAATATTACAGCTGATACCACAGAAATACAAAGGGTCATAAGAGACCACTGTGAACAATCATATGCCAAAAAATTGGACAGCCTAAAAAAAAATGGATACATTCCTAGAAACATACAACCTACCAAAGACTGAATCATGATGAAATAGAATATCTGAGCAGACCAAATACTAGTAGGGCAATTGAATCAGTAATCAAAACCTCCCAACAAAGAGAAGTCCAGGATCAGACAGCTTCACTGATGAATTCTACCAAGCATTCAACGAAGAACTAATACCAAGCCTTCTAAATTTTTCCAAAAAACAGGAGAGGAGGGAACTATCCAAACTCATTTTTTGAGGCCAGCATTACCTTGATATCAAAACCGTTACAGGCCAATATCCCTGATGAACATAGATGCAAAAATCTTCAACAAAATATTAGCAAACCAAATTCAACAGTACTTTAACAGGATCATATACCATTATCAAGTGGTTTTTATTCCAGAGATAGATGGATGGTTTAACATTCGCAAATCAGTCAACGTGATACACCACATTATCATGATTTTAAAAAGCATTTGACAGAATTCAGCATCCATTTATGATTTAAAAACTGTTGGGCTTCCTTGGTGGCACAGTGGTTGAGAATCCGCCTGCCAATGCAGGGGACATGGGTTCAATCCCTGGTCCGGGAAGATCCCACATGCTGCGGAGCAACTAAGCCTGCATGCTGCAACTACTGAAGCCCACGCACTTAGAGCCCATGCTGCGCAACTAGAGAAGCCACCACAGTGAGAAGCCTGTGCACCGCAACGAAGAGTAGCCCCTGCTCGCCTCAACTAGAGAAAGCCCACATGCAGCAGTGAAGACCCAACATGCCAAAAATAAGTAAATAAAATAAATAAATTTATTTTTTAAAAAAACTTTAAAAAACTGTCAATGAAGAGGGTGTAGAAGGAATGTCCCTTAACATAATAGAGGCCATATGTGACCAGCCCATAGCTAATATCTTAATGGTGAAAAGCTGAAAGCTTTTCCTCTTAAGATCAGGAAGACAAGGATGCCCACTCTTGCCACTTTTATTCAACATAGTATAGGAAGTTCTAGCCAGAAAAGTTAGGCAAGAAAAAGAAATAAAAGGTATTCCAATTGGAAAGGAAGAAGTAAAACTGTCACTATTTGCAGATGATGTGGTATTATATATAGAAAGCCATAAAGCTCTATCAAAAAAACTCTTAAAACTAATAAATTCAGTTAAGTTGCAGGATATAAAACAAATGTACAAAAATATGTTGTATTTCTATATAATAATGTACTATCAGGAAGAGAAATTAAGAAAATATCATTTACAATTGTAGCAAAAAGAATAAAATACCTAGGAATAAATTTAACCAAGAAGGTGAAAGACATGTATCAGAAACTACAAGATGTTAATGAAAGAAATTGAAGAAGACACAAATAAATGGAAAGATATTCTGTGCTTATGGATTGGAAGAATTAATATTATGAAAATGTCCATATTACCCAAAGCAATCTACAGATTCAGTGCAATCCCTATCAAAGTTCCAATGGCATTTTTCACAGAAATAGAACAATCCTAAAATTTCTGTGGAACTGTAAAAGACCCCAAATAGCCAGAGTAATCTGGAGAAAGAAGAGCAAAGCTGGAGACATCACACTCCCTGATTTCAAACTATATTACAAAGCTATAATAATTAAGTTAGTATGGTATTGGCATCAAAACAGGCATATAGATCAATGGAACAGAATAGAGAGCCCAGAAATAAACCTACACGTATATGGTCAATTAATATAAAACAAAGGAGCCAAGAATACACGATGGGGAAAGAACAAGTTTCTTCAATAAGTGGTATTGGGAAAATTAGCCACATGGAAAAGAATGAAAGTGGGCCACTCTCTTAAACCATACACAAAAATTAACTCAAAATGGATTGAAGGCTTGAATGTAAAACCTGAAACCGTAAAACTAGAAAAATACATAGGTGGTAAGCCATGGCATAGGTCTTGACAATGATTTTTTGAGTCTGACACCAAAAGCAAAAGCATCAAAAGCAAAAATAAACAAGAGGGACTACACCAAACTAAAAAGCTTCTGCAGAACAAAGGAAACCATCAACAAAATGAAAAGGCAACCTACTGAATGAGAGAAAATGTTTACAAATCATATATCTGATAAGGGACTACTATCCAAAGCATATAAAGAGCTCATATAGCTCAATAGCAAAAAATCAAGCAATCCCAATTAAGAAATGGGCAGAAGATCCCAATAGACATTTTTTTCCAAAGAAGATCACAGATGGCCAACAGATATGAAGAGATGCTCTACATTGTTAATCATCAGTGAAATGCAAGTCAAAACCATAGAGAGATACCACCTCCCACCTCTTAGAATGACTATTATTAAAAAGACTAGAAAAAACAAGTGTTGGCAAGGATGTGGAGAAAAGGGAATCGTTGCATACTGTTGGTGGGAATGTAAACTGGTGCAATCACTACAAAAAATATTTTGGAGGTTCCTCAAAAAATTAGAAGTAGAACTACCATATGATCTAGTGGTACACTTCTGGGTATTTATCTGAAAAAAAACAGAAACACGTAACTTGAAAAAACATGTACACCCCTGTGTTCATTGCAGCAGTATTTACAGTAGCCAAGACTAGGTTAAGGACCCTGACCTCTGTGCTCTTAGTACATCCAGAATACACCTTTATTAGTTATCGTAACCACCACATTTCATTATAATGAACTGTTTATATTTGCTTTTTATCCACAAACTGAAGGCAGGTTATCCTATCTCCATTATCTCAACAACCCAAAGTGCTTGGCATTTTGGGACCCAGCAGATGATTGCTGAACTGAGCTGTAGTTCTGAGTAGGCATAGCATTTGTCTGTAGTATTTCTTGTGCCCAAAGGTAGCTCTTAGCTATATTGGACTGGAAAGTGATAGTCACAATCTAGACAGCATTTCATTGAGTCTTCTGATATTTTCACAGACCAGATGAAGTCATGCTAGCTGTGAAGATACTTGTATGGGTTAGTCACTGGGTAAATGCCCATGACATAAAAAGAATGCTGGAGTGAGAGCTCTAGTAGCAGGTGGGGCTTTCCCCAGGTAAATAATTCACTTGGGATGAAGAGACAGAAAATTTGCTGGCCAGGTCTTTAGGTGACACAAATCTGGAAAGCCTAGGAAATAGTTCATAAGACCATCAGTATCTAAGAAGATCTTGACAAGCCAAGCAATCCTAGAAAATGAAGTCTAGTAGGGGGAAATTAACGTAACAGGGTTGGGGGTTAAAAAAAAAAGCAAGCTGCATAAGTACACAGTGTGGGAGCTTGAGCTTGGCAGTAGGAAATGTGGCAGTCAGAGGAACACTGCTGGCCACACACTAAGTGTATGAGTCAGCATGGTGTAGCTGGCCCAGAAAACTTTTATTAACAGAGACACAGCATCTCCACATAATTTGGCAAGAGCCTCAGTCACACTGTATCATTCTGGATCATTGCTCACCTGGTCTACTCAGTCCTGAGCCTGGTGCATTTAGAGGGAGATGGTCACACTGGAGGAGAATTCAAAGAAGAGTGACCAGGAAGGCTAAAATATCGTTTAAGGGATAAATGCAGAACTGGGGGTGCTAGCCAGCAGAAAAGGAGACACAGGCAGACAGAGCTGCTTTTAAACATCTGAAGTATTGTCTCACAGAGATGCTCAAGATTTTTGGGCGGTGGCTACAAGGAATAGTGCTTAGACCAGAGGTTGGATACTAGAAGGAGACAGATGTCGTCTATCATGAAGATAGATGCAATTTTCTAGCAGCAGTTACTATCCAAAGATGAAATGGGTTACTTGGTTAGGGAGTGAGTTTCCCATTACTTAAGGCATACAAGCAGAAGTTGACCACCACTTGGTAGAGGTGTTTTCAGAAGATTTTCAAACATCACTTAGTAGAATAAACTCTCTGGGCCCTGCGAACTTGGGCAGACCAAGATCTTTCTCCACATTTTTTCCCCATGGATATACATTTTATTTTCATAATGGAAGTCAGCAAGATAAAGATTCCTTTTGCCAATAAATTTATGATACTAAATACATTAGATTTTATATGCTTTTTGACTTGAATTCCTTTTAACTGTAAATTGTTTCTGTCAATAGATGGACGACCTCAGTGGGAAGTAGAAGGGAAAATAATCAAAGAAAAATGTCAAGGGGTAAGAAGTTTACTTCTTTCAAAATATGTAAGAAACTTAATGAGAAAATTGGATAATGCTGCTTTATGGTATAGATGAGGAGTCTTATCTGTTGAGTAATGGAAAAGTAAATTAGAATTTTTAGAAGTTTGGACGTGAGATAGATACTTTCCTGGTACTAAAATTAAAGTTTAAGAAAGATAAACAGTTGGTGTCTTTCTTCCCCTTTTTTGTGTATAGGAAAGGAGAAATTAGAAATGAAAGATTATTAGAAGGTTCTTACTGAAGTTATTGATTTATTTCTCTGAATTCAGTGAAGAGATCAAACAAATTCAGTGAAGAACTTATACAGTGGGCAAAAAATAGGAGGAGGACAAGCCCTCGGGGGTTTGTGTATTTAATACACTATTTCCAACTCCTTCACATTAAGCCTTCCAGGAATCAGCACTGAAAGTTGTGGTCCCTTCATCCTGGTTGGAATGGAGACAGAATTTTTTCTGGGATAGACAGTACCACTTCCTACAGTGCTCTCCAAAGACCTAGAGAAGTTAGATTAAGGATTGCAGTTGAGGACTTCCCTGGTGGTCCAGTGGTTAAGACTCTACGCTGCCAATGCAGGGGGAGCAGGTTCAGTCGCTGGTCGGGGAACTGAGATCCCCACATGCTGTGCAGCGCGGCCGAAAGATTAAAAATTTAAAAAAAAGGATTGCGGTTGATTTGGGGCTAAAAGTTTTCACCCTGCATGTGTAAAATTATTCTTAATATAGATGCAGATTTTGTGTATTGCCAGTTTAGAACAGTTTGAATATAAAATTTAAGATAAGGGAGTTCCCTGGTGGTATAGTGGTTAGGATTCGGTGCTTTCCCTGCCATGGACCAGGCTCAATCCCTGGTCGGGGAACTGAGATATCCTGCAAGCTGCGCAGTGAGGCCCCACAAAAAAAAAAAAAAAAAATTTAAGATAAGAAATCTAAACTGTATCACAACTTGGGAACTATTAAACTTGATTAAAAATTAGAACAGACTTCCACTTAAGATGTATAGTAATATGTAATATTTATTAGAGCAAAATATCTGGCTATATAGTATGTAAGACTTTTGATTTCTGCTACAACTAGAAACCCAAGTGGGTGAGTGAAAAGCAATTTCTCCTTTAATGGTTTACTTGAAAGAGCTTTTCTCTATTAAGACTCTATTAAGACTATTAAGACTTTTCTCTATTAAGTATCCATAGAGTAAATCTCCAGATGACTTATATACCAGTTTACTCGCATAATGAGCCTGAGTAGTTAAGACTCATGAGACGTGTTGAGTTTAGCAGGTGCATTTCATTTTTAGCTCTGAGTGTAACACAATCTTGCTTTCCATGCTCCTTAGGCTCACATTGTCCTTGAAGTTCCTCCATATCATAACCCAGCAGTTACAGCTGCAGTGCAGGTGCACTTTTATCTTTGCAATGGCAAGAGGAAAAAAAGCCAGTCTCAACGTTTTACTTACACACCAGGTACGAGGAGTTGTTGTGATGGTTTACTATAGAGCTTTCTTTCATAATGAATAAAATGAATCCTGTATTAGAATGTTTAAAGGTAGGGTCCTTATAATCAATAAAAATCCCAACACATGCTTATTCTGTAAAGTTTGTATTGACTTTAAATATTAGATCTGATAGCAATTGTTATTTTGTAGTCACTTATTATAAGGAAATTAAAAGATTGTATCAATAGATTTGAAGTCTGTTTTTCAGGAGTTAACCAAAAATCACCAGAACTGTTGGAATAGTAGGTGTTTGTGAATATGGGTGAACTTTCCTTGTGCCCTTCCACTGCCCTTAGCACTGCAGAAAGGCAGTGTGCCTGTTTCATAGTGTCTTCATCTCAACCATTCCCAATCAAAATGGAAAATCTCTCATTAAATTTTCATTTGGCAAGCAGCAACTGTAGCATATATTGGCTTTGGGGGAATATAACATTGATGGCAGAATTCCTGGTTTTATAGAGACACCATAACAGAGGAGGCTTTCACACCTCTTTCTGCAGCAGTTCAAGTGCTGTAATTTTCCAGATCTGGATTGTGACACATGAATATTATATGCGGTAATTCATGCTGATGTTTACATACTTAGAGAACAGACATTTATAGAGGTCTTCTCTGTGTTAGGTGCTGCATTTGTCACCAGAACATATAATGATAAAAAAATCATAGTGAATCTTATTCTTCAAAACTTGTTGTAAAAACTTTTAAATGGTTTATAGTAAATGAAAAGAACAAACACATGAATTTGAGAGGGTATTGGTTATTAGTCATTCATTTGTCATCATATTCTTTAAAGCCTGGCTGTATTTCATTTAGAGCCTCTGAAGGCCACTTATATTCCAGAATCTGAAAATTATTATTACTTGATCGTGTTAATACATTACTTGGTAATAAAATATTTCAGATAATTTTCAAATAGAATACAAACCTTTGAAAACAAAAGATTTTGATTAGCCATTTCATTTACTATTAATTCAGTAAGTATTTAAGGGTGCACACTAGTTGGGTAAAACCTCTCTTAGCTTCTCATGGAGCTTATAATCTAGTGGAACAAATAGAAGCTAATAAACCTCTAAATAAATAAATTACTTACAAATTTGTAATTAGAAACAGAGATAAGGAATGTTAAGTGCTGTGGGTGAAATAACAGAGGGACCCTTGTCTAGGCTAACTGGTTGTGAAAAGACTTCTATGAGGAGTTGAGAACTGGAAAATAATAGTAATAGTTTATAATTATGTAACATTTACTATGTTTTAGTACTGTTCTAAGACCTTTCTGTATGCATTTAATCTTCTTAATAAACCTATGGGATAGGTTATTGTCTTATTTTACAAATGAGGAGACTGAGTGGCTAAGTAATGTGCCCAAGGTCTCACAGCATAAGTCCTAGAGCCAAACATCATACATAGGCAGTCTGGTTCCAGAGTCTGGGCTCATAACGTATCCTAGACTACATCTGTTTGTTCATTTATTTAGTAAATATATAGAGCATCTAGTGTGTGCTGGGTGCTATTCTCAGCAGTTTATACATAATAACTCATTTATCCTCCCATAACCCTATAAGGTAGGTAGTGTTGCCCTTCCCATTTGGCAAGTGAGTGAACTGAGATCACACAGCTAATAAAGGCAGAGGTGAGATTTTAATCCAGGCAGTATGGCTGTACAGTCTATACTGTTAATTACTGTTAGATAAAGTGTGGGAGAACATTACACATAAAGGCAGTAGCATATGCAAAGACCTTATGGTTGGTTGGATCATAGAGTATTAAAAGTTGTAAGAAGTGAGTTTTAATAGGGAGGTGACGTGATCAAATTTGTAATTCAAAAATAATTTTTCCCATGTTTCTTCTGTCACTTTATAAGATGTCATTGACCAGTTTAGTCTCTTCGCAACTTACTGTGGAGGGTGAGATTTATATGGGAGAGGCCCAAGAAGGTTAAAAAGGTGATTCAGACAGCTAGAGTATTTTGAGTATACAGAGGAGAGAGCATCAGTGATGATAAAGAATATCAGGTTTCTGGGAAGGGTGGGAGAGGATAGGATTTAAAATATGCAAGTTGGAATGGACCTTAAATGGGAGAAGGAACAGGAGGGAAGGTAAAGGAGATGAACAAGTTGGATATACATTAGGAAGGTTTACAGATTTAGTAATGGAGAGTTTAGGGAGTTTCCATATGATAGCTTCAATTTTGTTTCTGTAAAGAATGACATGAAGTCTCCCATTGTGAGCAGAGAGGGGAATGTCGGTGATTTGGCAGTTTAACAGTGTGGAGAAATTAGAAAAAGTTGTTGTAAAGAGGGAAAAGTAAGTTACCACAGAAATGTAATAGGATTCTAGGCATGATCAAAGGGCACCTTTGATGTTGATATTGGTTAATTTATGGATACGAATTAGCTCTGCTGTGTAACTTTCTTAAGCAGCACTCAGATTCTTCAGGGCAGGTGGTAAAATATGGATAGTAGAGCTCTTCCAGGGTGAGAGTTACTAAAGACAACAGGGTCCAAGAATGTTAGCAAATTCTTTTGAGATGAGGAACTATAGAATCTAACTTGACTAAGAAGGGAGAGAGCTTCTAGAATTGGGGTAAAAAGACAATAGGGTCAGCATGTTAGAGGTGTTGATTACTACCATCATAGTGGTGGTAATAGGCAAACAGAAAGGAGCAAATATAATGCCTTTACATTATCAGCTCTTGAATTGAGAGGACAATATAAAGGCAGAGTCCTAAGGGCATTACATGTAAGAATGGAAATCAGTGGGGCTCCAGAGTGCAGGGAGATATTGGATTGGACTGGAGCTGTCATAACTGGCTTTATGGTTGACAGAATACAAATCAGGTGGCACACACTAACGAAGGAAGAGTGGACACACAGGAGTGTTTGGACAGTCCTTATTCTGGTTGATTACTGCTTTTTGTCTGTAACATTTGGCTTTTTTCACTTTTTTTCTAAAATGAAATTTTGAATAAAGTTTTTACAAAGGCAAATACATAACTGTGAATTTTTTTAAAAAACAAGTTGAAAAAACTTTTTTAAAACACCCATATTCTCTTCCACTCTGTCATTCTCTCCTTTTAGATCCTTTTGATCCATACATAGATACATCCTTTTAAAAATAGAAATGGGACCATGCTATATACTAATTTTGTAACCTGAACATTTTTATTTTCCTTATCAGCAGATAGAGTTTAACAGAATTTTGATAGCTTTTTAGTATTCTACTGTATGACCCTTTGTTATTTTAGAATTATTGTGTTTGTCTTTTTAACTTTATGAATTCTTTATATCAGAGATATATATATATCTTTATATCAGAGATTTTAGCCATTTGTTTATGTTGGGGCAATAATTCCTTTTTAAATTTTATAAAAATTTTAGATATTCATAAGTTGCATGTTTTTTATTAAAGGATTTGTTAATTTGTTTCCTTTTTGGCAACCCCCTAGCAATAGGGATCTGACCAATATCAATATCCAATGGAGGAATAATCATTAGCTGCAAGTGGCTGATTTAAAAAAAATTTTTTTTAAATTAGGGATTGTGTTAGTATTATTTGTCCCACAATCCATTTACTTTGTAGAATGAAGACAGTTAGCAGCATATGTGTATGATTCACAAATTACCCTTACCGCAGATGGTAATAGAGCACACAGCCCTTCCTTAGTGGTGCTGCCTGAACTTCTGCCCAGCTTCTAGCTTCAGAACTTACAATGTGGGAGACTCTATCCCCACCCTAGAGGAAATGTGTCTCCCTCTAAAGCCCAGCAGAAGTTATTTGTACTTGGGGGTACCATCTGAGCTCTGGTTTTTGGAATCATGGGGATTTTTCAGAGCAGTGTTAGAGGCCAACTCTCATGTATAATATTTTGCCTGTGGAAGGGTATATTCTATGTTCCAAATAGTTGACTGGACAGACTGACTTTTGTATTGTGGTTTTGATTGGGAGAAAAAGCCTGCCTTACAGTCAGGAGATCAGATCTCAGCTCTGCCACAGACTGTACCTACTGATTAACCTCTATAAAATGATATAATACTAAAGCAGTGGTTTTCAAATCGCTTAGGTTGTTTCTTTTTCAAATAAAACCTTACGCGAAAAGCCAGTGTATGAAAAAGGATGAAAGCTAGCTTGGGTGCTGTCTTTGCACTGGAAAAGGAAATCCAGAGCTCTTTCTCTTTACATCCTGTTCTTCTACATCCACCACTTGAAGAAGAGTGTGAGGCTTCTCATGGTTTGAAAACCACTAGACCAGTTGATTTTTTTTTTTTCTGTATGCCTCTGTTCATCAGCATTCTAAGTTTGAGAATTAGCATGTGTAATACAAAAGGTAGAGTTATTCTGTTTCTAAAACTCATCTCAATGTAGATATTATAAGATCTGTTTAACTGTATTTCCCTCCAAACAAGAATAAATTACCATAGACCAGCAGTGAGGACTTCTTATGGTTTGGTCAGGTTGGAGTCTGAATCTCTTATGGACAAAAGAGTGATACTTGATTTGGCAGAGTGGAAATGCACTCGATTTAGTAGAGCAGAATTCTCAATCTGGGTACCAGATGTCAGTCAGGAACATAGAAATAAAGATTGGATCATGCCAAAAAGATGGATGTTATGCTGTAGTTTTCAGTCCCTCTGTCTCCTTTTTAGTGCATGATAACCAACCACTTATGTAACCAAGGGCCCCACCTGTTCCATTCAGGATTAAGGGATGAGAGTAGGCTTTCTTGGATATTCTCCTTCCTTATGTAGAAATATGACTCTGGATATAGGATTCACTGTAGCTTTCCTGAGACCAGAGTAGGAGCTGAAGTAGAAGACAAAAAAATCCAGTAGTCCAAGGACAAAGTTCTAGTTCTGCCAAAGTCAGAAGAAAAGTAAGTGCATCAAGACATTAGGGGGAAAAAAAGAAAAGAAAAGAAAAAAAAGACATTAGAGAGGTCAGGAGCCAATAGACATGGTGAACCATACTTGAAATACTTGAGCAAGAATCAGAAACTGGATGGAGGTCTGGGTCAAGAACATGAGCATTGTGGCAGAAGCAACAGATTGGTGATATACCTTTCTCTTGGTCCTTAGGGTTGTTGTCTCATTGTTAGAGGTGGGCTCACCAGTTGCCAGATTTAGAGGCTAAAGCAGATGAATAATGAACCCATCCTGTTGTAGGAAGCCAAGCAAAGTGCAGAACTCAAATGCACCCCAAACAAGTGCTCCATTAATTACCTCTTCTACAGTAAAATATACTATCAGGGCTCTCTTAATTCTTACCTTCATTTTCTCAGATTGAGACCATGCTTATGTGAAGAGACTTGTACTTGGCAAAGGTTTGATAGATGGACAGATGAGATTTGACCTTGCTTTGGGTCTCGTTATTTTCCTTTGACATAAAATGGAGTTTCTTATATTTTGTGAAGATTATGAAAATTTTAATTATGTTAATTTTTAGTACAAACTTGGAAGGAACAATGAGATGTGAATTTAGGAAAATTATTTTTAAATGTATTATAGCACTTCAATAGGAGGCTAAAGTAGATAATTTTTAGAAAAATGTACTGAAGTGCTTGCCAAGAGAAACAATGACATCAGTTGTTTTGACACACAATAAATTAACTGACGGTTCTTTTCTGTTTTGATATGCATATTAAATAAAATAAGCAAAATGCATTGATTCCTACTTTAAGCAGTCCTTTCATCAAGTAGACTAATCCTAAATCATGGATCTGCTACTTTTCTAACGTCATAAAGGATGATGATTGGTATTTGTAACCTCTTCTTTCTTGGTGGAATGGTGAAGTAGAATTTCCGTTGGTAATACAGTATACTGCAGTGAATAAAAGCATGGACTTTGGAGGCAGAAAAACCTGTGTTCAAGTCCTTATGATACCACTTAGCTGCTGTGAGATCTTAGTGTCTTTAATCTCCTCTTCAGTATACTCATCTATAAGGCAAGGATAATAATAATCCCTACCTCATAATGATCTTGGGGTTTTTAAAAAATTATTTGTTTTTAAATAAGTAATATATATATACATGGTGGAAAACATTCAAAAGGCCCCAAAACTTAGACAGTAAAAAGTAAATCTTCCTCATGCTCCTATCCCCTATTCACCTAGTTTCCCAGCAATAAACACAACAGTTATCAGTTTCTTGTGCATCTTTCCAGAGATATCCGCACATATATAAGCAAAAACGTGTACTTGTGTATATGCGTATGTATATATACACACACAATATTTTACGTGAATTGTGACATATACACATGTCCTGCAATTGAATTTTTTTTTTTTTTTTTTTTTGGCGGGCCTCTCACTGTTGTGGCCTCTCCCGTTGTGGAGCACAGGCTCCGGACGCGCAGGCTCAGCGGCCATGGCTCACGGGCCCAGCCACTCCGCGGCATGTGGGATCTTCCCGGACCAGGGCACAAACGCGTGTCCCCTGCATCGGCAGGCGGACTCTCAACCACTGCGCCACCAGGGAAGCCCTGCAATTGACTTTTTTTTAACTTAACAACGTGTCTTAGAGATCTTTCCAACATCACTTCATAGAGGTCTATGCAGTATTAGTTTTTTTCTTTTTTTTAACTTGAATACTTTTTTTTTTTTTTTTTTTTTTTTTGCGGTACGCGGGCCTCTCACTTTTGGGGCCCTTCCCGTTGCGGAGCACAGGCTCCGGACGCGCAGGCTCAGCGGCCATGGCTCACGGGACTAGCCGCTCCACGGCATGTGGGATCTTCCTGGACCGGGGCACGAACCCGTGTTCCCTGATGTGGGATCTTCCCAGACCGGGGCACGAACCCATGTCCCCTGCATCGGCAGGCGGACTCTCAACCACTGCGCCACCAGGGAAGCCCAGCTTGAATACTTTTGAAGCAAGAACCACTCCGTGTTGTCTTCTATTTACTGGTTTCACATATTTTATATTATCTGCCTTCCCTGAAGGCATTTGAGTTTTCAACCCCTGGCTTGTGTGTGCACTACAGTTGTGTAGCCTAGAGTGAAGGCCTTTCATAATTATTTTATGTATTATGTAATAACATTTGCATTAATCACTTTCTTTTCAGTTTTGATGAAGCAAGAACACAGAGAAGAGATTGATTTGTCTTCAGTTCCATCATTGCCTCATCCTGTCCAGACCCAGAGGCCTTCTTCAGATACAGGACACCTACATGACAGTGTACTGTCTGCACAGAGAAGCTTGGTTTGTCCCATCCAGCTAACATATGCATCCATGGTAACCTCAACCCATCTGCCACAGTTGCAGTGTAGGGATGAGAGTGCTGGTAAAGAACAGCATATGATACCTTCTTCAGTTGTGCACCAGCCTTTTCAAGTCACACCAACACCTCCTGTAGGGTCTTCCTATCAGCCTATGCAAACTAATGTCGTATTCAATGGACCAACTTGTCTTCCTGTTAATGCTGCCTCTAGTCAAGAATTTGATCCAGTTTTGTTTCAGCAGGATGCAGCTCTTCCTAATTTAATAAATCTTGGCTGTCAGCCACCATCATCCATACCTTTTCATTCTTCAAATTCAGGCTCAACAGGACATCTCTTAGCCCACACACCTCATTCTGTGCAGACCTTGCCTCATCTGCAGTCAATGGGATACTGTTGTTCAAACACAGGACAAAGATCTCTTTCTTCTCCAGTGGCCGATCAGGTCACAGGTCAGCCTTCCCCTCAGTTACAACCCATTACGTATGGTCCTTCACATTCAGGGACTGCTACAACAGCTTCCCAAGCAGCCTCTCATCCCTTGGCCAGTTCACCACTTTCTGGGCCACCATCTCCTCAGCTACAGCCTATGCCTTACCAGTCTCCTAGCTCAGGAACTGCCTCATCACAGTCTCTAGCCACCAGAATGCATTCTGGACAGCACTCAACTCAAGCACAAAGTACAGGCCAGGGAGGTCTTTCTGCACCTTCATCCTTATTATGTCACAGTTTGTGTGATCCAGCTTCATTTCCACCTGATGAGGCAACTGTGAACATTAAACCTGAACCTGAAGAGCAGGAACCTAACTTTTCTACAATTGGTCTTCAGGACATCACTTTAGATGATGGTAAGTTCATCTTTATGCTTTGAAGCAGTGAAGATCCAGGAACGTCCTTCCCTTAAGAGTCATGAGAAAGTTACCATGGATTGTTTATTGGCATATGGTTGGGCTTTTTAATAAGTTGTTTTTACTAGAAATATGTTGATATACGACCCTGAAGATAGACATGAACATATATGCTTTAAAGTCTATTTTACCACTTATATTTGTTGGGAAGGGTGAGACCTTGAGTAATAACCTACCACCTATTTGTGATGGAACTGAAGATGTGAGCTTTTATTGAGCATTTTTCCTTTCAGAACATACAGTGAGGTCACAGTGTCTAGAGAATGGAATTCAGAAGTGTTAATTCATTAAACATTGCAGAATGCCATCTCTTTGCAAGGCACAGAGTTAAATCTAGGAATACTAGGAAGGTATGAGGATAGAGTTCTTGTCCTTGAGGAGACTCACACAAGTAAAGAACCTGCTTCTCTGTGGCCCTGCCAGCTTGCTGAGTCAGATAGTGGTGATGGTACAAGACCAGACTGGTTTGCTGCTGCTGGTACAGCTGTTGGCACCATGATAAAAAGAAGCTATTTATGTAAATGTAGCAAGTTGGTATGTAGACCTCTGTTTTTATGAAATCATAAATTGGACAGCAAACTCTGGAAATTAATTATTTTAATAATTGAAAATTCCCCCAAGGTAGGTAATAATTATAGAGTTTATTCTTGGCTTTGTCATTTATATGGTAGTGAAATTTTGTCTAAATAGGAATTCAGTGAAAGCTACCTGTGTAAGTGTTGTACAATATGAAAAATTTGAAACATAGACACAGAATTTTAATTCTCTCTCTGATTCTGTATTAATCTGTAGAAAAGTAACTCTAGGTCAGCCATCTCCTTTATACATCTGGAGAGGCTATTTACTACTTAGTTGCAAAGCTGGTTTTAAATTCCAAATTCCAAACATAAGGGAAAAGGAAGGTAAATAAAATGATAAAATGTGGGAGCCCCCACCCTACCCCCAACCTGGCACCAGGGCTTTACTGTCAGATCAGTCAGTATACAGTGATGCAGTAGGTCTTAGTCACTTACAACCAAGATATAAAAGAAGCACATTGGGAGATCAGCAAAGAGATGTTAAAGATTCTATAAGAAGGATTCAGAGAGGCTTCCTTGAGGAGATGACTTTTAAGCCAGTCTTGGAGGATGAGTATATTTTTCAGTAAATAAGGATCAATCACTTCTTATCCTTTTGGCTAAGAACAAGTGTAGTATCAGTAAATGAGAATCAAAGGGAAAACCAGACAACAGAAGCAGAAACATAGAGCTGTGTCTGGGAAAGCATGATTTTCTGTGGCTGGAGGGCAGATGGCATAGTAGAGGACGGCTTTCAAAGCCACAAGGGGATATGCCAGGTCATTTGTGTATAAACAGAAGGTATGGCTGTAAACAAGCAAAACCTACAATTTGCATAGCATTGTTATCTAATTTAACTCTTACTAATCCTCTAGATAGCTATATTTAGAGAATCAGACTTTCTGAAGGTCACATAACTGGTAAGTAGCAGAGCTGAGACTGGAGGCAGGTCTTTTCAGTCTAGTCTTTTTCTTGCAGTACTACAGCTGTCCCCCAGCAACAGCAGGCCGTGGTGGTTAGAACGAAGCGCTAAAGGGGATCCCCCAAGCTTTTTTAATTCCTAGAGAATAGTGGAACATTCTCTAGGAATACATGTGCAGAATTTCACTGCATGAATATATGTTCACAACAGCATCTGATCTGTCACACTTGTATTGCTTTCAAGGTTTGTGTTTAGAATTTTAATCCCTGAAACAAAGGGTGAGACCTGGAGTGTGATAACCTACCACTTCAGTGATGTCACTGAAAACACAAGATTTATTAAGCAGGTCTCATAGCTGCTGGGTATTCCAGCTCATTTTCTTTCCAAATGAAGACTGTTTTTCTATAAAGACACCAAAGCTGGAACCTGCTCTTTCTAATTTACCACAGATTGAGTGATTTTTGGGGGGACAGCAAATTGGAACTTTTAGAAAGGTTTTATGGAATTTTTATTTATTTCATCTTTTGAATATGTGAAGATTCTTTTGAATATGTGAAGGTGTGTTGCAGAAACAGAGAATCTGGAAAAATGAGGTCTATGAGGGCAAGTATAAAAGCAGTTTCATTTTTGTTCCATTCACAATTAAGCAAAGTTCCCCACAGAGGACAAGTACTGGCTAATGAATTCCCTTATTGCCACCTATCAGGAGACTTGATAGAAGCTCAGTAGTGGCGCTTCCCTGGTGGTCCAGTGGTTAAGACTCTGCGCTTCCAATGCAGGGGGCGTGGATTCAATCCCTGGTCGGGGAACTAGGATCCTGCATGCTGTGCGGTGCAGCCACAAAAAAGCTTAAAAAAAAAGAAGCTCAGTGGTGCTAGCAGTAATTAAAGAGGGGGTGGGAGAACTAAAATACACTCCTGGGCACCTGAGATTATTGGATGTATAATTTTTGCAATTTACATTTTGATGCTATCAAATATCAAATGAATTTTTGATGTTTGCCAACTGACTCATTGATTATGTTATTTGGATTTGCCTTTTTTTTTTTTTTGGATTTGCCTTTGAAGGTAAACTAGAGGCTTAGAAAATCCTACAGTTCTGCAGAGTTTTAATATAAATTCATTAAAAAAACAATAATAACATATTTCATAGGCCTTGAACTCCCTAGTACTTGGAACTCTGTAGTACTTGAATGGCCCTTTTCTGGTAAGCTTTAAAAGTAAGCCATAAAACATGCCAAAAAGGATTAGAAGTACTTAAAGCGAACTTTGCAGTTAGCTTGATCTCAGGTTTTATTTTAACTTTTCTATATTGTGCTAAGCATTAAGTACAAAGTAATTTCCACTCCGCAACTAGAGGACACAAGTAATTTCTTTAAATTTGTGTTATACTAGTTAAATATACTTATCATCTATTCCTAGTAACTTTCATTAATTCTATTTGTTTTATATTTATTTACCCCTTTCTTTTTTATCAAATTAAAGATTAAAACAAATAAAATATCCTTTTTATTTCTGAAATTTTTAATTAAGATGGAGTCTGTCAAGAATCATTCAGGTATTACTTGACTGTTACTTTTGGAAATATGGACATTAACACCTTAATTTTTTATTATAAATTCAGTGACATTTAATAGAGAAGACATTAGTGTACCTCAGCTCAGAAATTCAAGACTTGTAGAACTAAAAATACTCTAATACAGCTCCCCCATTTTATAGATAAAGAATCTGAGTTTTACAGAGCTTAAGGTATTCATCCAGGGTAACACTGATTTAATAGCAGAGTAAAGACTAAAACCCAAGTCTCCTGGTTCCTAATTCAGTACTCTAAGGGTTTTTTCAGTATCTGCAATCATGTTTTTCATCAGTCTGTGGTTTGAGACTGTGGATGTAGAGCAAGCAGAATAGATGAAAGAAAATGCTGTTTTCTCAGCAGAGCCTTGGTTTGTGAGAGGGGCCAGGGCAATCTTAAAATTCTAGATTCTCAGTATAGATGAAGTTTTAAAGGCTCTCTACTCCATCCTCATCTTTCACACTGGAATTCATACTCTGGTATCCCTAGTGATATTATATTCCTGTTGGTCTCTTCATCTCCAGATTCTTTGGAACATCTCAGGGCCTTTTAAGTTCCAGCTGCCCTTGTTTTATGTGGGCTCTGATGCCTCTGGAATCATGCAGAACAAATCTAATCATTGTTCTGTAATAATCCTTCATATGTGTGAAATCTTGATCTCTTTCCCAAGTCTTAAAAACACTCCAGCAATTTCATCCTTCCCTCAGCCTCACTAACATGGTAGTTCCCTTCTGCTTGAACCCTGGTGTTTAGTTCCTTTTCACAGGGCGTGTCCAGAAGGGAACACTCTAGCCAGCTCAAAGTGGATTGGGACCGTCACCTTCCTTGTTCAGAAGACTTTATTTATCAGTTTGGTGTTAGGTCAGGGGATTTTCTTAGCTTCATCTTGCTGTTAATTTAGTGAGTCATAAGTACTAGTCATTAAGGCTTCTCTGGTGGTGCAGTGGTTAAGAATCTGCCTGCCAATGCAAGGGACATGGGTTCAAGCCCTGGCCTGGGAAGATCCCACATGCTGTGGAGCAACTAAGCCCGTGTACTACAACTACTGAGCCTGAGCTCTAGAGCCCACAAGCCACAACTACTGAGCCCACGTGCCACAACTACTGAAGCCTGTGTACCTAGAGCCCATGCTCCACAATGAGAAGCCACGACAATGAGAAGCCCGCGCACCGCAACGAAGAGTAGCGCCTACTCACCACAACTAAAGAAAGCTTGTGCACAGCAGCAAAGACCCAACACAGCCATAAATAAATAAATAAATAAATTTATAAGTACTAGTCATTAGTCATAACTAAATCACATCCATTCTGTATGCCACCCCCCACCCCTCCACCATGGATTTTTACATATGTTTTTGGAACCCAGGACTAAACTTTGCAGTTATCCTTGTTCAGTTTCATTGAGGTGATTTTGACCCCTCATTGTCAATCTTCCAAACTCAGAAGAGTCCCAGAAGCGTTTCTCGTTTTCAGAGTAATGTGGCTCCCTCCTCAGGGGGATTATTCCTTGGGGTAGACGCAGCAGCAGAATACTGACCTTTACCAATTGATGTTCTCTTTCAAGCAGTCCCCTTGGAAGGCTCTAATATATACTTACTCAACCAATTATTGTTCAAAATTCTTTTGCTACTTTCATTTTTCTTTGCTACCTAAGTGTACCATTGCCCTTGCTTGGAAAGCATGTGCTACTCTGTAAAATTATCAGTGAGTTGCGGTTTTTTTTTTTTTGCGGTACACGGGCCTCTCACAGTTGCGGCCTCTCCCATTGCGGAGCACAGGCTCCGGACGCGCGGGCTCAGCAGCCATGGCTCATGGGCCCAGCCGCTCCGCGGTATGTGGGATCTTCCCGGACCGGGGTACGAACCCGTGTCCCTTGCATCGGCAGGCAGACTCTCAACCACTGCGCCACCAGGGAAGCCCTATCAGTGAGTTTTTACTCAGATGTTAAAGTTTGTGTGCCTGGAGCTGTAATTTTTCCTAAACACTTCTGTGCATTATGGTGTGTATGTCCCAGATTTGGACCAAGTGATATACATTAAAACAGTACAAAAATATAGAAATTGTCACAGCTGTGTTTTAAGCATTTTAATTAAGATTATAGTATTGTTAAACTAGACTTAGACTTTTAAATACAGGCCCATTTAATTTGTGATTGAGCTGAATCCAGTAAGAACTTTCCATTAGAGTCCCTCAATTCCCTCTTGTCCTCCTTTGTTCACAAACTAACAGAACCATAGCTACAGCTCTTCAGCAGAGAAGAGGGTACATGTTAAATATAGCCTGACCTGCTGCTGTGGTGAAAACTGACACTGCCACTTGCAGGCTCTGTGCAGTAACATGCTGATCCTGAATGTAGGGCAATTGCTAATTTGACCATAAACAGGGGCTCTAGACGTGACCTCTGCTGCTGCAGTTCTATATAGGTGACAAGCAGATGAACCTGCTTTCCAGTTGCAAGGAAATGATAAATACAAGATTCAGGTGATTAACTTGGATGGGGAAATCAGGAGACTGGTATGGAGGAGCAGAATGGTAAATATTATTGTCAGTGTGCTAGCTCACCTGTTGGATACTCCTTTACTGGTGTTTATTGTATTTAAATAAATAAAACAAAAGAAAGCCATGCATAGCCAATGATGAGAATGGGTCCCAAATGAGGTGTTGAATCACTTAGGGGCTCAGTAGTGGAGGGAGGTAGATAATACTGAACTTTCTCTTTTAACTAGGACTCTAGGTAACTCATGAATACTCTTCTGGGAGGCATACATGTACCATCCAGCCTCAAACATATTTATGATGGATAATTCCAGAGGCAAAAACTCTCACAAGTAATACCCAGTAGGCTTTGGATCATGGCTTATGCAGAAGGGATCATGGTGGGGATTCAGGACCTTAGACACAACCACTCTTGGACATATAATAAGAAAATTTAATTTTTAGACCCAGTGAAGCAAGGGCAAGCATTTGAGAAGACCTTTTATTTCTCATATCAGGTGTGTCTGTGTTATCTCACATGGCACAAATTAGTTATATTGCATATGAACAAAATTTTTTCCTTGAATCAACATGACACTAAAATTTATACATAAACTGGGAAAAATCCAAGAGAGGTTACCAGTAAATAGCCAGCATATCACAGCATATCAGATGTCTTCAAAATAAATTCACTTCAAAAAGTGTATTTAAAAATAATTAATGAATTAATTTTCTGTCTAACATGTATTGCATATATGTTTTGCCAGTTCATTTGTTTACCAGTTTTTAAAATAGTGTTTTGATCTATAGAAATGTAAAATATTTAGGTGGTCCAACCTAATATATCTTTTCTTTTTTATTTCTGTTTGTTGGTTTGTTTGTTTTTATTTTTGGCTTCATTGGGTCTTCATTGCTGCACGAGGGCTTTTCTCTAGTTGTGGTGAGCGGGGGCAACTCTTCGTTGTGGTGCGCGGGCTTCTCATTGTGATGGCTTCTCTTGTTGTGGAGCACGGGCTGTAGGCACACGGGCTTCAGTAGTTGTGGCACATGGGCTCAGTAGTTCTGGCTCACGGGCTCTAGAGCGCAGGCACAGTAGTTGTGGCACACGGGCTTAGTTGCTCCACAGCATTTCTTTTTGATTTGTGCTTTGGGAATCTTGTTTAGAAAGACTTATCTCACCCCAATGTTATACAAAGTTCCCACTTATATTTTCCTCTAGGACTTGAATGATCTTACTGTTAATATTTAAATTTTTATTTAACCTAGACTTTATTGGAGTATAAGACACTGAGTTGTAAGATATTGAGGGTGGGATCTAAATTTAGTTTTTAAGTACTTTGCTGGTTGCCCCAACACTATTTATAGTATGTATTTCATTGATTCTATTGGGCACTTTTTATTTCAAACATGTTAACATCTCTGAAACCTGGATGTATCTGTGATAAATAAATGTTTTACAATCTAAAAATAATAATAATGAATTATGGTTACTGTTTCTTGATAATAAAACTTTTTTTTGAACACTGTGGTAGACACTTTGCTAGTAGCTCATTAGTTCTTCCCAACAATCTGTAAAAAGTGAATTATTAACCCTATTTTCAGAGATGTGGCTCAGAGAGCTTAAGCACTTTACCAGTGTTATATGACCACAGACACTGGGACTGGCATTTGAATCCAGGTCTGTCTGAAATTTAGATCATCTTGCATGTGTTTAGCGGCTTCTGAAATAACTATAGTTGATTATATAATCTCACTTCTATAAACACAGTAAACATAGTAACTTTCTGATGTCTGTCAAGTGTAAGATAAAAAGCCAGTGTTTAAAGATGTATTCTATTTAAAAATTCATATCCTGTTTCTGAGTTCCTTTGGAAATGAATCATTCACAGGGACAAAAATATTTTATTTACTTATTTTTTATTTATTTATTTTTTTGGCTGTGCTGGGTCTTCGTTGCTGCGTGAGGGCTTTCTTTAGTTGTGGCGAGAAGGGGATACTCTTCGTTGCGGTGCACGGGCTTCTCCTTGCAGTGGCTTCTCGTTGCAGAGCACGGGCTCTAGGCTCGTGAGCTTCTGTAGTTGTGGCACACGGGCTCAGTAGTTGTGGCACACGGGCTTAGTTGCTCCGCGGTGTGTGGGATCTTCCTGGAGCAGGGATCGAACCTGTGTCCCCTGCATTGGCAGGCAGATTCTTAACTGCTGTGCCACCAGCGAAGTCCGTACAATTTTAAATACAGTAAATAAACCTCATTGATGAGGTAACATTTGATCAAAAACTTGAAGATGAGATGAAAAAACCTTGAAGATGAGGAAATTACCAATGTAAATACCTGGGGGAAGAGTATTCTAGGCAAAAGGGACAAGCAGAGGAAAGACCCTAAGGTAAGAGCATGTCTGGCTTATTGAGGAATGGCAATGAGGCCAGTGTGGCTGGAATATGAGGGATCTAGAGGGAAAGTAGTAGGAGATGTGGTCAAGGAGGTAATGGGGAGCCAAACGTGTAGGGCAACAGTTCTCAAACTTTTTGGTCTCAGGACTCCTTTTTTTTTTTCTTTTTAATTAAAGTATAGTTGATTTACAGTGTTGTGCGAATCTCTGCTGTACAGCAAAGTGACTCATTTATACACACATATACATTCTTTTTTTATATGCTTTTCCATTATGGTTTATCACAGAATATTGAATATAGTTCCTTGTGCTATACATTAGGACTTTGTTGTTTATCCATTCTAAACGTAATAGTTTGCATCTACCAAACCCAAACTCCCAGTCCATCCCTCTCCTTCCCCCCCGCCCCCCTTGGCAACCACAAGTCTGTCTTCTATGTCTATGAGTCAGTTTCTGTTTTGTAGGTAAGTTCATTTGTGCCATATTTTATATTCCACATGTAAGTGATATCATATGATATTTCTCTGTCTGACTTACTTCACTTAGTATGATAATCTCTAGTTGCATCCATGTTGCTGCAAATGGCATTATTTCATTCTTTTTTATGTATGAGTAGTATTCCATTGTATATATGTACCACATCTTCTTTATCCATTCATCTGTCGATGGACATTTAGGTTATTTCCATGTTTTGGCTATTGTGAACTGTGCTGCTGTGAACATAGGGGTGCACGTATCTTTTTGAATTATAGTTTTGTCTGGGTATATTCCCAGGAGTGGGATTGCTGGATCATATGGTAATTCTATTTTTAGTTTTCTGAGGAATCTTCATACTGTTTTCCATAGTGGCTGTACCAACTTACATTCCCACCAACAGTGTAGTTCCCTTTTCTCCATACCCTCTCCAGCATTTCTTTGTAGACTTTTTTTTTTTTTTTTTTTTTTTTTTTTTTTTTGCGG